>NC_050099.1:34614516-34917547 GCF_902167145.1 Zea mays | reverse complement strand
CTGAGCTCCTGGGTCGGGCGAGGCAGAGGTTGTTCGGTAGAGGCCAGGGCGGAGTCCGAGCCCTGGGGTCGGGCGAAGCGGAGTTCGTCGTCTTCTGGGGCTGAGCCCGAGTCCGAGCCCTGGGTCGGGCGGAGCGGAGTTCGCCGTCTTCCGGGGCCTTAGCCTGAGTCCGAGCCCTGGGTCGGGCGGAGTTCGCCGTCTTCCGGGGCCTTAGCCCGTGTCCGAGCCCTGGGTCGGGCGGAGCGGAGTTCGCCGTCTTCCGGGGCTTTAGCCCGAGTCCAAGCCCTGGGTCGGGCGGAGCGGAGTTCGCCGTCTTCCGGGGCCTTAGCCCGAGTCCGAGCCCTGGGTCGGGCGGAGCGGAGTTCGCCGTCTTCCGGGGCCTTAGCCCGTGTCCGAGCCCTGGGTCGGGCGGAGCGGAGTTCGCCGTCTTCCGGGGCTTTAACCCGAGTCCGAGCCCTGGGTCGGGCGGAGCGGAGTTCGCCGTCTTCCGGGGCCTTAGCCCGAGTCCGAGCCCTGGGTCGGGCGGAGCGGAGTTCGCCATCTTCCGGGGCTGAGCCCGAGTCCGAGCCCTGGGCCGGGCGGAGCTTCCTATGGCGCCTTTGGCAAGGCCTGACTGCCTGTCAGTCTCACTCTGTCAAGTGGCACTGCAGTCGGAGTGGCGCAGGCGGCGCTGTCCTTCTGTCAGACCAGTCAGTGGAGCGGCGAAGTGACGGTGGTCACTTCGGCTCTGCCGGAGGGCGCGTGTCAGGATAAAGGTGTCAGGCCACCTTTGCGTTAAATGCTCCTGCGACTCGGTCGGTCGGCGCGGCGATTTAGTCAGGGCTGCTTCTTAGCGAAGGCAAGGCCTCGGGCGAGCCGGAGATGTGTCCGCCGTTAAAAGGGGGGGCCTCGGGCGAGACGGAAACCCCTCGGGGTCGGCTGCCCTTGCCCGAGGCTAGGCTCGGGCGAGGCGTGATCGAGTCGCTCGTATGGACTGATCCCTGACTTAATCGCACCCATCAGGCCTCTGCTGCTTTATGCTGATGGGGGTTACCAGCTGAGAATTAGGCGTCTTGAGGGTACCCCTAATTATGGTCCCCGACAGAGGTGAATTATAAAATGAGAGGGACATAGATAGGTCAGAGGACACTTAACTTCACCAACCAACTGCTGCTCAGGGTCTTCACCTGCAACTCCTTTGGACTCCGCCAACGAAATCGTTATCTATACGAGTTTAAACATATATTCTACAAACTTAATATCAAAGAAAGAATACACCATAAAATAAAATACAACAAATAAATAGACACTTGGCGCAGGGCTCGCATCTACGACTATGCGAGAAAGAAAAATATAACGGTTGAGGCTACGGTCGAAAGATAATTACATTAAGCAGCTATGGATTAAAATACTTGCCTAGACACAACCATATTAATTTAACAACCGCGCTATGCATAAAATAAAGTTATGCTACACATTTAATTAGTATAAGCGGCTCTAGGTACATTTTAAAAGGTTGTCGTGCGACGAAGCGCGCAACACAAAGCATAATTTAAACAGAATTAAAATGAATCGTCACGCGATGCAACGCGACGCAACATGACTCAACATGAAATTAAAATGGATTGACGTGTGACGAAGCGTTCAACAACACACGCCATCTAAACTGAAATTAAGACGAGCTGTCACGCGACGAAGCGCGCGACAGCACACACGAATTAAGCTGAAATTAGAACGAACCGTCGTGCGGCAAAGCGTGCGACAGCACACAGGAACTAAACTGAAATTAAAATGAATAGTCACGCGACGAAGCGCGCTACACAACACTTAAAATAAATTGAAATTAAACAAATTGTCACGCAACAGAGCGCGCAACGCAACACTTGAATTAAATATGAAATTAACACGAAACGTCGCGCGACGGCATACGCTAATTAAACTGAATTTAAAACGAAACGTCACGCGACGAAACGCGCGACGCAACACATTACCTAAACTAAAATTAAAATCAGTCGTCGCGCGACGAAGCGCGCGACGCAGCGCACTAATAAATCTGAATTTAAAATGAACTGTCGCGCGGCGTAGCATGTGAATTAAACTGAATTTTAAATTGAATTTAAACTGAATTCAAACGTTACGCTCGCTAGGGCTGCGCGCACGGGGTTAGGGCTGCGCACTCCACGGGGCCGCGATCCGCGCCGAGGCCACGCCGGGGATGCGAGCCACGGCCATGCCGGGGGCCGCGCCACCCACGCCGGCAAGTGCGCGCTGCGCTGGGGGGCCGGCCGCGCTGACGGGAGGGACGCCGGGGGGGCTGCACGCAGGGAGAGGGAAGAGGAAGAGGGAGAGAAGAGAGGGGAGGGGAAGCTCACCTCGGGGCTCGATGATCGGCGGCAACCGCTCACCGGGATCGAACCTAGGGCAAGGAGAGGTGGAAGAGAGGGAGGTTGTTGCATAGGAAAGAAAGAATGAGGGGAGGGGGTTGGGGCGCATAGGGGGAGGGGCTGGGGTGCGCGCGCCCAGGGCTGGGTCGGGGTGGCTGCACCACGGGCCGGGCTGGGCTACGGGCCGGGCCGACTACCCACTGCTCGCTCTCGCTTGCTTCTAATCGAGATCAATCCGCGGATCGAAAACCAAAACTGGACGAACACGCGATTAGGCACAACATCAGGCAAAATAAATATGCTTCGGCATCATGCAACCACAATATCGACTTAAGTTTTGTTTACACGTGACATAGACACTAGTCTCTATATTGCTTTGAAAATGGGAAGAAGGAGCAAAATGGGAAGAGAAAAGAGAGTAACGCCTGAATTTGGTGAATATCGGAGACTAAAATTTATACCCCCAAATTCAGGGCGTTACAAGGTAAAATGGGTATTCCATCCTCTAGTGATGATAGCAGTAGTGATGATGAAGATGAGGGAAAGCCCTCCGTAGATGAGCTTGAAGGTGTTAAATTTTTCCAGGATGTATGCACTAAACAAAAAGTTCAACTTAAAACCTTGAAAAATAAGTTGATTAGCTCTCAAAATGATTACAAAGGTTTGCTAGAAAATTTTGAAACATTTGCAAATTTAAATTGTGAGTTATCAACTAAAATTGAGCAATTAGAGTCTAGTGCTCCATCCACAGCTACCGATGATGGCCTTATTAAAAAGAATGAAAAATTAAGGCTAAGTTAGCTAGCTCCCAAGAAGATATTGAAAACTTGTTAGGGAAAATAGAAATTCTTAGCATACACAATAATGAGATAACTACTAAGCTAGAAAACATTGGTAGCACCGCAAAGATATCTTTAGTTGAAATTCTTGAAATTATTAAGAAAGAGGCTTCTACTTCTTGCTTTGATTCAATCGATGATTCTAACATCTCCAATCAAGTTCTTGTTAAGAATGTTGTCATAGAAACATGTTCGGACAAGATTGCAATGGAGAATGAGCAATTAAAGAAAGAGGTGGTTCTCCTTGGGAAGGCCTCCAAACAAATCCAACCTCCTCAGGATAACACCACTGCAGGAGTGAACAAGCATGTGGATGCCGAAACTGTGATTTGTAGGCTATGCCACAAGGAAGACCACAAGTCTTTCTAATGCAAGGCGAAGACCGGGGATAAGCAAAAGCAAAAGCTCAAGAAAAAGCCAGTAAGCAAAATCTCCAACACCTACATCAACAAGGTGGACAAAAAGGCTGCTACACCATACTTAATCAAGAAGAAAAAGAATGGAAAGGTGATAGCAATCAAGGCCACAAGCAAGCCAACAAAGGAAAGGGAGCCAAACGCATCTGGGTGCCAAAAGAAATTATTTTAATCATGAAAAGCACCAAGAAGGTTTGGATCCCAAGAGGAAAGTGAGGAGTCCGAAGGACAGCAGGGAATTTGGAGACTTGGCAAAATTGGGATGTATATCATGGGATACATCATAATGGATCAAGTCTATTGCCAAGTGGGTTAGTGAATATTTTGGACCCAAATTTCCCCACCCATGACTAAGGTAACTAGATTTATTGTATTCCTTGTTTTTAGCTATGTGTATCTATTACTCTTGTATCTAGTTTTACCTTTAATACCTAGTACTACAATTCGTATTTACTTTTGTTTAAATGCATGCATACTAGGTAAATCATATGGTAGGATTGCTCACTTTCAATTCGTACTCTTGAGCAAACCTACATGGTTTAAAATGATAAGCACGACACATAGCTTATTTAACATTTCTAAGAAAATGATACATCAATTGATATTTTGAAATACTACAAGTGGTATAATGCTTCAATTATGCTTCAATTGATATCATTTAATTTATATGTGCCAAAGCTCGAATTATAGATAATTTGTCCCTCTTGATATCAAATCAAAGTGCATGTCTCCTACAAGTATTCAAAACTTGGATGCACACTTTCAGGGGGAGGTTACTCTATAACCTAAGTCTTTGAGACTAATACCGGTTTTCAAGTTTATTTCATGTAGTAATCTCATTGTAAGGAAAATGGAGTCCCTAGAGAAAGACAACAAGCTTCCACTGCAAATCTACAAGAACTCTTATGTCTCTTAAGCCTGCCATTGGTCTTCAATTGATCCTCAATTGACTTTCAATTGGTATCTTTGAGACTACATTTGGTATCTTTTACATGTCTTCTCCAAACATTTGGTTAGACTATATTTCATATCTCATACTTCCCATGTTGCTATACATGCATAAGTTGTTAAATCATATTCTGTTACCTATGCATAACGGAAGTCAGTCTAATCAAATCATGTCTTGCACCTCTATTTTTTCACATGCCTTTTCCTAAGTAGATGATCTCTGTCAGGGGAAGTATTTCTTTGTCTCTAAAGGGGGAGAAAATTCTTTCTAAAGGAGAACATTTTTAGGGGAAGTAGTTTTTGGTGTTTCAATTGGTATTATTTGATAAATATTTTATGAGGGCAAGTCTTATTTGCTTCCTATATGCTTTTAATGTCTTCCTTTTCGGTGGTTGATGCCAAAGGGGGAGAAGTTTTAGGGACCAAAGCAATGAAATGCTATCAAACACCAAACACCACCAATTTAAAATTTTGATCCTTCAAGTGGTATTGGCTCTTTGGTCTAAAATAGGAAGTAAGTGAATTATGGAGTTAGGGGGAGGCTTAAGTCCATAATCTCACATTATGGGGACACTCATGCATCCTAGCAAGTAGATTGCATATTTTCATTGAAATATTTGTTATATTTGCTTTCTTTGGTTGTGTTCTCATCAATCACCAAAAAGGGAGAGATTGTAAGGAAAATGAACCCCGGACCATTTGGCTCAATAGGTTTTGGTTTTTGATGATCAACACAACCTGTGGACTAATGTGTTTGCTAGTGTTTATGTTTGTAGTTCACAGGATGCTAAAGTTACTTGGACTAAGGCATTGAGGAAAGCAACACCTAAAAAGAAGACATTACAAAGATCACAAGTGAAGATCAACAAGTATCAAGCAAAGTCCAAGAAACGAAGAATAGTGTTGCCACTGGCAGACTGACCGGTAGAGAGCACCGGATTGTCCGGTGGCAAAATCTGAACTGTCCAGTGCACCAGGGAACTATAGCCCAACGACTAGTTCCAGGTGCCACTGGTGGAGAGAAGCCACCGGACTATCCGGTGTGATGTTCGGACTGTCCTGTGTAAAAGCCTACAACACCAACAGTCATCTATGGTGTCAGATCCAACGACCATGGAAATGACCAACGTAGAGAAGATCACCAACAAAATGTTAGCTAGATTATCTGGTGATTCAAGCGACAACAAAAGCTTTGATGTTGAGAGTGAGTATAAAAATGCTGAAGATCGGCCGTGGAGACCAAGCCAGGTTGTTTTTGGAAAGTCCACAATTAAACAACACCAAATTGAAGCGATGAAAGGCAAATACTTTCATGATGTGTCTATAGTGAGGGCTGGAGGAGAAGACACTATTCCCCTGCTAGAAGATGATGAAGTGGTAGTCTTCAGGAGCTTCATGAAAGCGAGCGTTCGCTTTCCGCTCCACAAGATGCTGGTCGAAGTTTTGAAGACGTTTGAGATATGCCTTCATCAGATTACCCCCGAAGCTCTTATTAGAGTGAGAGTTTTTATCTGGGCCATGAGGAGCCAAGGACTGGAGCCGGATGCGAGATGCTTCTGCAATATTCATGAGTTGTCTTATCAGATGAAGGCAATCGGAAAGGAACAGTATCATAACAATTTTGGTTGTTACAACTTAGTGCCTCGATCTAAGGAAAATTACCCTGTGCCCACGTTTCGGAAGAAGTGGCTAGATTATTGGATGAAGGAATGGTGTTATGTGAAGAATGACCTGAATGAGAGGGAAGATGTGAAAGGCGTTATCCAACATCCTATATGGTCACGCTTCGGCATTAGAAGGCCATCCACCGCACATGGAAACGAAGTGCTAGCGTGCCAAGTTGCTTTCAACACCGTATGCACCTATATTGGCACAAGAGACTTAGTTCAAGAGCATATTGCTTATAAAGTATGGCCTCTTGCAAGCGAATGAGAAATGTCGAAGGAAGCCGCCGCTGGCTCCAGCCAGGGCAGCTTGGTTTATCTTAAGTACACTTTTCGGTTCAGAAACCAATTTGATGAGCCAAATGATGATTGGCTGGATGCAATAGAGGCAACAAGTGGTGAAGTACTTAGATCATACTCGAGGGCAGAAGACAAAGATATGACGGCTGCCTTCGGTGCTCGCGGCAAAAAGAGGTTGAATAGAGTTTTCGATGTTATTGGGTTTGTTTACCCAGACTATTGCTATCCCGTGCAAAAGCAAGGGAGAAAAAGGAAAATACCTGCTTCGACATCTATTAGTGCGCCAAAAACAAAGAAAATCAAGGTCTTGACACGTAGACCGAGGCGCATCAAGACGGTCGATGTGCCGAAGCTAATTGAAAGGGCGGAAACTACCCCCTAGTGACAGAGACTGCTCCTGCTATGCCTGTTGAAGCCATTGCACTCCCAGCCAGAGAGCCGAAATCAGAAAAGATAGCTGAAAAGGTACCAGAACAGCCTAAGATGATGGTGACAGTGCTGCCGAAGTTGTCAGCTACTATAGAAACTCCGAGGAAGAGGAGGATGGTGTCACACCCGGTTTTGGAAGGCAAACCAAATGCGAACCATGTACGTGCCAGGATCAGAACTCACATACACAGCAATTACATAATCGTACATCATCACACAATGCTTAAAGTAAATAGCGGAAAGGTACTTTAATTACATCAAGATGTCCGAGACATCCATAGAGTCTAATGCATATCCATAGTGTTCAACATCAATATCAAAGTGCGGAGAAACGAAACGTAGAAGATAAGCCTACATAGGCAGCTGACTGGGGGTTTGCCACTAAAGTAAACTAGAACTCGTCGTAGTCTTGGAACTCCTCAAAGTCCTCCATGTTACCAACATCTGCTCCTGAGCACTGAGTACAGTGGGGACAACCTGGGGTGGGGTGGTTTGTAAAGCAAGGGTGAGTACACATCAACGTACTCAGCAAATGTCTCGTTTGGCTAAAGTGGACTAGCTGTATGTGGAGTCAAGGTTAAGCAGTTGCTTTTAGTTGGTCAAGTTTTATTACTATAAGTAGAGCCAACTTTTAGTAATAAACCCAGTTATTACCCAAGAGTACTCCCTCCAAGAGGAAATACCGGAGATCAAAATTATAACCATCATTGCTAATCATCATCATAAAAGTAACAAAGGGCTTCTAATCAAAGAGGCTCCTAAGGCTGCTCATAACCGTGAGCACGACTGATATATCAGTTTCTAACACTCTGCAGAGGTTGCACACTTTACCCACAAGCCGTGATTCCCATTCTGCCCGGGGTTCTAGCCTCCCCATTGATCACTACCAAGGTGACCTGGCAGGGTCTCACTATGTAGCCTTAACAAAGATTTCCCAGAGGTCATAGTCACTGTTAGGTTTCTCCAGTTTGATAAACATAATACATCTCCCCAAAGGAAGGGTGACTAACAAAACCAAATCAAAGAAACCTCTGCAACCAGCCTCGGCAGAGCAAGTACTGTGCCCGGACCCCATTGACGGCCCTACGGCGGAGCCAACTACTCCTCTGGTTCCTCTAATTAATCAGCTAAGGGCGTCCCATTCCACCCTCATGGTTGCACTGTTATCCTGGGTTGTCACTCCCCATACAGGTCCTTACGGAGAGGTACTCAGGAAACAGCCTGAGCCCCCTAAAGTAATCACAAGAACCTCGTCGGGATAACATCATCGTATCATAAATTATCACATCATGTTAATTGATTAAGTTGAAGCAATAGCATAAGCTAACCATGATTAACCTAAAAGGTAAACAAGGATAAGGTAAATACAGACTAGTCAATCCATAAGTTTCAATAATGTAATGTGGGACAGTGAATTATAAAGTAAAGTAGGACATGATAGGTCTGAGGACACTTGCCTTCACCAGGTTGTTGCTCAGAGGGATCTTCGGCAACACACTGAGGAACCACGAGCTGCTCGTTGTCTAAATAAAGGGATCATACATTCAATACATTTGAAAAGTACAAATGAACATCACATCAAGCATATACCAACATTGGAACACATCACAAAAGGCATAGTATTAAATAAAGGATACATAGCTCAAATTATAGAATGAACTAATCTTAATTAGGAGTTGATTACTCTCTTAGTGGTTGGAACATATCTCAAAAAGGTAAAATAGTAATTTAAACAAAGAAAGAGATCAAATTATAAGGTGGACTAATCTATTTTAGAAATTGATTATTCTTTAAGTGTTGTTCATAATTACATAACCTATTCTATTTATTTTATTAAGACCTAAAAGTTAAGCCAGAGATGAGTTCATGTAGTACATATTATTAATCTCACAAGATTAAATATATTTTAACTCCTAGGGCTTTCATTTTTATTTAATTCATTAAATGAATAAATCAACATATACATTAAACTTATACTCTAGGTGTAAAATTAAAGTGTACAAACCATAGATGAACGTAATTTATTTGGATAGAGAATAATCTTATGAACATTTTGCAATTTGAACCACTAAATTTGGAGTTCATATGAAAAAGATATGAAATAAACAAATTTGGAAGTTTGAAATATGAAATTAGGGCTAATTCTGTGATTAAACAAAAGCACAGGGGGCTATTTATAATAAACCAGGGGCCTGCGCGCTAAAACAGAGGACGACAGGTTGATTTGCTAAGACCCGGGGGTCTCTTAAGTAAAACTTACACGCGAAGGGGTACGGGGTAACCTCGACCGTCGGATCCGAGATCAACGGACATGATTAGATCGCGCAGGCGCGCGTGCGAGGACGCGGCTAACAAGCGGGGTCGGGGCATCTGCGAGCTAGGGCGGGCTGACCGACCGGGCCCAGGGGCGCGGGTGAGGGGGAGATGGGAGAGCGGCCGGATCCAGATCGGAGGGCTGCGATCAGATTCGCACTGATGAAACCTAAACCTAAACTGTCACTAAAACTTGAGCATAATATCATGAGCATTAGCATATCATGTGTTTGTTGCACTTAGAGTGCATTCACTAGGCAAAAAGGTCAAACAAGTTGTATTGATGTGACTTGGTATGTGTGTAACCCTAGGGTAGGGTACTTAACCCTAAACTAGGCTTAGGAGTGACAATGAAGCCCAAGCATGAGAAAACTTTAAAACTCATTAGAAATGATCATAATATATCACATTTAATGGACTTGAGTGGCATCCAAACCCTAAAAGTGCCAAAAACCCTGAAAAGACCCCTGGAAAACCCTAAATTGAAACCCTAGGGGGCTAAGTGTAAAATTGGTGCACTTTTGGACCAAGGTGCAAAAACCAAGGTATTAGGGCACCTCAAAGCATATGCTTCACACATTTGAGGATTTCCAAGTCAAAAGATGAGATTTGGACTTAAGTGCAAAAGCCCCTCATGCACTCCATATGCCTAAGTCTAAAATCAGTTGAATAGGACTGACTTTGGAGCTTTGTATTTTTAAAAATACAAGGAATTTGCCTAGGGTCAACACAACAAACTTGTAGAGCTATAATTGGAGTGCAACTTTGCTTAAGTAACTAAGCTTTGATCACATACAAAGTTTGGAGAAAAATGAGCTCAAAGTTGTGCTGTCAGTCACACTGATAACTGAACTAAGGTCACCAGTGACATTGGCAAGACTTTTGGGTCAAATTGGAGTAGGATCTAGTGCTCCATTGAGGATAGTTACTATAGTTGATTTGTAGCTGGTTGGTTGAGCTACAACTTTGTTAAAGACGGATTAGTAAGTATTCACATGAAACTTTGAGATCTAGGCTCTGCAAAGTGGTCTGTCAGGATGACTGAATGAGAAACTGATGGTGCAGTATCGGAATATCTCAGGTTCAGTTCATCTCGCCGCCGGCGACCACACGCTCGAATTCATGCCAAATGCTACGATCCATGCTCAATGAAGTATTGATTGTTGCTCGGGGTAGTAAATATTGCCATGTGGATGAACTTGAGCCGCTGTTCACTCCGGCCGCCGTGTCCGCCTGACTCATGGCCGATTCAGATGAACTCACCGAAGTTAGCCAACTATCGACCATGTGCCACGTGCCTTGGTGTCTTACCACGTCGCAGTAGCTCGTATTACACATATCCAGTGATCGCCGGTGAGCTCGCCACAGTGAAAGCCACCAATCTCTTGCGACAGTACTCTCCCCTCTCTCCAGCCACCACCACGCCATCGCAAATTCATGAGCCACCGCCCCCAGAGCCTATAAATTGAGTGTGCAGTCGGCTTCGCTAGGTAGTCAAGCACCCAATCCATCAACTCGTGCCTCAAATCATCCACCAGAGCTCGCCAATTTGAAACTTCCCCCAAATCGGTCCAGAGCACCGCGCGAAGTGACCTCGCCGTGGCCAGCGTGCTACAGGTCCGTTCATGTCCTCTGGTTCCTCGTTTCAGTATCCTTAGGTGCTCTTGATACTCCCTGACCCATCCAATTAATCTAGGACCCATAAGATCGTCGGGAACACTTCTTGTTATCCGTTGATCACGCTGTCACCGTGGGCAGGGAGAATGAGGCCTTGAATCTTGAAATTAGTTGAGGGGGAATGGTGGTTAGGAGTTAAATTAAGTGTCCGCCAAGCTAGAGCCCTAGTCGTTGCCCTTTCTGGCCAGTACGAGCTCGCCGGAGCTCGGTCCGTGGCCGTCCACCGTTAGGGATCACGTGATGTGAAGAATTAGAAAGTGGAGGGCCTCGGTGTAAATGTCAGTGACCCATTGAAATAGTGCGCGGGACTATTAGCTAGTTTTTTCAAACGACCGAGGACCCTTGCGCAAAATTGACACCGCGGACGCGCGTTTTCCCCGTTCTCGGGCCGCCTTGGGCCGATTACAGTCTGATACTATTCATCTTTTTCCTTTTTCTTTTTCTACCAGAATTAGAAAATCCATAGAAAATTCCAGGAAAATGCTAAAAATATGAGACCAATTTTGTTAGACTCCTAAATTCCTATAGTATTTAATAAAAATAGTTTTAAGATTTTTGGTCCAAACAAGGAATTATCTAGCATTTAAAAAGGCTTAAACCTATACCTCTGAAATTTGAGAAATTAATTAGTAACTCCAAAAACCACCCAACTTTTTGGATAAGCTTAAAATGATATTTAGAAAGTTTGGGTGAAGTTTGATTTGATTTGGACAATGTTTGATACCTAAACCCCCAAAACCCTAGTCTTCTAGGTAATATCTGCCCTCTGAAACAGAATACTAACTCCAAAAACCCTAGTTTCCTGGAGTACCGTGAAGGAAAATTGTATTCAAGACCTAATATGATGTACCCTTATTATCATTGCATTTTCATCAGCATTACATGAGCATTCATGATTATATATGGTTCTATATAGAAAACGAAGAAGAAATAGTGATTGAAGAAGAAGTTGCACCACCACCACCTGAAGACCCACCTGCCGGGAATAGCTTTTATTTCGATATTTGTGGAGCAGAGCTCGACTCTCCTATAACACAAGGCAAGCCCCGGTGCATTTGCCACCTCCTTGCTATTTTAAAATCTTTCTCACTTGCTTGATGCATTAGGTGATAGGAGTTGTGTGCTAAACAATTGATGCATTTTCTTCGTTGGAAGATTGATTACCTTTCCTTGATCACCTGTTTTTTGAAAAGGTTTTTCTGATGCTTAGTTTTGCTCTAGAAAAACAAATGTTTTGTTTTAACAAAGGGAAATTTGGATCCATACCATTAAAAGATCACCACTTTGGATCCATACCATTACTATCTCACTTACATGTGGGTCCACATGAGTCAATGACATGTGGGGTCCATGGTATATATCTAAAGTTTGGATCTTTTAATGGTATAGATCCAATTGTTCCTTTAACAAAATATGATGCTTCAAGCAGGATGGGATGTTTTCGAAAATAAAACTTGATGGTGGATCCATCATGGCCGTGATGGGTTCAACATCGGAAAAGATGTACCTCTGACAGGTACCAAACTTTGGGTTTGAAATGATAAACCTGAGACCGGGTGGGTGACTTGCACGAGAAGAGAGTCTCGGTGTAGTGTCTCCGTCTGAGTCGATTAAGGACCGTCTCGATGTAGGCTTGATGATCGAGGACCTTTTAACTGGTCACATGCCTCATCATGGGTAAGCTTTGCCTCGGGCAGACTAATACCAGAATAAGATAACACACAATGGGAGTGGAGAGATGGCGAGAGTAGCGTGTACCCTCCGTGGCAAGAGGCTGGACGGTGGTGTATCTGTGCTCTCGGTTGACGTGAACCTGATATGGTCTTAAGAACCCCAGTGGCGAGTTGACATATGCAAGGGTTATGTGCTACATATGTCGTGTGATTGGAGATCCCCAGCTAGGTATTAATCGATTCGGATCGCCGTTACTTCTCGGACATGAAGACTTGGTCACTGACCTACACGTAGCATTCCAGTGAACAAGAAGGGTTAATAAGAAGATGGCTAGTATAGGCCAAGTGCTTGAACTAGGATAGAAAGAACTCTAGAATCAGGTAATAACTTAACTTGCTAATAAAATTGGATTTTTAAGGATCCACTATTAGTAAGCATTTTTGCAAACAGAGTCTTGATTCTTGATTAAGCCTTACCTTGAGTCCCTCAAGCCAGCATATCCTTGAGTCTTTTATTTTGACGGGTAAGACTTGCGAAAGTACACTTCGTACTCAGGGTTTCTGTCGGAGAGGAAATTCTCTAGCCGGGTGGCGGAACGCACCTGCCCTAAATCCTAAGATGAGGAGGGGGCCTAAGCGTTTTGCCTGTTACGTGGATTCGGGATGAACACAAGAACACACAAGGGTTTATAGTGGTTCGGGTCGCCGGAGCGTAATACCCTACTCCACTGTGTGCTGTATTGAGCTTGAGAGCTTGTATGAACTTGTGAGTTTGAGAATCCAAGTGAGCTTGAGTGAGTGTGAGAGAATTTGTCTTGTAACGTTGCGTGCCCTGCCTTTTATAGCTCAAGGGGGGCACGTACAAGGATGCTGAGCCCCGACATGTGGGCCTAGGGGCAAAACGGAAGGAAGTAACTAACGCTTGTCACGCAGGGTGATTTCCGAGCGCCATAATGTCCATAGTGCATATAGTATTGATATCCCGCGATGCTTCCTCGGTAACGCGCGAGTGATGATGAGCATAGTGTATGTCGCAGCACGGGCGTACTGCCTGCCAATGGAATGGACAGGCACGCCGCCTGCGGGATGGCCTGGTCGCTGTCTACCAGCAGAGTGGACAGGGCACATTAAATGCTGAGGCGGCACATCGCCTGCCAGTGGAATAGACAGGGCTCATTAAATACCGAGGCGACACATCACCCGCCAGTGGAATGGACAGGCGACGCGTCTTATCCGCAATAAATGCAGAGGCGCGTGGCCCAGAGGCCTTACGTCAGGCTCCGCACGGTTGGCTTACGTCATGTGCACTGTGCCACGTGGCAGCATCGGGGCTCCGCCTGAGCGGGGAGCGGAAGCGTACGCGGTATGGTCCGGACACGTGTCAGCTCCGGACCTCCGCCTGGCCTTGATTAAGGCCCAGGTATTCTTTGTCCCGGAATCCCGGGACCCTACTGTGAGTGGCCCAGACCCCACACAGAGGTGTCCGGGACCCGTCCTAGGGGTCCGGTTTGCGCCCGTGGAAGTCCCGGACCTCTCCCAGAGGTCCGGTCTGCATATACAGGGGTCTGACACTTTCCCTTGGGGGTCCAGACTCACTGTTGATACCTTGGAGTATATCATCTTCTCTGGCCACGTGGCGGCCCCGGAGCTGTCCACGTGGTGGGGTCGGGTGCTGTTCACCACGCGACTAGAGATAGCCGCGCGGGCACCGCGTCTTCATACTGTAGTAAGGGGTACCCCTGTTTTAGGGTACCGACAGTGGCCCCGGGCCCACCTTAGGGGAGGATACGAGCCTGCAGGTGGGGCCAAAGCTTGATTGGCGATTGGTGCATCGCTTTCGCACGCTTGCTGACGTAATCATCGCCAGTCTGCCTTTGGTCACACCAACTGCCACGTTTGTCCCCGGGGCTGACTGACCCATGGCCCCCATGCCAGATGGTTTCGTCGGGCCACGCTCGGACAAAAGGGTGTTGCGCTGCGACCTTCCGGAGATGGAAAGCGAGTTGAGCTGTGGCTCCATCCTTCGCATGAACTTCATTGTCTCCTGCAGCGGCCTCGTCAGCTCCTCCCTGAACTTCACCAACATCTAGTGGTACGCCTCCATGAACTGGTCCAGCTCCGGCTCAGTCGCAGCGGCCAGGCCGCCGAGTGCCGTGCGCTGTCGCGCCTCCATCTCCTTGGCCTCGATGTTGCCTCCAACGATGAGGGCTCCTTCGTCCTGACGCACGCATCGAGGAGTCCGCCGCCGTTGGCAAGCTGCAGCACCAGGTTGCCGCTAGCGCCGCTGTTCCCAGTGACCGCCACCGAGTTCAGGGTGAGCAGCAGGCCTGCGCTCGGCGGTTGTGGCGGCAGCGGCGCTATGACGACATTGAGGGAGGATGCCCACAGGAGGTGGTAGTGGTACTGGCCGTTGTCGTGGCTGCTTGTGGCAACCCCAAAGCCATGACCCGGTCATCTCCTTGGAGCCAGCGATCGCTAGTCCGGTGGCCAACACTGAAGACGTCGCCCGGGAGGCCGTACAAGATGTTGTGGAGACGGTGGCCGCGCGCTTCCAGCGCGACCCTGCTGATGCCGAGTAGTTCATACCTGTAGAAATGAGGCTAGGGATCTGCTTGAAGGCGGATGTAATAACTTTTGTTTTTGTAAGATACCTTTGGGAAGTATTAATCTAAGAGTGACAGAACTTATCTGCATGCTATTTGTCTTTGTTGTGTGTGTCGTTACCAACTTCTCCCTGGTACTTGGCCCCCTTGGGATGTAGGCTCGACGTGTCGAAGGGGGGGGGGTGAATAGGTGATCTTGTAAATCTTGAAAACTTAAGCCACAAAAACTTGGTTAAGCGTTAGCACAGTAAATGCCAAGTGGCTAGAGAGGAGTCTTAACAAAACACAATAACCACAAGAAATCAATCACAGAGATGGCACGGTGGTTATCCCGTGGTTCAGCCAAGACCAACGCTTGCCTACTCCACGTTGTGGCGTCCCAACGGACGAGGGTTGCATTCAACCCCTCTCAAGCGGTCCAAAGACCCACTTGAATACCACGATGTTTTGCTTGCTTTTCTCAATCCCATTTGCGAGGAATCTCCACAACTTGGAGCCTCTCGCCCTTACACTTGAAATTCACAAAGAAGCACAGAGCAAGGGAGGGATTAGCAACGCACACAAGACACAAGAATCAGAGTGTCAACACGCACACAAGTCGCAACAAGAGCTCGCAACACAACTCAATGAGTTCACAACTCCACTAGAGCTCTATATGCTATCACAATGAAACAAATGCGCGGAATCGAGATCTTGGTGCTTAGAAATGTTGTAGGAATGCTTGGTGTGCTCCTTCATGCGCCTAGGGGTCCCTTTTATAGCCCCAAGGCAGCTAGGAGCCGTTGAGAGCATTCTAGGAAGGCTGATCTTGCCTTCTGTCGATTGGCACACCGGACAGTCCGGTGCACACCGGACACTGTCCGGTGCCCGATTTCTTTCCAAAAATGGCGCAGTCGGCCGTTGGCAGCCTGAGAGCCGTTGGCGCACCGGACATGTCCGGTGCACACCGGACAGTCCGGTGCCTCATTCTAGTCGTTGGCTCGGCCACGTGTCCCGCGCAGATCGTGCGGCCGACCGTTGGCTCACCGGACAGTCCGGTGCACACCGGACAGTCCGGTGAATTATAGCCGTACGTCGCCGGTGAATTCCTGAGAGCGGCCAGTTCGCTCGAGCCAGCCTGGCGCACCGGACACTGTCCGGTGCACCACCGGACACTGTCCGGTGAGCCATCGGACAGTCCGGTGCACCCAGACTGAGCAGAGTCTTGGCTGCTCGAGCCAAGACATTTCCTGTTGGTCTTTTCCTGTTTCCAGCACTTAGACACAATACATTAGTCACTAAAACAATGTACTAAGTCTGAGAAACATACATTTATCCTTGATTTGTACTTTGTCCACCATTTTACACTTAGGCACTTGTGTTGGACATTAAATCACCAAAATACTTAGAAATGGCCCAAGGGCACATTTCCCTTTCAATCTCCCCCTTTTTGGTGATTTATGCCAACACAATATAAAGCAAGTAGAACAAATACAAAATCAATTCAAATAAGAACTCAAATTGTTTTGATTCAAATTTGACATATATGGATCACTCTTTGCCACCACTTGGTTTGTTTTTGCAAATCAAACTCAAATTTCTATCTCTACGTCAAACACACATGTTAAGACATAAAGAGAGTCATTCCAAGAGAAATTGATTCAAGATTTCAAAAACTCCCCTTTTTCCATAATCAACACTTCTCTCCACAAGAAGCCAACTTTTGACAAGAGAGACAATAAAAGAGTTTTGACAAACCAAAAGCTCTAATCTACTAATTTTCAAAATTTCTCAAGTGGTAGCTGATCCATTTATCGCTTTGGCCTTTATTTTCTCCCCCTTTGGCATCAAGCACCAAAACGGGATTAACCTGGGCCCTCTAACCCCATTGCCTCACCAAAATCTTCAAATGAGAACACAAAGGCAATAAGAGGACGTGAGATGAACTTGGAATTAGTTACTCTCTCATCGGAGTGCAGTGGAAGTATTTCATGGTCCAAGTCCACCTTTTCCCTTTCAAAACTCCTTTGAGACTAAATCAAGCAAACTCAAGAAAACGGTTAGTCTCAAAGGGTCAAGTTGTAGCACAACTCCCCCTAAATATGTGCATCACTTGCACAAGGACTTGTGAGGTCCGGGAAGTGATTGTACAACTTGAGCACCATAGTAAGCAACAAAATGCATAAGGAACATGATCAAAGGCATAAATACATGTATGCTATGAATCAATCCAAGTTCCACGAATCTAGGACATTTAGCTCACTACGCAGCCTGCAAAAGGTCTTTTCATCTAAAGGCTTAGTGAAGATATCGGCTAGCTGGTTCTCGGTGCTAACATGAAACACTTCGATATCTCCCTTTTGCTGGTGGTCTCTCAAAAAGTGATGTCGGATGTCAATGTGCTTTGTGCGGCTGTGCTCAACAGGATTTTCCGCTATTCGGATAGCACTCTCATTATCACATAGGAGTGGGACTTTGCTCAGATTGTAGCCAAAGTCCCGGAGGGTTTGCCTCATCCAAAGTAGTTGCGCGCAACACTGTCCTGCGGCAACATACTCGGCCTTAGCGGTGGATAGGGCAACGAAAGTTTGTTTCTTAGAGTTCCACGACACCAGAGACCTTCCTAAGAATTGGCACGTCCCTGATGTACTCTTCCTATCGACCTTACATCCAGCATAGTCGGAATCTGAATATCCAATCAAGTCAAAGTTAGACCCCTTTGGATACCAGATCCCGAAGCAAGGCGTAGCGACTAAATATCTAAGAATTCGCTTCACAGCCACTAGGTGACACTCCTTAGGATCGGATTGAAATCTAGCACACATGCATACGCTAAGCATAATATCCGGTCTACTAGCACATAAATAAAGCAAAGAACCTATCATGGACCGGTATGCTTTTTGATCAACGGACTTACCACCTTTGTTGAGGTCGGTGTGTCCGTCGGTTCCCATCGGCGTCTTGGCGGGCTTGGCGTCCTTCATCCCAAACCGCTTTAGCAAATCTTGCGTGTACTTCGTTTGAGAGATGAAGGTGCCGTCCTTGAGTTGCTTCACTTGGAACCCAAGGAAGTAGTTCAACTCGCCCATCATCGACATCTCGAATTTCTGCGTCATCACCCTGCTAAACTCTTCACGAGACTTTTGGTTAGTAGAACCAAATATTATGTCATCGACATAAATTTGGCACACAAAAAGATCACCATTGCAAGTCTTAGTAAAAAGAGTTGGATCGGCTTTCCCAACCTTGAAAGCATTAGCAATTAAAAATTCTCTAAGGCATTCATACCATGCTCTTGGGGCTTGCTTAAGTCCATAGAGCGCCTTAGAGAGCTTACACACGTGGTTGGGGTACCGTTCATCCTCGAAGCCAGGGGGTTGCTCCACGTACACCTCCTCTTTGATCGGCCCGTTGAGGAAAGCGCTCTTCACATCCATTTGGTACAACCTAAAAGAATGGTGAGCGGCATATGCTAGCAAAATACGAATAGATTCTAGCCTAGCCACAGGAGCGAATGTCTCCTCAAAGTCCAAACCTGCGACTTGGGCATAACCTTTTGCCACAAGTCGAGCATTGTTCCTTGTCACCACCCCGTGCTCGTCCTGTTTGTTGCGAAACACCCATTTGGTTCCCACAACATTTTGCTTGGGACGAGGCACTAGTGTCCAAACTTCATTGCGCTTGAAATTGTTGAGTTCCTCCTGCATGGCCAACACCCAGTCCGGATCTAGCAAGGCCTCTTCTACCCTGAAAGGCTCAATAGAAGAGACAAAGGAGTAATGCTCACAGAAATTAACTAATCTTGAACGAGTAGTTACTCCCTTGCTAATATCACCCAATATTTGGTCGACGGGATGATCCCTTTGGATCGTCGCTCGAACTTGGGTTGGAGGTGCCTGAGGTGCTTCTTCCTCTTCAACTTGAACATCTTGTGCTCCCCCTTGATCATGCGCCTCCACTTGAGGTACCTGTTCGTCATCTTGGGTTGGGGGATGCACCATTGTTGAGGAAGACGGTTGATCTTGCTCCAATTGTTCCTGAGGCCGTACATCTCCAATCGCCATGGTGCGTATCGCGGCCGTTGGAACGTCTTCTTTATCTACATCATCAAGATCAACAACTTGCTCTCTTGGAGAGCCATTAGTCTCATCAAATACAACGTCGCTAGAGACTTCAACCAAACCCGATGATTTGTTGAAGACCCTATACGCCTTTGTATTTGAATCATAACCTAATAAAAACCCTTCTACAGCTTTGGGAGCAAATTTAGAAGATCTACCTTTCTTCACAAGAATATAACACTTGCTCCCAAATACACGAAAATAAGACACATTGGGTTTGTTACCAGTTAGCAGCTCATATGAAGTCTTTTTGAGGAGGCGGTGAAGGTAGACCCTGTTGATGGCGTGGCAAGCCGTGTTCACGGCTTCCGACCAAAAACGCTCGGGGGTCTTGAACTCTCCAAGCATAGTCCTTGCCATATCAATGAGCGTCATGTTCTTCCTCTCTACCACACCATTTTGCTGAGGTGTGTAGGGAGCGGAGAACTCGTGCTTGATCCCCTCCTCCTCAAGGAACTCCTCCACTTGAAGATTCTTGAATTCGGACCCGTTGTCGCTTCTTATCTTCTTCACCTTGAGCTCAAACTCATTTTGAGCTCTCCTTAGGAAGCGCTTGAGGGTCCCTTGGGTTTCAGACTTATCCTGCAAAAAGAACACCCAAGTGAAGCGGGAAAAGTCATCAACAATAACTAGACCATATTTACTTCCTCCTATGCTCAGATAGGCGACGGGTCCGAAGAGGTCCATATGCATCAGCTCCAGAGGTCTTGAAGTAGTCATCACATTCTTGCTGTGATGTGCTCCTCCCACTTGTTTACCTGCTTGACAAGCAGCACAAGGTCTATCTTTTTCGAATTTCACGTTAGTCAAACCTATCACGTGTTCTCCCTTTAGAAGCTTGTGAAGGTTCTTCATCCCCACATGTGCTAAGCGGCGATGCCACAGCCAGCCCATGCTAGTCTTAGCAATTAAGCATGCATCTAGACCGGCCTCCTCTTTTGCAAAATCAACTAAATAAAGTTTGCCATCTAGTACACCCTTAAAAGCTAGTGAACCATCACATCTTCTAAAGACAGACACATCTACATTTGTAAATAGACAATTATATCCCATATTACATAATTGACTGATAGATAGTAAATTATATCCAAGAGACTCAACTAAAAACACATTAGAGATAGAGTGCTCATTTGATATTGCAATCTTGCCTAAACCTTTCACCTTGCCTTGGTTCCCATCACCGAATACGATTGAATCTTGGGAATCCTTATTCTTGACGTAGGAGGTGAACATCTTCTTTTCCCCCGTCATATGGTTTGTGCATCCGCTGTCGATAATCCAGCTTGAACCCCCGGATGCATAAACCTGCAAGGCAAATTTAGGCTTGGGTCTTAGGTACCCAACTCTTGTTGGGTCCTACAAGGTTAGTAACAATTGTCTTAGGGACCCAAATGCAAGTTTTATCACCCTTGCATTTTGCCCCTAATTTCCTAGCAACTATCTTCCTATCCTTTCTACAAATAGCAAAGGAAGCATTTAAAGCATGGTAGATTGTAGAGGGACCATTCATAACTTTTCTAGGAACATGAACAATATTCTTTCTAGGCACATGATGAATATGTTTCCTAGGCATATCTCTACCATGCATATAGGAAGAGCTGGGAGCAAACATAGCATAAGAATCATAGGCATGTGAATGAAAAGCATTACAACTCCTACGAGACTGTCTTCTATCATTGTACATAAAAGCATGGTTCTTTTTAGTACTACTTGCCATAGGGGCCTTCCCTTTCTCCTTGGCGGAGATGGGAGCCTTATGGCTTGTTAAGTTCTTGGCTTCCCTCTTGAAGCCAAGCCCATCCTTAATTGAGGGGTGTCTACCAATCGTGTAGGCATCCCTAGCAAATTTTAGTTTATCAAAATCACTTTTGCTAGCCTTAAGTTGGGCATTAAGACTAGCCATTTCATCATTTAACTTTGCAATAGAAGCTATGTGTTCACTACAAGCATCAATATCAAAATCTTTACATCTATTGCAAATAACAACATTTTCTACACAAGTTGTTGATTTACTAGCTATTTCTAACTTAGCATTCAAATCATCATTAATGCTTCTTAAGCTAGAAATTGTCTCATGGCAAGAAGATAATTCACAAGAAAGCATTTCATTTCTCTTAACTTCTAAGGCATGAGATTTTTGTGCTTCTACAAATTTGTCATGTTCTTCATACAACAAGTCCTCTTGTTTTTCTAAAAGCCTATTTTTATCATTCAAGGCATCAATCAATTCATTAATTTTATCTACCTTGGTTCTATCTAGGCCCTTAAATAAACATGAATAATCTATTTCATCCTCATCACTAGATTCGTCCTCACTTGAAGAAGCATAAGTAGAGTTTCGAGTACATACCTTCTTCTCCCTTGCCATAAGGCATGTGTGACGCTCGTTGGGGAAGAGGGATGACTTGTTGAAGGCGGTGGCGGCGAGTCCTTCATTGTCAGAGTCGGACGAGGAGCAATCCGAATCCCACTCCTTGCCAAGGTGTGCCTCGCCCTTTGCCTTCTTATAGTTCTTCTTCTTCTCCTTCTTGTTCCCTTGATCCTGATCACTATCATTGTCGGGACTGAAAGTTGCCTAGAGGGGGGGTGAATAGGCAAGTTAAAACTTTTTCAACAAAAACTAGAAGCAAACTGGGTAAAACTGAATTGATCTCGAAATTCACCCAGTTAACTTTGGAAATGAGATGTTCTAAATGATCCACAGGGTTCAAAGTAGTAGATCTGAGAAGGGCACTTCTCAAAATCCACACACAAAAAAAGGTATAAACAATCTTCCACGGAATGGTGAGAGAACGAAGAACACAAACAAACACAATGAGCAAGAACACAAGAGACACAAGATTTATCCCGAGGTTCGGTCACACCACAAAAGGTGCCCTACTTCCTCGTTGAGGCGCCCACAAAGAGCCGGGTCTCTTTCAACCCTAATCCTCCCTTTGCCGACCACAAAGGTCAAGCCCACACAATAATCTTTGCTCAAACGAGCGGGTAATACAAACTTTCTTGTGGTCTTCCACAAGATTTGGAGACTCACAAGAGACACCTAGTCGTCTAGGAGCTAGAAGCTCCAAGAGTAATGAATCCACAAAGAACTCGATGTAGTACCAAAGCTCGAATGAAGAAGAAGAGCAAGAGAGATTTAGAGATGAAGCACAAAGCCGCAGCTCTCAAGCTCACTCAAAGATTTCTCTCCAAAGATTTGAAATGGGAGAGGCAAGAGATGTGTGTGAGAGAGAGGGAGGTGTTTCTTGGGTTAGAAATGGAGTTCAAATCGTGCTCACTGCTATGGGGTGAGAGGTAGGAGTGAGTATATATAGTTGGAGCTCAAAACTAGCCGTTGGGCCGATTTTTCTGTTTGAGGGCGGTTGAGCCTCCCCCCAGGGCGGTTGAACCTCCCCTGGCAGGCCTGGCAGCCTGTCTGCCAGTCTGACTGGCAGACTGACGCGCAGACTGACCGCAGACTGGTCAAAGTTGACCAAAACCGGTTGAACCGCCCAGGGGGGGCGGTTGAACCGCCCCTGACAGCTCCTGGCGATCTGTTTGCCAGTCTGACTGGCAGACTGCAGATCAGAGGTCAGAGGGGTCAGAGACCAGCTGAACTGCCCCTCAGGACCAGTTCAACTGGTCTTGACCAGAGAGTTTAGGAGAGAAAACCCCAGCTCAACTGCCCGGAGGCAAGTTCAGCTGGTGTATGGTCAAAGAGGTTCACAGCTGAAGTTGAGTTCAGCTGAAGTTGAGAAAGCTCAACTCAGCTGAAGTTCAGCTCAGCTGAAAAGCTCAGCTGCAGCTGAAGAAGCTCAACTCAGCTGAAGTCAAGTTCAGCTGGAAAGCTCAGCTGCAGTTGAAGAAGTTCAGCTGCTTTTCAGCAAGAACACTCTAGGTTTCTCAACCCTAACCACGGTCAACCATAGAACGTTAAAGAGATTTTTGCTTTTCAAAAATAGCTTTTGAATAGAGAGGTTTGAGCTTTGGCAAACACCAACCTTCTTTTTGGATCCCCCTTTATAGTACGACGATTCCTATACTCAAGTTAAATAAAATATAATGAAGTAAACTCCTTGAGTCATTGGTGTCTCATGTGTGATTTCTCCATGGCATTGCTTCATAAGGATCACAAACATCTTTGTCTCACCTTTTGAAGCAAACTCAAATCAAACCCAGTGACTTGTACCATATCACCTTATATGAGTTCAAATCATGGCTTCAAGTCACCTTACTGATGCATCAACATGTTATAACTCTTCATAGCTGATTAGTTCATCGACTTAGTGCAAGTACTCTCTTCTTCACCTTAGCCATGGTACCTCGGTCTACAAGCCGTCGCTTGACCTTCACCTTCACTTAGTTCCTCGAAGCCCTTTCCTTGCTATCTTCACCCTATCAAGCCATTCTTGAGTCACATCAAATTGAGCATCCATTGAGAGAATCATTTCTTCAATATTGTGAACCTTGCTTGAATGTCTTCTAGATATAATTGTCAAGATCAATCAAGCTCTAGTTTGATTCTCATAGAAGCATATATGGACTGACAGTAATATGGTCAAGCCAATTCACGATTCCTCATATCTTATTCTCTTTGGCTTGACCAATCCTCTAAATCACTTTGTCCTCTATTCTGGTCATATGTATGTAGTGATTTCTCAGGTCTTGTCCATATATTCAAACCAATATAGAGATCATATTATATCCATTTGCATTGTCTCATTGGTTATTTAACCTCGTGTTGAACCTTTGTTCACTGATCATTATACACTATTCAAGTATGTTCATCATACTGAATTTCCTGTTCAACACTTAGCAAACTCGTTAGACCTTTAAATGTGTTGTTATCCAAATCACCAAAACTCACAAAAGGGATGAATGCACTTTCAATCTCCCCCTTTTTGGTGATTGATGACAACACATTTAAAGCTTACATAAGATTTGATAATAAAGATTTTAATCCTATGATATAGTTTTCTCCCCCTAAATATGTGCATTTCAGAAAATAACACTTTTGTACTCAAATGCCAAAAGCACATATTTAGGTCAAAGTATGGAGGCAACTTATATCATACTATTCATTAGGTGCAGTGTGTCATAAAATAAACGTGATGCTCATGACAAAGAATGCACTTACCAATTTTCTACATCTTATGTTTTTCTTATGATTCCCACTTTTGTTAATTATTTCTCCCCTTTTTAAAAGTCTTCTAACACTTAGTTACATAAGATTAAAGGTAAGCTTTAATACAAAATTTCTCCCCCTTTGTCATAAATCTCCAAAAAAGATACAAAGAATATAAAGGGTAGAAATTATGATTAAGCAAGATGGGAACACACTATTATGAAAAGGGTCCTTAGATGGCACAAAGGTAATGGAGAAGTGACATGAAATGATGTACCTTTGCATTTTTACCTTTTCAAGGGGAGTTCCAAACTTGTGTTGGGTTTACAATTCATTTGCAAGCTCTAGTTGGTATAGTTGTGACATAGGTCCAAGATAGCAAATGAAGATTGTCATACTAACTGAAAGATAAATCTTGATACCTGGAGTCTAGATGTCACCTAGCATTTTCTTATCACAACAAGAGGCAACATGAAAATTGCACAAGTATGGATTATGCAACTAGTGATCATGTATGAAAAATATCAATTGAAAAACACCAATTGATACAATTTGATAGATAAATAGATCACTAATAGCATATTACACTAAGTTCTCCTCAAGTTTTAGTGCACACATATATATATGAATTCAATTGATATATGTTGAGAGTACTTATTTGAAATTTAAAGTACCATTAGCATAAAAGGAGTATCAACTGAACATAATCATGCAACATAAGGAACATGTGCACTATTTAATCAATTAAGTTCTAGACAGGAGAATCTATAAGCTATGCTACTTCAGATATTTGTAATCCAAAAAGATGTGATACATATTTACCAATTTTAGATGACGTTGGAGTAGCATATACAAGAGAAACTCATTCTCTTATGAAATGTATAGAAGTTACATTTATTGGAGCAAAGAATCTTTGATACTCATCAAAATTTGCAGTGGAAGCGATTGTCTTTGCTTGAAGATTCCTTTCTAATTTGAGACTACACACATAATAGACTTGAAAATGAAGTTAGTCTCAAAGATGCAAATTATAGACCATTCTCCCCCTAAATGTGTGCATACAAGTGATGAATACTTGTTTAGCTTATGCACTTGGACTTGTGAGGCCAGGGGATTAAGTTCTACAATTTGAACCTTGGTACAAATAAAGTATGAAAATATGAAATGGCACCAATTTAAGGAATTACTCATAATCAAACGGTATACTAATCGACATGATATGCAATATTTTAAGCCAAGATTCAAGTGCAACTTTATGATGTGACTTAAGATATTGCATATATATGCATACACTAACTTGTAAGAGCCTAGATACACAAATGTAATACAATAGTTCATGGAGTGACACACCTCTGTTCCATGCCATATGGTCTTCATTATAATCATGAATTTCTATCTTAGCTTTTGATAGGCTTGACATTTCAAAGAGAAACTTATCCTCTTTAAACGATCAAGAGAAACTCATTCTCTTCAAAGAACTACACAAATTCACTAAAAGAAAATGTTAGTCTTTAAGTACACAAGATATAGAATGAGCTCCCCCTAAATGTATGCATCAAGTACTCGAATTACTTGTAACATGCACTTGATTCAAATAAGATTCTTAGAGGAGTTCATCATATATCTTGGTCAAGGCATAATATATATGAAACAATTGAATTTATGCTAGAGAACACATATCATTCCCCAATAGAACTAATCCATGGGGTGACATGTGGTAAATATTTGATCATTTCCTTGGAACCACTCATCCTCATTTGATGTTCTCCAAGGTGTGAGACTACAAAACATGAACTTGAAGAAATCATTAGCCTCACAAGATATAGGCTAAACTCCCCCTCAATTTGTGCATGCAAGAGTACACAAAGAACACTTATGCACATTAACAATGCGAGGTTAAAGGAGATGTTTGCACTATATCTTGGTTTAACATAACATGCTTTACATAGATGATGAAAATTAAACCAATTAAAAGTTTAAGAACTAAAAGTATATCAATTGAAATCTTGGAGGGTAAAGCATGCTAATATGAACCTCAACCTCATAATGAAGGATATCATATAAATATGTCACCACATCTTCATTATTAGGTTGACAAAAAGTGTAACTCCCTTCTTGAATCATTGTGATTTCTTTTCTCTTTATGATTTCATCCAACCAGGCGATCTTGAACTTCATTGATCTTGGCTTGGTTCAATCAAACTTGATATGAGACCCATTGAAACTCAATGATTGAAACAACCAAGACTCTTATATCCGTGGATTTTGAATCCATCTTGAAAGCACTTGGAAGGACCTTATTTAAACACTTAGAAAAGAGAGCATTAGAAACACAAGGGAGGGTTTCACAAATGATAATCCTTATATGTGGATGGAAAATGAATCATCATTCTTGAAACCCAAAAAGATAGATTAAATTCCTTTAAATTAGTGCACACATATAGTTGATGTCAAAGTTATATGCACTATTGAACATTTTATATTGCAAGGAAATTAACCTATACTATGGAACATCCCACTAAGGATAGAATACTAAAACAACTGAAGGAGAGGAAGTTTTCATACCTTGGCCTCTTATCAACTTCATCTTACTTTAATTGAATAGTATCCTTTAAGCTTGTGGTTTATCCAATGTAAAACAAGCACCATCTCTTAACATAGATTTTCTATGGATAAACTCAACATAAGAGATGGCATTAGTAGCACAAGCACTAGTTTCTTATTTAGCAACCATTTTATATGTGGGAGGCAAGCGAGTTGCTAAAATAGAGAAACCTCATAATATGGACTAAATTTCCTTGAACCCTCATGCACAATATATTTTGAATGACATGGATAATATGCATGGTTATTCAATGAAGCCTAGAGGGATGACTTAATCCATATTATGGTGTGTGTCTAATATAGAAGAATCAAATCTAAATTAACTAGATAGAGAATACGTCACATAATTTTGGATTGTTCACCATATGATAATATTCATTCAACTTCCAATTAGACCTTTATTTCATAATCAACAACTGATGTATATCCTCAAGTGCTTCTTTTCCCTTAGTGGCTACACAAGTCACAAAAGAGATAAGATTTGAAAATAATTTGCACTTAAGATTCAGTTGTTACCACCCTTGCTACTATCTCCAAAGATGATTTATACATTCATTATCGAGCACCCAACTTGATCCATTGAAGGAGTGATCCTGCAAAACAAGTTTAAGCCTCATATCTTGGTACCCAATTTGAATTGGGTCCTTTGAGATTAGTAGTAAGAGCCTTGAGTACCCACACAATCTTTATTGTGGCCTTTCTCTTTGTGTAGGCACCCACATATACTTGACAACCATCTTACATGGTTTTAAGTCAATATTTAATCACACAGATAAAAGCTAGAGTTAAGAATAGGAGCCTTTTCTCCTTTTCTTGATACATCATTGTGTTGCCTTCTTGATGATGAACCTAGCTTGACTTTGAGTGCACCTAGCTTATCAAGGTTAGTCACACAAGCATTCATATCATAAAGACAAGTTATGCATGGAATGTACAACTTAGTGATCCAATTCAATGTGAAGCATATGGATATCGATTGAAGTAGATTTCTAAGATATCAAAATATGGGTTTCCAAAATTTAGAGAGTATGGATCACTAATTGTACCTTTTACAGTTTAACAATCATATCCATGTTAGTGCATATGTATGTGATGAATATCAACAAAAATATTCTTATGCACTTTTAGAATTAACGATAAGGGAATTTTAAACTGCATCAAGAGTAGCTATTTAGAAAACAAAGATTAC
Source organism: Zea mays (assembly GCF_902167145.1). Taxonomy (NCBI): domain Eukaryota; kingdom Viridiplantae; phylum Streptophyta; class Magnoliopsida; order Poales; family Poaceae; genus Zea; species Zea mays. The sequence goes on along the minus strand of NC_050099.1, from coordinate 34,889,322 downwards.
AATCCATATGAATGAGATACAAATTTACCATTTTGGATTGTCTTAGTATAGCTTACTCAAGTGAAACTTATTCTCTATGACACAAGATATATAATGTTCTCCCACTAGATATGTGCATCAAGTATTTGAATGACTTGCCATATGCACTTTCAATTCAGTTAAGAGTCTCATGAGGAGTACATTACATATATTGGTCAAGGCATGACAAATTTGCAATGAATTAACTTATGCCTAAGAATACTTACCACCATATAGAATGTACCATTTGTTATACCAATTTGATAGATCTTACTATCTGTGGTGGTGTCACCTTAGTATTCTTTTCATCATTTGTGGAGACTTCCTTCTTTGTTATCTCTTTTCCTTTTTAAACTAGTCGATAAAACACTTTGAAAAAAAGGTATTAGTAGTACAAGGAAGTATTTAATGAATGATGATATCTATATATGAATGGCAAACAAATCATCATTTATGAGGCGTAAAGGCATAAATTAAATTCCTTTTAAGTTAATGCACATGGAGCAGTGAATTCACAATATGCATTAATTTACAAATTTAAGCCAAACGGAATTTAACCTTCATATTGGCATTTCTTTCCATAAAATAGATTATTACCAATTGAAAGAATGCCACTTGAAAGGAACTATAATTGGTCATATACCAAATGAAACAGTAAAAGTCTGCAAAAATAAAGCTGAAAAGGTGTTGTTGCAGACTGAAAAAGGCGTCTGAAAAAGGGCTGACGCAGTCTGAAAAAAATGGTCAGACTGGCCGGTCAAACTGTGCCAGACCGGTTCAACCGGTCCTGGACACCAGTTCAACCGGTTTCAGCCAGGGGGTTTCCTGGTGAATACCAGCCGAACTGAAGTTCAACTCAAAAGTTCAGCTGGTCTCCCCAGCTGAGCTAGAAAGTTCAGCTGGTCAGACCAGTTGAGCTTGGAATGAAAATTTTAAAATAATTTTCCACAATAAACCTCATTTCAAATTTTAAAATGTACGCATAGATTGAATGACACACTCTATTTTAGAAACACATTCTCATGTTGTGAAACTACATAAATCACTCAGATAAGAACATTAGTCTCACAACTTTAGTCATATAGAGAATTCCCCTTTTGATAAGTGCTTTAAGAATTTGAATTTCTTACTTAGCACTCTAATCATTTAAGAACATGGGATAATACTCTTTATGTCTAGGTCATGGCAATAATATGATGATTAACTTGAAATATGCCACAAGATACATACAATCAATTTAAAGCATGTAGATTGTCACAATATAAAAATATGAACTTGCAATCTACCATATAATTAGATCCTTTCCAAAGCAAGGTAAAATCTTTTAAGTTCATTCTCAAGTGCTTCATTTTTCCTATGTGGATACAAAAGACACAAAGGAATATACCAATTAAAAGCAATGTGCACTTAAGAATTAATTGTTACCATCCTTTGGATATCACTTGGTTGTAGGCCTTTTGCTTGATTCCCACAAAGATTAATCCTTATTCCCTACAACACAAGTTCTTGCTAGAGATGAATATGAAGTTAGTGATATAACAACACAATTCATCTTTGGGTCAATCTTAAAGGATAGACAATGTAAGATTGATAGCTTGAGGTAAGAATTGAGTTAAACCGCTCAAGCACCCCAAAGCTTCATATCATCTCTGGGTACCTACAAAACTTATTAAGTACATTTTGGTACCCATCTCATGATAGGTCCATCAAGGTTAGCCAATAAGGACTTAGGCACCCAAATAGCCTTGGTCCTAGAATGTGGTGAACTCATCACCTTTCTAGCACAAGAGTCAAATTTGGGTCTCCTAAGCATATTTGAATGTATTGACAAGTTAGGCTTAGGAGTTTTACCCTTTGGACAAACCTTGAATAGATGACCTTTTTCACGGCAATTGTAGCAAATGCGATGCTTGTCCTTGCAATGCTTTTGCCTTTTGCTTTCATCCTTTTTGATGGTCATCTTTCTTGATCGTGCAAGGTCTTGATTCTTCATGTGGGGGCATGAATCAATTTCATGGCCCTTCTCCTTGCATCCATAGCATCTCCTATCGCTTCTCTTTAATCTTTCTTTGTTGAAGCACATAGGTACATTGTTAGAGCAAATCATATGAGCATTAATTTTCTTACCATGGATTTTGCTCATGCCCTTCTTGAAAAGCTTGGTATTCTTTTGAAGGGGTTTTGTGCATGCTACGGTTGTCCCCTTCTCAAGCTTTTTCACCATATTATCACGGTTATCGTGAGAAGGTTGAGCATGACACTTTCCCTTCAAAAGTGTTAAGCTCCTTCTTAGCCTTCCAACTTCTTCCTTGAGCTCTTTATTTTCTTGTGTGATAGAAATATCACTAATTCCTGAAATTTCTAGCTCAATGGAAGATTGGCTTGCTTGATAACAACATTTGTTAGCACATGGTAATATAGTTTCAATTTCAACACATGTGCACATGTGAGGTTGGTATGATTTCAAATTAGTTAACACAACCTCATGAGCCATTTCTAACATGATATGTGAATCCATAAATTTATTATGAGAGCACACAAGCATATCATGTTTTTCTTGCAAAGCTAGATTTTCAATATTTAGCCTTTCTATCGTGTTCTTGAACATAGCATTTTTATTTTCTAATTGAGCAATATATGATGAATGATTAACAACTTTAATTTGCTCAATTGAAATGTCTTCATACCTTTGGACCAAATCATCATGAGAGCACTTTAGCTTCTCATGCTCTTTGGTCAACTTCTCTAAGTCTTCAATTTTTCTGATGAGGAAGTCTTCTTGCTTATGAAGCATTTCTTTTTGTTCTTCCGCTCTTTTCATGAGTTTAAGCAAGCTCATCCGATGTTTCTTGCTTAGCTGAGCGAAGAATTGTTGAAGATCATCCTCATCTTCACTATCACTTTCTTGCTCCTCCTCATCCTCACTTTCGCTTTCACTGTCACTCCCATTAGCAATAAAGCACATATGAGAAGTGGATTTGAAAGACGAACCTTGTGAAGAGGTGGATTCGTCGTTTGGTCTCCATCGATCATTTTCTTCTTCAATTTTGTTCTTCGCCTCATCTTCCTTCATTTTGAGGAACATCCTTTCGGCGATTCTCATGGCAAGATCTATTGCCCTAGGATCAACATCTGCACCAAAAGATGAAGTCGAGACAATCTCAACTTTTTCAAGCTTAGAAGCACTTTCGTTTCTTAGTCCCCCCGACATGATCTTTCCTCACGCGGTTAAGCGTTAGAACGAGGATTAGGCTCTGATACCAATTGAAAGTTGCCTAGAGGGGGGGTGAATAGGCAAGTTAAAACTTTTTCAACAAAAACTAGAAGCAAACTGGGTAAAACTGAATTGATCTCGAAATTCACCCAGTTAACTTTGGAAATGAGATGTTCTAAATGATCCACAGGGTTCAAAGTAGTAGATCTGAGAAGGGCACTTCTCAAAATCCACACACAAAAAAAGGTATAAACAATCTTCCACGGAATGGTGAGAGAACGAAGAACACAAACAAACACAATGAGCAAGAACACAAGAGACACAAGATTTATCCCGAGGTTCGGTCACACCACAAAAGGTGCCCTACTTCCTCGTTGAGGCGCCCACAAAGAGCCGGGTCTCTTTCAACCCTAATCCTCCCTTTGCCGACCACAAAGGTCAAGCCCACACAATAATCTTTGCTCAAACGAGCGGGTAATACAAACTTTCTTGTGGTCTTCCACAAGATTTGGAGACTCACAAGAGACACCTAGTCGTCTAGGAGCTAGAAGCTCCAAGAGTAATGAATCCACAAAGAACTCGATGTAGTACCAAAGCTCGAATGAAGAAGAAGAGCAAGAGAGATTTAGAGATGAAGCACAAAGCCGCAGCTCTCAAGCTCACTCAAAGATTTCTCTCCAAAGATTTGAAATGGGAGAGGCAAGAGATGTGTGTGAGAGAGAGGGAGGTGTTTCTTGGGTTAGAAATGGAGTTCAAATCGTGCTCACTGCTATGGGGTGAGAGGTAGGAGTGAGTATATATAGTTGGAGCTCAAAACTAGCCGTTGGGCCGATTTTTCTGTTTGAGGGCGGTTGAGCCTCCCCCCAGGGCGGTTGAACCTCCCCTGGCAGGCCTGGCAGCCTGTCTGCCAGTCTGACTGGCAGACTGACGCGCAGACTGACCGCAGACTGGTCAAAGTTGACCAAAACCGGTTGAACCGCCCAGGGGGGGCGGTTGAACCGCCCCTGACAGCTCCTGGCGATCTGTTTGCCAGTCTGACTGGCAGACTGCAGATCAGAGGTCAGAGGGGTCAGAGACCAGCTGAACTGCCCCTCAGGACCAGTTCAACTGGTCTTGACCAGAGAGTTTAGGAGAGAAAACCCCAGCTCAACTGCCCGGAGGCAAGTTCAGCTGGTGTATGGTCAAAGAGGTTCACAGCTGAAGTTGAGTTCAGCTGAAGTTGAGAAAGCTCAACTCAGCTGAAGTTCAGCTCAGCTGAAAAGCTCAGCTGCAGCTGAAGAAGCTCAACTCAGCTGAAGTCAAGTTCAGCTGGAAAGCTCAGCTGCAGTTGAAGAAGTTCAGCTGCTTTTCAGCAAGAACACTCTAGGTTTCTCAACCCTAACCACGGTCAACCATAGAACGTTAAAGAGATTTTTGCTTTTCAAAAATAGCTTTTGAATAGAGAGGTTTGAGCTTTGGCAAACACCAACCTTCTTTTTGGATCCCCCTTTATAGTACGACGATTCCTATACTCAAGTTAAATAAAATATAATGAAGTAAACTCCTTGAGTCATTGGTGTCTCATGTGTGATTTCTCCATGGCATTGCTTCATAAGGATCACAAACATCTTTGTCTCACCTTTTGAAGCAAACTCAAATCAAACCCAGTGACTTGTACCATATCACCTTATATGAGTTCAAATCATGGCTTCAAGTCACCTTACTGATGCATCAACATGTTATAACTCTTCATAGCTGATTAGTTCATCGACTTAGTGCAAGTACTCTCTTCTTCACCTTAGCCATGGTACCTCGGTCTACAAGCCGTCGCTTGACCTTCACCTTCACTTAGTTCCTCGAAGCCCTTTCCTTGCTATCTTCACCCTATCAAGCCATTCTTGAGTCACATCAAATTGAGCATCCATTGAGAGAATCATTTCTTCAATATTGTGAACCTTGCTTGAATGTCTTCTAGATATAATTGTCAAGATCAATCAAGCTCTAGTTTGATTCTCATAGAAGCATATATGGACTGACAGTAATATGGTCAAGCCAATTCACGATTCCTCATATCTTATTCTCTTTGGCTTGACCAATCCTCTAAATCACTTTGTCCTCTATTCTGGTCATATGTATGTAGTGATTTCTCAGGTCTTGTCCATATATTCAAACCAATATAGAGATCATATTATATCCATTTGCATTGTCTCATTGGTTATTTAACCTCGTGTTGAACCTTTGTTCACTGATCATTATACACTATTCAAGTATGTTCATCATACTGAATTTCCTGTTCAACACTTAGCAAACTCGTTAGACCTTTAAATGTGTTGTTATCCAAATCACCAAAACTCACAAAAGGGATGAATGCACTTTCAGGGACAGTTAGCAATAAAATGACCAAGCTTACCACATTTGAAGCATGAGCGCTTCCCCTTTGTCTTGGTCTTGCTTGGCTGCCCCTTGCGACCCTTTAGCGCCGTCTTGAATCTCTTGATGATGAGAGCCATCTCTTCATCATTAAGTCCGTCCGCCTCAATTTGTGCCACCTTGCTAGGTAGCGCCTCCTTGCTTCTTGTTGCCTTGTGAGCAAGGGGTTGAGGCTCGTTGATTGGACCATTCAATGCGTCGTCCACGTATCTCGCCTCCTTGATCATCATTCGCCCGCTTACGAATTTTCCAAGGACTTCTTCGGGCGACATTTTGGTGTACCTGGGATTCTCACGAATATTATTCACCAAATGAGGATCAAGAGCGGTAAAGGACCTTAGCATCAATCGGACGACGTCGTGGTCCGTCCATCGCGTGCTTCCGTAGCTCCTTATTTTGTTGATAAGGGTCTTGAGCCGGTTGTATGTTTGGGTTGGCTCCTCGCCCCTTATCATCGCGAATCGTCCAAGCTCTCCCTCCACCAACTCCATTTTGGTGAGCAAGGTGACATCGTTCCCCTCATGAGAAATCTTGAGGGTGTCCCAGATCTGCTTGGCGTTATCCAAGCCACTCACTTTGTGGTATTCATCCCTGCACAATGAAGCTAGAAGAACAGTAGTAGCTTGTGCATTCTTATGAATTTGCTCATTAATGAACATGGGATTATCCGTGCTATCAAAGTGCATTCCACTCTCTACAATCTCCCATATACTAGGATGGAGAGAGAATAGGTGTGTTGGGGGCCTTCGTCCTCCGAAGGTCCTCAAAAACATAATTTGACAATATCTTCCAAGTGAAATGCATGAACAGATATCTTCGGACCCAGACTATAAACATGAAGTACGATCAGGACGAAGCTTAAGCTAGACGAAGGAGGATTGAGATGAAGGACGGGCTGATCACCAAGCCGTACGAGGGATGGTGCATAGTCGAAGCTATGCGCAGGGGAGCTTCGGCATAATGGCAGAAAGGGGAACCGACTTAAAGATGAAAAGACTACTTAGGCTTTGACAGATCCTCATAAGTCATTAGCAAATGTAGTGGACATGAATGTAATTTTACATGGGCTGCGTCCCACGTCTATAAATAGATGAACAGTACCCCGTACTGTTCAGGCTGACTTGGCATTTGCTTTTACGTCACACTTGTATTTTCACCTCCTTCCAAGCCGAAGGTACATTTATAATTCGATATTGTCTTTATTTTTCCATGATGATATAATAAAGTTAAATGGATGATTTTATATGATTATTCATGTTATCTTTTATGTTTCATATGCTTCGCCTTTCATTAATGTATATTGTGACGATGAAGGTTCGTCTTTCATGACCTTCGTCCGAAGATCGTTATTTCCTAAGGGAAATAATGTTTCAAAGGACGAAGGATTTTATTGTTTAACATTCTCTGTGTTGCCTTGTTCTTAACTCATAGCACTTGAGAACAAGTCCCCAACATTGGCGCCCACCTCCGGTGAACTCACTTCCACTTCGAGTTTTTTGAACACCTTCGGAAGCCATAGAATCTCGCTATGGCACCGAAGAAAGCTTCAGCGACTGGGGCTGCAGCTCTGCAACCGCTGGACCCTAACCAGGAAACTGTCTCTCTTCGGGAGGCCCGAAGCCAGAAGAGGAAGGCCGTCAGCCCGACGCTTCAGGAGGATGAGCTAGACCAAGAAATCAGGGATATGGAGATGCTACATCAACAGGTGCAAAGGAAGAAGGAGAAGATGGCCCGACTAGCTGAGTTGCAAAGGCAGATAGACGAAGCCTCTGAGGAAGTTCGCCATCTTTCTCACGATGAGCAGACCCGAAGGCCTCAGTAGAAAGACCTTCATCAGGAGGGCTTCGTCAACGAAGATGACTGGTATGACAATTTCCATCAGGGAAATTTTGTTTTCGACGATGCTTCTCCTCTGTCCGCTGAACTGCAGGCTACACCTTGGCCCCCGTCCTATAAGCCACCCCAACTTCCCATCTTCGACGGCCATTCAGACCCAAAGCAGTTCTTGATGAGCTACGAAGCAACAGTGTCTTCGTATGGTGGCAATGCTGCAGTCATGGCAAAATCTTTTGTTATGGCTGTCAGGAGTGTTGCTCAGACCTGGTATTCCTCCCTTCGACCAGGAACAATCACTTCATGGCAGAAGCTGAAGGATATGTTGTTAACCAGCTTTCAAGGGTTTCAGACGAAGCCGGTCACTGCTCAAGCCTTGTTCTAGTGCACTCAGGATCATGAAGAATACCTTCAGGCGTATGTCAGAAGGTTCTTGCGTTTGAGGGCGCAGGCACCAACGGTGCCCAATGAAATTGTCATCGAGGCCATGATCAAGGGGCTTCGTCCTGGACCTGCAGCTCAATATTTTGCTAGGAAGCCCCCTCAGACTCTGGAGAAGCTGCTCCAAAAGATGGACGAGTACATTCGTGCCGACAATGATTTTCGCCAAAGAAGGGAGGAGGCTTTCAGATTTTCTGAGATGACCAGGGGCTTCGGAGGAAGATTCTATCCGAGGCATGTCAGGTCCATCCATAACTCTACTCAAAGTGATGATAAGGGGAGTCAGCAGCACAGGCCGCAGCCCTCCTCACAGGCTTCGGGGCAACAACAAAGCTTCTTCCGGCCACCAGCTCCAAGAGGAAGAGGCGCCAGGGGCTTTGGCGGAAGGTTTGGAGATCAACCAAGGAGAATATTTTGCTTGTTTTGCGGTGAAAACAAGGGCCATACCACCAGGATGTGCCATGTTACCATCCAAAAGCAAAAGGAGATAGCCGAAGCTGCAGCACAACAAGCTCAGCCGAAGCAGGTCATGCATACTGCTTCGTACCATGTGCCTTACATCCCAGAATACGTAGGTAACCACCCTGCAGTTTCTGTTGCTTCGGCAAGTCAACCTCAAGCTTCCTGGCAACAACCTCCACCTCCACCACCGCTGCAACAAGGCCAACAGCCAGAAGGGAGCCAATATGCTCCACACCAAAGGGACTTCAGAGAGCAGTCCGAAGCTCGTACAGTCAACAGCACCGTGCCGGAGTCAAAGCACATTTATTGACAAGTATCCTACCTTGATAGCAGTTTTTTTTTCCATTTAGTTCTATTTTCTGTATAATAAAGAACATTTCGATTTTCATGTAATAGTTTTGTAGTTGGTCATAAGGGAAATCTATTTTCTCCGAAGGCTTAAGTTGCTGAAGCTTGAAAGTTTGCGGAGGACCTTCGAATTATTAAAAATCCTTCGAAGTAACAAAAAGTCGTTCTAAGGAACGCAGAGTAAGTTGCTGAAGTTATAAAAAGTCGTTCCAAAGGGAGCGCAGTGTAAGTTTTTTGCTCCAAAGACGTTCCTAAGGGAATGCAGAGCTTATACCGCCTAAGTAAAAGGCGAAGAAGCTCCAAAGACGTTCCTAAGGGAATGCAGAGCTTATACCGCCTAAGTAAAAGGCGAAGAAGCTCCAAAGACGTTCCTAAGGGAATGCAGAGCTTATACCGCCTAAGTAAAAGGCGAAGAAGCTCCAAAGACGTTCCTAAGGGAATGCAGAGCTTATACCGCCTAAGTAAAAGGCGAAGAAGCTCCAAAGACGTTCCTAAGGGAATGCAGAGCTTACAGCGAAGAATCAGCGTTGATACAAAAATATTGTGTGGGGATGTGTGTATCTTTCGGAAAAAATGTCATCTACGTAACATAACATCATCACATCATTTTGCATAGCATAAGCATCATACATCATGTTGCATATAGCACAAGAAGGAGACACAATATTGATCTTCGGAAGTATGCTTTGAAAGAGTGAAAATCGTGTTGTCACAAGGAGACGCAATCTTCATCTTCGGAGTATAGCTTCGGAGAATGTTTTCACGAAGCTTGGATATTCTTCATCTGAGCACTATGGACATTGTTGTGATACATAAAATTTTTTCTTCACGAAGCATGAAAAGAAGGGAAGGTGTTTTTTCGCCGAAGGCTCAAAAGCGGTACGTATGTAAAGTTTCATGCATCGTAAAGAATTGAATAATGAAAAGAGACTTGTATATTACATTCAAATGTACCAAATATTACATAAATCACACTTCAACTGTTTTTCCTAATAACACCTAGTCTTCTCTTAATACTACCTCGGCAGCCTCATTTAGAAGCTGTTCAACAACTTTATCCACGATAGTTTCGGCCATTTGTTTAATTTCGTCATCCCCTTTTGTGTGAGGGTCAACAAACGATCCAGCAGGTTCTGAGGGAAGAGAATATTTTTGCATTACTATTACAAACCGCGAACAAAGTTTGAAATAAAAATTACAACACGACACAAACTATTAATTAATACCTAATTGACCTTCGGGCTCTGCGCTCTTTTCAGCAGCCTTAGCCACTTCTTTAGCATCGTGAATGCCCTTTTCACTTCTTTGAATAATTTCTCTTGCCATTTCTCGGCCACCATTATCCCAGACGTCGGTGAAAAATTTTCCACCAACTTGGCTAGCTTCGGTCGAGGGGTCTTTAATATCTTCAGCGGATAAAGTGGCTTCGGATTGCGCAAGCAGCTTAATATGATCACAACCTTTCTTCTCTAGAACAGTAGCAACTCCTCTGGCGCCCGAAAATGCGCAGATATCACCGCGGCTGCTCAGGATTTCCTCGAAAGCTTCTGCTTCATGACTAATCCATTCCAATGGACCTTCGGGATTGCCTCTGGAGAAACTTTCTTCGCTAGAAAATGCGCCAACACTGGCGAAGCTGGATTTTATCTTTTTGACGCATTCTATAGATTTAACATAGCATTTCCTCTGGGATGCACGAAGCTCCTGAGCACTTAACTCTAAATGATTAACCAACTGATCACTAAGCTCTCGTTTTGTTTCTTCAAGCACACGTTCCTCTTTAGCTCTAGCTAGCTGTTTCTGAAGATCTTTAATCTCACGTTTTTGGGCTTCGGCCTGGATCTTTGAGGCAGCTTCGTCCTTTTTTACCTTGTCTAACAATGTAAGTAAAATTTTATCCTTTTCCAGAGCTTCGTTTCTCAGTTTAATAACTTCTGACCGAAGGTTGTTGAACGCAATTTCATAGCTCTCATCTTCGGCACTCTTTTGTGCTCTTAATGCGTTGCTTAGGATTAAGCCCTATATGTAAAGAATTGGTATAAGAATAAAAGAATGAATTACGTATTGTAAAATTTTTTCAAAAACGTCTAATTCCCATACCTTTAGGCTGTTATACGCAAGACTGTCCGCGAGATCCTCCTTCGTCATAGCACATAATCCAGCTTCGAGCTTCGGGAACCCCATACTTCTAGCCATCTCTCGGCAGACAGATAATTATTTGTTATCAGGGAGGCAGTATAGGAAGTCATCCTCATTTGTCCCATTGAACACCAATGCTCCCTTTGGATATTTTAACTCTCTGGCATAGTGATTGGCTTCATAAGTCTCTTCTTCAGATAATTTTTCCCCGAAGCATGTCGTATGATATAATCGCATATGCTGGCAGGAGCTTCGGGGTCGGCAGTGTCAATCTTGTCAACCAAAACTGGTTCTGATGTTTTTTCGGTTTCCAAAGATTGTTCCTTGATGGGCTCTGAAGGCCCAGCTTTAGCTTCAGCTTCAGCTTCAGCTTGTTGCTTCGAAGTTTCAGTAGACGCTTCAGCAAGTTCAACAGTCTTCTTTGGAGTTGTGCTTGAAGACATAATCGTCTCCAAGACATCTAGTACGTTCACCATTCTTTTTCTTTTTGGGGTCACCAATGGGCCCTTTTGGATTTTTCTTGTTTCAGCATTCACTGAAGGACTTAAGGTTTCCAATATTTTTTGTCCTTCAATTCTCGATTTTTCCGCCTTCTCTGCTAAAGGCGCTTCAGATTTCTCTTCTATCTTCGGCACTGGAGCTAGTTCTGTAGCTTCAGAGGCCAAGGAAACTTCACCAATGAATTCTGGCACTGTGGCCGGCTCAATAAAGCGCGCTCGGTGGGTGAGCACCTTCATCTTTTTCCTTTGCGGCGCTGGCTCATTAGTGGCACTTGTGGTAGTTTCTGTTGCAGAAGAAGTATTCTTTCTTTTGCGACCCAACACCGGATAGTGATAGTCAGGGTAGACAAACCCGACTGCGTCAAAGACCCGGTTGAGTCTTTTCTTCTTTCGGCCTCCGAAGGCTGCTGATAATGCAGTGTTCTCGGCCTTCGAATATGCCCCAAGCAGTTCGTCACTTAATGTTTCAATGCTTTTCAACCAGTCGTCATCAGGTTCAACAAATTTATCCCCGTATTTGAATGTGTATTTTAGTCTGACCAGTCCGCCTTCGTCGTACTCTTTGATGGTCTCCTTCGGCATTTCCCACTTTCCTGCAAGTGGCCACACCCTGAAGGCAATATGTTCTTGAATCAAGTCCCTTGTCCCAATAAAAGAGCAGACTACGCCGAAGGCTCTTTGGCATTCCTCGGCTGCTTCATCCATTTTAACCTTCGGCCTTCGAAGTCCGAAACGTTGCCAGATGGGGCGCATAATTATACTCTTGACATCTTCTTGCGTTGTTAGGTCATTCTTTACATAGAACCATTCAGTCATCCAGGCTCCGGGCCATCTCTTCCGAAAGGTCGGCACAGGGCAGCTTGACCCGGAGCGGGCAACGAAGCTGTAACACCCAAAGTTGTTGTGATATTGTTCTTTCCCCCAGGGCTTCGTCTCATATAACAACTCATGAATGTTGCAAAAGCTTTTGGCATTTGGTTCTAAACCTTGGCTTCTCGCAGCCCAGACAAACATCCCCATTCTTATGATAGCTTCGGGAGTAATTTGATGAAGGTAGATTTGAAATGTTTTCAGAACTTCAACAACAAAGTTGCTCAGGGGGAATCGAAGCCCAGCCTTGAGAAAGCTTCGGAAGATTACGACTTCATCTTCTTCGGGGGTGGGAGAAGTTTTTTCTCCAGCATCAGCTCTCACAATAGATATATCTTGAAAATATCGGCCCCTCATATTATCAATATGACTCTGCTTAATGGTGGTTTTCCCGAAAACCGCGTGACTTGGCCGCCATGGCCGATCTTCGGACTCTTCCCCACCACTTTCTACATCGTAACTGTCGCTGTCACCAGTATCTTCAGACAAGCCTTCCAGTATCTCCTTGGTAATTTTTTCCGTATTGGTCTCCGCCATCGCTATAAGGAACCCCAGGTTCTTCTCTTCAGAGAGAGACAGCTTCATCTCGGGACCGGCCTTTTTGTCTTCAGACATCTTCGGAAATGCTAAAAATTGTTTTCAATGCCGAAGCTTCAAAACTAAAAGCTCAGTAAATTTTTGCGCGCAAGAGATAAAATTGAGTAAGCAGGGGCAGATGGCAAGTGTGCGTACCAAAATGAGATTGTGGTATGATCTTATTTATACGCCCAGTGCGTTGGAAGTTGAAAGACCCACTTGTCAGTGAATGTTGCTATTCTAGCAAAGGGAAGGTGTTTTTTCGGACCTTCGGCTTAAGGCCTTCGTCCATATCGCAATCTAAATTTATTATTAATAAATTAATATTGCGAGGGGCTACTGTTGGGGGCCTTCGTCCTCCGAAGGTCCTCAAAAACATAATTTGACAATATCTTCCAAGTGAAATGCATGAACAGATATCTTCGGACCCAGACTATAAACATGAAGTACGATCAGGACGAAGCTTAAGCTAGACGAAGGAGGATTGAGATGAAGGACGGGCTGATCACCAAGCCGTACGAGGGATGGTGCATAGCCGAAGCTATGCGCAGGGGAGCTTCGGCATAATGGCAGAAAGGGGAACCGACTTAAAGATGAAAAGACTACTTAGGCTTTGACAGATCCTCATAAGTCATTAGCAAATGTAGTGGACATGAATGTAATTTTACATGGGCTGCGTCCCACGTCTATAAATAGATGAACAGTACCCCGTACTGTTCAGGCTGACTTGGCATTTGCTTTTACGTCACACTTGTATTTTCACCTCCTTCCAAGCCGAAGGTACATTTATAATTCGATATTGTCTTTATTTTTCCATGATGATATAATAAAGTTAAATGGATGATTTTATATGATTATTCATGTTATCTTTTATGTTTCATATGCTTCGTCTTTCATTAATGTATATTGTGACGATGAAGGTTCGTCTTTCATGACCTTCGTCCGAAGATCGTTATTTCCTAAGGGAAATAATGTTTCAAAGGACGAAGGATTTTATTGTTTAACATTCTCTGTGTTGCCTTGTTCTTAACTCATAGCACTTGAGAACAAGTCCCCAACAAGGTGACTACGCATTCTGTGGCTCCAAAATCCGTAGTCCTCCCCATCAAAATGTGGAGGCTTGCCGAGAGGAATGGAGAGCAAATGTGAATTTGAACTTTGCGGAATACGAGAGTAGTCAAAAGAAAAGTTCGAATTAACCGGTTTCCTTCTCTCGTAGTCGTTGTGGTCGTCGTCCTTTTGGGAAGAAGATGACTCGTCGCTGTTGTCGTAGTAGACAATCTCCTTGATGCGCCTTATCTTCTTCTTCTTCCCATCTTTCCGTCTATGGCCCGAGCCCGAGTCGGTAGGCTTGTCATCCTTCGGCTCGTTGACGAAAGATTCCTTCTCTTTATCGTTGATCACGATACCCTTCCCCTTAGGATCCATCTCTTCGGGCGGTTAGTCCCTTTGTGAAGAGAACGACTCTGATACCAATTGAGAGCACCTAGAGGGGGGGTGAATAGGTGATCCTGTAAATCTTGAAAACTTAAGCCACAAAAACTTGGTTAAGTGTTAGCATAGTAAATGCCAAGTGGCTGGAGTCTTAACAAAACACAATAACCACAAGAAATCAATCACAGAGATGGCACGGTGGTTATCCCGTGGTTCGGCCAAGACCAACGCTTGCCTACTCCACGTTGTGGCGTCCCAACGGACGAGGGTTGCAATCAACCCCTCTATAGAGGTCCAAAGACCCACTTGAATACCACGGTGTTTTGCTTGCTTTTCTCAATCCCGTTTGCGAGGAATCTCCACAACTTGGAGCCTCTCGCCCTTACACTTGAAATTCACAAAGAAGCACAGATCAAGGGAGGGATTAGCAACGCACACAAGACACAAGAATCAGAGTGTCAACACACACACACAAGTCGCAACAAGAGCTCGCAACACAACTCAATGAGTTCACAACTCCACTAGAGCTCTATATGCTATCACAATGAAACAAATGCGCGGAATCGAGATCTTGGTGCTTAGGAATGTTGTAGGAATGCTTGGTGTGCTCCTTCATGCGCCTAGGGGTCCCTTTTATAGCCCCAAGGCAGCTAGGAGCCGTTGAGAGCATTCTAGGAAGGCTGATCTTGCCTTATGTCGACTGGCGCACCGGACAGTCCGGTGCACACCGGACACTGTCCGGTGCCCGATTTCTTTCCAAAAATGGTGCAGTCGACCGTTGGCAGCCTGAGAGCCGTTGGCGCACCGGACATGTCCGGTGCACACCGGACAGTCCGATGCCTCCTTCTAGCCGTTGGCTTGGCCACGTGTCCCGCGCAGATCGTGCGGCCGACCGTTGGCCCGACCGACCGTTGGCTCACCGGACAGTCCGGTGCACACCGGATAGTCCGGTGCACACCGGACAGTCCGGTGAATTATAGCCGTACGTCGCCGGTGAATTCCCGAGAGCGGCCAGTTCGCTCGAGCCAGCCTGGCGCAACGGACACTGTCCGGTGCACCCAGACTGAGCAGAGTCTTGGCTGCTCGAGCCAAGACATTTCCTGTTGGTCTTTTCCTGTTTCCAGCACTTAGACACAATACATTAGTCACTAAAACAATGTACTAAGTCTGAGAAACATACCTTTATCCTTGATTTGTACTTTGTCCACCATTTTACACTTAGGCACTTGTGTTGGACACTAAATCACCAAAATACTTAGAAATGGCCCAAGGGCACATTTCCCTTTCAGAAGTATTAATCTAAGAGTGACAGAACTTATCTGCATGCTATTTGTCTTTGTTGTGTGTGTCGTTACCAACTTCTCCCTAGTACTTGGCCCCCTTGGGATGTAGGCTCGACGTGTCGAGGCTGGATGCTAGTATACTTAAGAAAGAATTTGTGACCTGGCCCCCAGGAGGTAGTCTCGACTGGGACCTGGACCTGCACACAGCCTTGGCTAGGAAGCTTTAGTAGTACACCCATATGACCCACTAACTGGTATCTTTTATCCTTTGATTCACGCAACAGGACATATAGGATTTAGACCGGGAAGCCAACCCATGTGTCCAGGCCCCTTGGATCACAGCTCCAAATAATAGGGCACCCGTCGCAGAGTGGTGGAGCGTGTAGGCTTAGGGTATGGGACTAGGCTAAGTGGCTACACGGCTCCGGACCACCCCATGGGACGTGTGTCCGTTCTCTAGAACCGGACCCCAGGTTGCTGGACCCACAGGACTATAGTTCCGAATACTAGGATACCCGTCACAGAGTGGTGGAGCGTGCAGGTTTAGGGTACGGAACCAAGCTAAACGGCTACACAGCTCCGGACCAACCTAGGAGACAAGTACCCGTTCTCTAGAACTGGCCCCCAGGTTACCGGACCCCCCTCTACCGTGGGATCCCAAACTGCAAGCCTGGCTACTCAATTTGGATGTCATTATACCAGCAAGGGGGGAACTGTATGGATGGGTTAGATAAAAAATGATGCTTGTAAATTGAAGCAACAATAAGACCATCACAAAAACAAATCTGGGGGTGAATATTTTCTTTATAACTTGGTATTCATGAGTGTAGGCCAACAGACCGAGTTTATGAGGGCGGACCTCACCGGGCTGGCGTACATATATGCGCAACTTAGTTACAAAGGAATAAAACTAAATCCCCAGGATTGTTTTTATGGGAAAAACTTACGGAGATGCTCTATGTTCCAGGGATTGGGAAGAGGCTCTCCTTCAGTTGTAGCAAGGCGGACACACCTGGTGTAAGGAAAATGGACCCCGGGCCATTTGGCTAATTGAGTTTTGGTGTTTGATGAACAACACAATCCGTGAACTAATAAGTTTTCTAGTGTTTGTGTTTGTAGTTCACAGGATGCGAAGAGAATTGGACCAAGGCAATGAGGATGCAACACCTCAAAAGAAGACATAAAAAGATGCATAGGAGTCCAATGCTCAAGAACAAAGAAGCCCGAAGAAATCAGCGAAGAAAACCAAGACAAGGGCTGTCAGCCAGCGCCAGGTGGCGCACCGGACATCGGTGTCCGGTGTGCACCGGACTGTCCGGTGAGGCACCGGACAGTCTGCGCAGAGAGGCCGCAGAAAGGCGCTCTCTGGCTATAGCACCGGACTGTCCGGTGTGCACCGGTCTGTCCGGTGTGCCAATGGGCAGAAAGGCAACGGTCGGATCCAACGGTCGACTGCTACAGGCGCCAACGGTCGGCTGACGTGGCGTGCACCGGACATCTACTGTTCAGTGTCCGGTGGTGCACCGGACTGTCCGGTGCACCCGACGACAGAAAGCTGCTGCTTTCTGTCCAACGGCTAGTTGAGGGTGTGGAGGCTATAAATACCACCCCAACCGGCCATCCTCTTGTGTGAGAGCCCAAGCAACATTCCAATACACATAGTGCATATCTCCAAGTGCTCAAACACCCAAGTGCTTAATAGAATCACTCGGTGATTAGCGTAGGTGCTTTGCGAAGTGCTTAGGTTAGTTAGACCGCTTTAGCGCTTGCTCTAGGTGAATCCTAGTTAGTTGAGTGAGTTTAGATAAACCTCACAACCCCTCGGCTCTTGCGCGAGCCGTTGTAATTGTACCGAGTGGGGCGAGAGTCTTGCGAGACCGTGACAACCGCGTTTGTGTCACGGCCGCCACCGTGTACCCGAGGGAACGAGGCCCGCGGCGTTTCGGCCGGAAGCTCGATAGTGGAGACGGCGGGGAGCGTCCGAGAGGAGCCGGAAGCGGAGCACCACTTGCGCGTGGAGAAGGCCCGCGGCTCTCTACGGAGTTACTCGACCGTGGTGCTTGGCCCTCGCGTGGGCTTCCCTTTGCGTAGGGGCACCAACGAGGATTAGTCGGGACCTTGCGCGGTTCCGGATACCTCGGTAAAAATACCGGCGTCATCCACGAGAGTTTGCTTCTCTACTTAGCTCTTTACATTCCGCATTTATATTAAGCATTTAAGTTTCAATCTTGTAGTCATACTTATCTAGTGTAGATTGGAACTTAGCCTTTTGCGGTAGAGATAGCAACACTTAGACAAAACCTAGTTTGCACATTATAGTTTTGATTACTTGCATAGGTTTTGCTCTAGGGATTTAATTGTGGCCTAGTTTAGTAAAAGTTTTAGAAGTCCTAATTCACCCCCCCCCCTCTTAGGCGTCACCCGTTTCCTACAATTGGTATCAGAACCCGGTTTGGCTCATTTGAAACGCTTTAGCTTCACCGCTAAAAGAGCCGACGCTTTTTAGAGGAAGGGATGGATACCCATAGGCCACCACACTTCGACGGCACTAACTTCCCATATTATAGTGCTAGAATGGCTTGTTACCTAGAGGCCGTTGATCTAGGTGTTTGGAGAGTCACTCGTGACGGGATGAAACCTCCCAAGAATCCCGAGAAACCCACCACGAGTGAGGAAAAAGAAATCCATTTAAATGCTAGAGCCAAAAATTGCTTGTATGAATCTCTTAGCATGGATATTTTCAATCAAGTATTTACCTTGAAAACTGCTAATGAGATTTGGCTAAAATTGCATGAGCTCCATGACGGCACATCCAATGTCCGTGAGCAAAAACATTGCCTAGTCTTAAATGAGTATAATTCTTTTGCTATGAAAGATGATGAGCTTGTTAGAGACATGTATTCTCGCTTGAATCTAATTATCAATGAGCTCAATTCTATTGGCATTAATAAGCTAGGTGATGCGGACATTGTGAGGAAGATTATCTCCCTGCTACCACAACAAAAATATGGGAGCATCATCACCATCCTTCACAACATGGAGGATTTGAGCAACATGACCCCGACCATTGTGATTGGGAAAATCGCGGCCTTTGAGATGTCGCGAAAAATGAGTCGGGGAGAGGAGCCAACTTCCTCAAGACCATATGCTTTTGCATGTGATGAAAGGAAGGGCAAAAAGAAGGCTCCCACTCCAAGTTCCTCAAGCGAAGAAGAGGAAGAAGAAGAAGAAAGTGATGATGATGAAGATAATCAACCATGCACATCATCCTCCGAGGACGAAGAAACAATCCGACGCGTCGGAAAGGTAATGAGGATGATCCGCAAGATTAATCTAATGGGTGTGCCCCTGCAGGTCGAGGATCTTCTCTTTAACATTGACAGGAAAAAGCAAAGGAAGAGAGGATGCTTCGCATGTGGGGAGAAGGGCCACTTCAGGGACAACTGTCCAAATATGGCCAAACCCAAAAAGGAGAGGAGCAAAGGCAAGGCGCTCACAAGTGTTAGAACTTGGGACGACTCTTCAAGTGAAGATGAACCTCCAAGGACGCGCAGCCACCGGTCCTCGTCACGATCATCACGGTCATCACACAAATGCCTTATGGCAAGAGGTAACAAAAGCATTCCATCCTCTAGTGATGAAAGTAGTAGTGATGATGAAGGTGAGGGAAAGGCCTCTCTAGAAGAACTTGTGGAAGCCGTAAATTTTTTCCAGGATGTTTGCACTAAGCAAAAAGCTCAACTTAAAACTTTGAAAAATAAGTTGATTAGCTCTCAAAATGATTACAAAGGTTTGCTAGAAAAATTTGAAACTTTTGCAAACTTAAATAGTGAGCTATCAACTAAAATTGAGCTATTAGAGTCTAGTGCTCCATCCACTGCTACCGATGATAGCCTTATTAAAAAGAATGAAAAACTTAAGGCTAAGTTAGCTAGCTCCCAAGAAGCTATTGAAAATTTGCTAGAGAAAATGGAAATTCTTAGCATACACAATAATGAGCTAACTACTAAGCTAGAAAACATTGGTAGCACCCCAGCAGCATCTTTAGTTGAAATACCTGAAATAATTAAGAAAGATGCTTCTACTTCCTGCTTTGATTTAATTGATGATTCTAACCCCTGCAACCAAGTTGTTGTTGAGAATATTGTTGTAGAGACATGTTCGGATGAGGTTGCAAAGGAAAATGAACAATTAAAGCAAGAAGTGGCTCGTCTTGGCAAGGCTTTGTATGACAAGAAAGGCAAAGCTAAACAAATCCGACCTCCACAGGATAACACCACTACGGGAGTGAACAAGCCTGTAGAGGGAGAAACTGTGATTTGTAGGCTGTGCCACAAGGAAGGCCACAAGTCTTTCCAATGCAAGGCGATGACCGGGGATAAACAAAGGCAAAAGCTCAAGCAAAAGCCATCAAGCAAAATCTCCAACACCTACATCAAAAAGGTGAACAAAAAGGATGCTACACCATATTTGATCAAGAAGAAAAAGAACGGAAAGGTGATAGCAATCAAGGCTAACAAGCAAGCCAACAAAGGAAAGGGGGCCAAACGCATCTGGGTGCCAAAGGAGATAATTTCAACCATGAAAAGCACCAAGAAGGTTTGGATCCCGAAAGGGAAGTGAGTGGACCGAAGGTCCACGGGAAATTTGGAGACTTGGCAAAGTTGGGATGTATATCATGGGATACATCATATTGGATCAAGATTATTGCCAAGTGAGTTAGTGAAAACTTTGGACCCAAATTTCCCACCCATGACTAAGGTAACTAGTTTTATTGTATTTCTCGTTTTTAGATATGCGTATCTATTTTACTTTGTATCTAGTTTACCTTTCTTGCCTAGTATTACATTTGTTATGTACTTTTGTTTAAAATCATGCATACTAGGTAAATCATATGGTAGGATTGCTTGTTTTTAATTCATATACTTAAGCAAACCTACATGGCTTAAAATGTTTATTCAAGCACGGCACATAGCTTTTATATCACTCCCTAGTAAATGATGCATCAATTGAAAATTTTGATTTCTACCAAGTGTATCATTTAACTTATATGTGCCAAAGTTAGGATTATGGATAATTTGCCCCTCTTGATATCAAATCAAAGTGCATGTCTCCTACAAGTATTCAAAACTTGTATGCACACCTTTAGGGGGAGGTTACTCTATAATCTAATACTTTGAGACTAACACTTTTTCAAGTCTATTTCATGTGATAGTCTCATTGTAAGGAAAATAAGGTCCCCGGAGAAAGACAACAATCTTCCACTGCAAAATCTCCAAGAACTCTCATGTCTCTCAAGCTCGCCATTGATCTTCAATTGGTATCTTTTGAGACTACATTCAGTATCATTTACATGTCTTCTCCAATATTTGATTAGACTATATTTCATATCATATGCTTCCTTGTTGCTAAAAATGCATAAGTGGTTAACTCATATTCTGTTACCTATGCATAAGGGAAGTTAGTCTTTTCAAATCATATCTTGCACCTCTAATTTTCACATGCTTTTTCTAAGTTGAGGATCTCTGTCAGGGGGAGTATTTCTTCATCTCTAAAGGGGGAGAAAAACTCTTTCCAAAGGAGAATACTCATTTAGGGGGAATAATCTTTTGAGAAACTCCTACTCATGGTATCTTTCATGATCTCCAAGTGGTATCTTTCATGGCTTAATTTAATATCCTTCTAGTGATATCATTTGTTGAGGGCAAGCTTTTACTTCCTACATGCTTTCAATGTCTTCCTTTTCGGTGGTTGATGCCAAAGGGGGAGAAGTTTAGGGACCAAAGCAATGAAAACTATATCAAACACCAAACACCACCAATTTAAAATTTTATATCTACAAATGGCTTTTCAAGTGGTTTTGGTTATTTGGTCCAAAAATAGGAAGTAAATGAATTATGGAGTTAGGGGGAGGCTTAAGTCCATAATATCACATTGAGGGGACAATTATGCATCTTAGCAAGTAGATTGCATATTTTCATTCAAATACTTGTATTATTTGCTTGCTTTGGTTGTGTTGTCATCAATCACCAAAAAGGGGGAGATTGTAAGGAAAATGGACCCCGGGCCATTTGGCTAATTGAGTTTTGGTGTTTGATGAACAACACAATCCGTGAACTAATAAGTTTTCTAGTGTTTGTGTTTGTAGTTCACAGGATGCGAAGAGAATTGGACCAAGGCAATGAGGATGCAACACCTCAAAAGAAGACATAAAAAGATGCATAGGAGTCCAATGCTCAAGAACAAAGAAGCCCGAAGAAATCAGCGAAGAAAACCAAGACAAGGGCTGTCAGCCAGCGCCAGGTGGCGCACCGGACATCGGTGTCCGGTGTGCACCGGACTGTCCGGTGAGGCACCGGACAGTCTGCGCAGAGAGGCCGCAGAAAGGCGCTCTCTGGCTATAGCACCGGACTGTCCGGTGTGCACCGGTCTGTCCGGTGTGCCAATGGGCAGAAAGGCAACGGTCGGATCCAACGGTCGACTGCTACAGGCGCCAACGGTCGGCTGACGTGGCGTGCACCGGACATCTACTGTTCAGTGTCCGGTGGTGCACCGGACTGTCCGGTGCACCCGACGACAGAAAGCTGCTGCTTTCTGTCCAACGGCTAGTTGAGGGTGTGGAGGCTATAAATACCACCCCAACCGGCCATCCTCTTGTGTGAGAGCCCAAGCAACATTCCAATACACATAGTGCATATCTCCAAGTGCTCAAACACCCAAGTGCTTAATAGAATCACTCGGTGATTAGCGTAGGTGCTTTGCGAAGTGCTTAGGTTAGTTAGACCGCTTTAGCGCTTGCTCTAGGTGAATCCTAGTTAGTTGAGTGAGTTTAGATAAACCTCACAACCCCTCGGCTCTTGCGCGAGCCGTTGTAATTGTACCGAGTGGGGCGAGAGTCTTGCGAGACCGTGACAACCGCGTTTGTGTCACGGCCGCCACCGTGTACCCGAGGGAACGAGGCCCGCGGCGTTTCGGCCGGAAGCTCGATAGTGGAGACGGCGGGGAGCGTCCGAGAGGAGCCGGAAGCGGAGCACCACTTGCGCGTGGAGAAGGCCCGCGGCTCTCTACGGAGTTACTCGACCGTGGTGCTTGGCCCTCGCGTGGGCTTCCCTTTGCGTAGGGGCACCAACGAGGATTAGTCGGGACCTTGCGCGGTTCCGGATACCTCGGTAAAAATACCGGCGTCATCCACGAGAGTTTGCTTCTCTACTTAGCTCTTTACATTCCGCATTTATATTAAGCATTTAAGTTTCAATCTTGTAGTCATACTTATCTAGTGTAGATTGGAACTTAGCCTTTTGCGGTAGAGATAGCAACACTTAGACAAAACCTAGTTTGCACATTATAGTTTTGATTACTTGCATAGGTTTTGCTCTAGGGATTTAATTGTGGCCTAGTTTAGTAAAAGTTTTAGAAGTCCTAATTCACCCCCCCTCTTAGGCGTCACCCGTTTCCTACACCTGGGTCGGCATATTTCCGTCACCTTGAAGGGTCCTTCCTAGCTGGGGGAGAGTTTGTGGAGCCCTTCTCGGTTCAGTACTCGCCTTAGGACTAGGTCCCCGACCTTGAGCTCCCTACTATGCATGAACCGTTGGTGGTAGCGCTAGAGCGCTTGGTTGTACCGTGCATTTCGAATCGCCGCTCGCCATCTGTGCTCGTCGATGAAGTCCACGTCCTCACTCTGTAGTTGTTCCTGCATAGACTCATCAAACGACTAGACCCGTGGGGAGCCCATAAGGATTTTCAGGGGGAAGGCAGGCTTCGGCCCCGTAGACCAGGAAGAGCGGGGTCTCCCCGGTAGCTCGACTAGCTGTCGTCACTGGAGTCAGAGTCTCCGGTGAAAACATCCTTCAGGACCCCCTCGGGTGACTGATACCCGAGGTCCCGTTCTCCCGCGGCCACCTCATCATCGTCGACCCTTTCCTTGCCAGGCCGGCGACGAGGTGGGGAGCCATCCTTGGAAGTCTGCTCGCGCCGCTCGTTGACGCGCTTCGCGAGCTTGATGATCTCACGACACTCCGTGGCGCTATGGCGACTGTTGGGGTGCACAGGGCATGAGTCGCTGTTACCCCTCTGCGGCCGTGGGCGCTTGTTGCGCTCGCTCCGGCCCCCAGTCACGGCTGCGACGACCGGAGCAGCAGACGACGGCCGCTCGAGACTGCGGTTCTCCTTCTTCTTCTTTTTGCCATCCTGGATGATGGCACCCGAGCCACCCGTCTGGGCGACCCCGGCCTGTGGTGCCGAGTGCCATGCACGGCCCTCTGCAGCTCTGGCACAATTGTCAGCCAGAGTGAAGAGTGTGGAGACAGTCTCCACGTCATGCGTGGCTAACTTCTCCAACATCTTTTCATCACGTACTCCCTGACGGAAAGCGGTGATGATGGAAGCATCGGAAATACGAGGTATAGTGCCTTGTACCTTGGTGAAGCGAGAGATAAACGCCCGGAGAGTTTCCCCAGGCTCCTGCCTCACTGCGTGGAGGTGCGCCTCCACGCCATGCTGCTGATAAGTGCTGGCGAAGTTCGCTGTGAACCGCACGCAGAGCTCTTCCCAGGAGTAGATCGATCCCAGGGTAAGGTTCATGAGCCAAGTCCGGGCTGGCCCAAACAAGGCTACATGGAAGTATGTTGCCATTACGGCGGTGTCTCCACCTGCTACCGTAATAGCGGTGACGTACACCTGCAAGAATTCCGACGGGTTTGACGTACCGTCGTACTTTTCCTGCAGGTGTGGCCGGAACATGGACGGCCAAGTCACCGCGCGGAGATGATTCGCCAGTGCGGCGCAGCCCAAGCCGACCAATGGGACACCCGCCTGGATCCGGGCGCCTGTTGGAGTTTGTGGTGCAACCGCAACGAAGTCGTAGTTGAGGTTGCGACCCTCGACGTTCTGCCGGCGCTCACGCGCCCTCTACAGAGAGACGCGGGCATCCACGCCCGCATGCCTGCGGTTGAGTTCTGCCCACAGGTCATTAGACCTCTCCAGAGAGACTGGAGCGTCCTCTCCCGCACGCCGGCGGTTGAGCTCCGCCCGTAGGTCCTCAGTCGGTGCGGCCCTCACCGAGGGGGAGCGCACTGACGGCGACGCCTCGTGTTGACGCTTAGATGACCGAGGCCTAGGACAGGCTGAGCCAGAATGTGTCATGCTGAGCAGACATCGACATCGTCACGCCACTACTTCATGGCCTCGCCGAGGCCGTGGAGCTAGGAGGGTGGCGCAGCAATTCTCTGGCCGTAGACAGCGCCCCAGGCACAACCTTAGACGCCCTCGACATTTGCGCAGGAGTGTGTTGCCACGTAGAGTGCACAGCAGCAGCACCAGGCGCAGGGAGGTTGGTGGCCCACGGTGTGGAAGACGCAGCCTCTTCCTCCACCAGGAAGTCCTCGGGCATGAAATCATGGTGCTCGATGATGTGGACCATGGTGTCGAGCAGAAAAACAAGCAAAAACCAAATGCCAAGCCCCCTACCTGGTGTAACACCCCTGGTGTTACTGCTACTAAAACTTGAGCATAACATCATAAGCATTGGCATTGCATATGTTTGATACACTTAGAGTGCATTCACTAGGAAAAAATTTCAAACAAGTTGTACTGTTTTGGTATTTTGCAAATAGAACCCTAGAATAGGGGACTTAACCTTAAATCGGGATTAAGGGGGTAAAACATAACCCAAATTGAGAAAACCTAAAAGCTTTAGGGGAATAGTCATAAAATGTTCCCAAGAATGAACTTGAATCACATTTATACCCCTGAGATACCAAAAACCCCCATTGGAACCCTAGAAAACCCTAAATCCAAACCCTAGGGGCCTATGTGCAAAAGCTATGCACATTCGGACTAAAGTGTAAAAACTACTATGTTAAAGCATATAAAGTCACATGGTTCACATTTAGGAAGATTTACAAGCCAAACCCTAAGTTTTGGATTAATTTGCAAAGAGGACCCCAATTGAGATTTCACTCTAAGTCTGAATTTCAGAGTTGAGGGCTTAACTTTGGAGCTTTGTAACTTTCAAATTCTAGGGTTTTTGCCCTAGGGCACCACATCAAATTTGTAGCTCAATCATAGGAGAACAACTTTGCTTAAGGGTATAAGCATGGTTGTTAAAAAGAAATTAGAGAAAAACACACTCAAAGTCGGGCTGTCAGGCAATCCCTAGACTGAATTTTAAGTAGCAGTGTGATGGGGTGAACTTTGAGCCCGATTTTGAATGTGATTCGGTGACTATTTGATGGTAAGCATTGTGGAAAAGTTGAAGATGGATTATAGGTATATAACTTTGATGCAGAAAGATGACTTAGTCACCACATAAAAATTGGAGAAAATGGAGCTCCAAGTTGATCTGTCAGATAAGCTCTTCACTGAGTCAGGCGCACTGTTCATCGGTCTTCAGAAAAATCGCGCCGAGGATAAGGGTCAGCCCTCGCCGGCGATAAGAACGCCACGGCGGTCGGGATGGGCTGGCGTCCGCGGTAAATATCCTCGTCAACGTGGCAGCAAATCACTGAGGTGGCAGGCTCCGGTTAAACGACGGCCACCGGACTTTCGCCGTGGCTCTGCCGCGCGGGTGAACTCGCCAGCACGGTCACAGCTCGGTGAATCTCATCCGGTTCCGGCCGATAGCCTATAAATTGAGTGCGGGCGCTGCTTCTTCACCATATCCCACATCTCAGCGACTAAGCGCTCGACTCAAGCTCACCGAAAAACCCACGTAGCCCCCAAATCCCTCTCTCCTCTGTTCTTAGCTACGCCGAGAAGCAACACCCGTGGCCAGCGCTCCTCGGGTCAGTATTTATCAAATTGCTTCCTGTTCTAGTCGGTCTTTGATCTCTTATTGCTCTCGAATGCGGCCAATTGAAGGTCAGTCGAAGCCTTTCACCGGAACACATTGTTGCTCTGTAGAATGCCGCTGTGACACCCTCTCCGTCGCCCCACCTTTCTATTCGTGCCTAGTCCAAAACTTAGCATGTGCATCATCTCTGGTGAACCCAGGAACCTTTCCCCAACTTCAATTTGGCCAGCCAAGCCTTCGGTTATCCGGAACACCTTAGTCCACTTGATCACCCGCACTGACACCGTGGTCAGAGCATGATAGACCGCCTCTAGCGAAATTGATTGGGGGGAAAGGTGCGGTAGGAGTCTAGTTTGGTCCCTGTCGCTCAGGAGCCCTAGCCATAGCGTCATCCGGCCGGTCTAGCTCGCCGGAGCTCGGCTCCTAGCGCGGATCGCCGTCGAGGACTTCACCCTGCGAAGGAATAGAAACCGGAGGACTCTTCTGCTAATCGTCAGTGACACAGTGAAACAGTGAAAGAACCTGTCTCTAGTTAGCCAAGAACCCGAGGCCCTTTTCACAAAACAGCCATCTCGCGCGCGGCCGCGGGCGCGTTTTCCCTGGACCTGGGCCGCTGAGAACAAATTGAGCCCAACACTGTTTAACCTTTTTCCTTTTCTTTTTCAGTAGAACTTTAGAAATCTATAGAAAAGTGTAGAAAAATCCTAAAATTGTCAAACCAATTTTCCTAGACTTCTTATTTTCCATAAAATTTAATAAAAATAGTTGACTGATTTTTAGATTAACTAAGGAATTTTGGAGTATTTAAAGTAGCTTAAAACATTAGTTCTGGATTTTTTGAAAATAAATGGTAAGTACAAAAATGCCCAAACTTTTTATATGAGCTCTACACATTATTTAGAAGCCTTGGGTAGAGTTTGGTTTGATTTGGACCTTGTTTGATAACTAGAACCCAAAACCCTACCCCCTGCCCTTTGAAATCCTTTACTGACTCCGGAAACCCCAAGTTCTCGGAGTTCCATGAAGGAAAGTTGTATTCAAGACTTTAGATAATAAATCCTTATTGTCTTTGCACTCTCATGAGCATTACATGGCATTCATTCTTATATATATACCTATATGGTTATATTTAGAAAACGAAGAAGAAGTCGAAGTGACCGAAGAGAAGACACCACCACCTTCGAAATCTCAGGCAGGAAATTGTTTCTACTTTGATATCTGCGGAGCCGAGCCTGACTCACCTATCAACGAAGGCAAGCCCCGTTGCATTTGCCACCCTCCTTGATGCTTTTAAAATCTTTCTCACTTACTTGATGCATTATGTGATAGGAGTTGATTGATTAAACAATTCCTGCATTACCTTCCTTGAATTTGATTACCTTCCTTGATCACCCGTTTTACAAAAAGATTTTGATGCTTAGCCTTGATTTAGAAAAACAAAAGGTTTTGTTTTACAAAAGATGATGTGGCAAAAGTGGGTGGGATGTTTTCAAAAATAAAACTTGATGGTGGATCCATCACGGCCGTGATGGGTTCAACATCGGAAAAGATGTACCTCTGCTAGGTACCAAACTTTGGGTTTAAAATAATTAAGCTGAGACCGGGCGGGTGACTTGCACGAGAAAGGAGTCTCGGTGTAGTGTCTCCGTCTGAGTCGATTAAGGACCGTGTCGATGTAGGCCTGTTGACCGAGGACCCTTTAACTGGTTACATGCCTCGTCATGGGTAAGCCTTGCCTCGGGCAGACTAAGGCCAGAATAAGATAACACGGAATGGGCGTGGAGCGGTGGCGAGAGTAGTGTGTACCCTCCGTGGCAAGAGGCTGGACGGTGGTGTATCTGTGCTCTCGGTTCGCGTGAACCTGATCTGGTCTTAAGAACCCCGGTGGCGGGTTGATATATGCAAGGGTTAAGTGCTACATATGTCGTGTGATTGGAGATCCTCAGCTGAGTATAATTGATTCGGATCGCCGTACCTTCGCGGTTATGAAGACTTGGTCACTGCCCTATACGTAGAACTCCAGTAAAGATGAAAGGTTTTGTTAAGAAATTGGCTAGTGCAGGTCAAGTGATTGAACTAGGGTAGAAAGAACTCTAGTGCAGGTAATTTTACTTAACTTGACAAATAAAACTAGATTTTTAAGGATCCACTTTAGTAAGCATTTCTGCAAAACAGAGTCTTTGATTATTGAGAAGCCTTACCTTGACTCCCTTATAACCAGCATACCCTTGAGAGTCTTTTCTTTAGTCGGGTAAGACTTGCTGAGTAATTCCATACTCAGGGTTTTATTCCCCGTTGTTTTTAGGTGAGGAAGCGACAAATTTTTGTTGCTTCTGTACTAAGGTGGTACCAAAGGAAGAACGCAAGGAATGAAGTGCGGGAGGAAAGGATCCTCCATTTAGAACTTTTGTGTAAAAACTTAACGGGAGGAGTTTTTGCCTCCCTTGGTATGTAATAATATTACTCTGCACTCCTAGGATAATCTGGTCTGTACATATTCAACTTGACCTTACTTTAAAATAAAGGTAAGTTTATGTAATTGCTTCCGCATTCTCGTAACTCTGATGCTTGTAATGTCTGCGTGACGGGTGAAACGCTCTTGGGAAAGGTAAGAAAAGCAGATACCGAACTTGTCAAGTGATTCAGGGGCACCTACAGGGTTGTCTGAGGTCCGTTGGACAAGGACAACTGTAGGTGGGCCTAATTACTTGGGAGGTTCCGTCACAGCTGGTATCAGAGCGAAGCCCTTCTCTGCAGATATTATGAGGCATCTTCAAAAGGATTTTCTAAAGGCTTATCTAGAAAATCTCTTCCCTTCTTACCTAATTATTCTGAAGAGTTTATCTTAAAGACCAGGTAGTAAGAGTGCAACATATAGAAGGTGTGAATCAACTAAGGTTGATTCTGTAATTACACATGCATCATGCTAAGAACTATGCTAATAAAATTTTCCCCCTTAGAAAAATGCTGCCGCGCACTAGAAAGACCGCGCGTAAATCTACTGGACCCATTGGCGTACCCCACCATCAACTTGCTCCAAGACATGAAGAAAGTTATGCCTAATCATCTTCTTTATTTCATGCCTTTGAATCCCCCATACCTATCTAAGGCATATCAACTTAACCTTGTTTTCCCTATGTATCTAATCAGATACTAAGCCTTGACCTTGTGATCTCTATGATGGGCATAGAAATATGTTTGGGGCTGAATTAACAGTCTCCCATCATACTTCTTTCATCAAGTTTAGATTATGGCCATGCCTGGTTCATTTCATCGGGCCATGATCTATTTGGCGCTCTACTTGTAACCATCTTTACTGATGGAGTATCTCTTTGTATATTGTCACCCTTGCTCAATCCATTAGTGTCACACAAGATTTCTTATTGGTTACGTCTGGCAATGGTGTTATGACTAAAACCGATGGCACCGCGATGAAACCGAGGGCCTCCTGTGGATGCACACACATGGTTACGCTACTTGGCACCCGCTGGTATCACCGTTAATAGTCATAATCCATTATTAGACTATATCGATGTGTTTGCGCAAATTGTTCTTACCACATGAGATTCATTATTGGTGCCAGTTTTGTAATGGTGTCATGATTAAGAACTTATGGTACCGCGGCGAAACTGAGAGCCTCCTGTGAATGTGCACACATGATTTTGCTGCTTGGCGCATGTCGGTATCGAGGTCTCTGGTAATGATCCATTATGGAATTACACTTATGTGTTATCTTCCATTGACCTTTCCTTGAAACAATTTCTATGTTGTTTGTGAAGAGATCAAGCAACATCTGTCATCTCCGTTGGATCAAAAGGGCATACCACTTTCATGTGTGGTCTTATTTCTTTTGATCTTGGTAGTGACTACTCATACAAGTTTCCTTTACATCCTTTGTGTAAAGGTGAAGCCTTGGAGCTTTTTAGTGTTGGAAAACAACTGATTAGCTCTCAAAATAGAGATCTGTTTCCCCTGCTGTTGAAATGCAAGAGTTTGTTCATTCGCTCTCTTATTTAATCCATATATTCCCTAACCATGTGGATAATTCATCTTGCATGAGAAAACAGATGAACAACTTGACCAAATAAATTTTTACCCACACACATAATCTCTTATTAACAAAGAGTGAACTCTCAACCCCTTGGCTTACCAATGGTACTGAGAGGATTTGCTTAAGGTCAAAAGTAGTTCAACAAGTTGGTTTTGACTAACTTGTAACTGCCCAATGCACGAAGGCTGAGTTTAGAGATCGTTTTATTGAGTTGTCTAAACTCACTTTGGTTCAACCCACCCTAAAGAACGTACTTACCAAAAATCAAATTAAGTCGACCAGTAACCACTTAATTATCGCTCTAGTCGCGCCTCGACCGCCTCACACGTGCTTTTCCTGCATGTGTGATCATGCCGATCCATGACTAGTGCTGGGTAAAATGAACTGGTTGCAAAGTCCGTAGCTACACATCCCTCCGCTGGTGAATTTCTTGAATCGATATCACCTTTCGTGGACTTGGATTTCCTGGCTAACACGAGTTGACCGTGATGTTATTCGACATTCACACCCGTCTCGTGTGCTATAACCACTTGTTGGTAAACCTCTTTCGGTGTGTTTTACCCAAGATGGTGCATCTGATTCTGTTTGGGTAAAATTGCATAATTGCCGCCCGCCCAACGGACTCAGATAGTACAGTGTCATCAGAAGAAGCAAATTGCACACATGGAACCTTATGTGTTCTTCTGGCTGACATCATCTCTATTGGTGGGCAAAGATGAAAATTGAAATTGCACGCTATGTGGCTAGATGTGACACTTGTAACCGTGTCAAGGCCATATACATGAAGACTGCTGGTCCATTACAATCTTTACCTATCCCAACATGGAAATGGGAAGATATTAGTATGGACTTCATTGTGGGATTACCCAGGACTACAAAAGGATATGACTCTATCTGGGTTATCATTGATCGACTCACAAAGATCGCCCACTTCCTACCCGTCAGGGCAAAATACACAGTGACCACTTATGTAGCATTATACATGGCTCATATTCTCAGTTTACATGGTGTTCCGAAGACTATAGTGTCGGATCGTGGACCTCAATTCGTATCCAAATTCTGGGAAGAGCTTCATAAATCCCTGGGTACCAAATTGCTCCATAGTTTGGCCTATCATCCTCAAACCAGTGGATAGACTGAGAGAGTGAACCAAATACTTGAAGATATGCTGCGGGCATGTGTTCTGGAATTCCCACAAAAATGGGATGAATGTTTGCCGTTAGCGGAATTCTCATATAATAATAGCGACCTTCCATGCCAGATGTTTTCGCCGGGCCACGCTCGGACAAAAGGGTGTTGCGCAGCGACCTTCCGGAGATGGAAAGCGAGTTGAGCTGCGGCTGCATCCTTCACATGAACTTCATTGCCTCCTGCAGCGGCCTCGTCAGCTCCTCCCTGAACTTCACCAGCATCTAGTGGTACGCCTCCATGAATTGGTCCAGCTCCGGCTCTGTCGCAGCGGCCAGGCCGCCGAGTGCCATGCGCTGCCGCGCCTCCACCTCCTTGGCCTCGATGTTGCCTCCACGATGAGGGCTCCTTCGTCATGACGCACGCATCGAGGAGTCCGCCGCTGTTGGCAAGCTGCAGCACCAGGTTGCCGCTAGCGCCGCTGTTCCCAGTGGTTGCCACCGTGTTCAGGGTGAGCAGCAGGCCTGCACTCGGCGGTTGTGGCGGCAGCGGCGCTATGACGGCGTTGAGGGAGGATGCCCATGGGAGGTGGTAGTGGTACTGGCCGTTGCCGTGGCTGCTTGTGGCAACCCCAAAGCCATGACCCGGCCATCTTCTTGGAGCCAGCGATCGCTAGTCCAGTGGCCAACACTGAAGACGTCGCTCGGGAGGCCATACAAGATGCTGTGGAGACGGTGGCCGCGCGCTTCCAGCGCGACCCTGCTGATGCCGAGTAGTTCATACCTGTAGAAATGAGGCTAGGGATCCGCTTGAAGGCGGATGTAATAACTTTTGTTTTTGTAAGATACCTTTGGGAAGTATTAATCTAAGAGTGACAGAACTTATCTGCATGCTATTTGTCTTTGTTGTGTGTGTCGTTACCAACTTCTCCCTGGTACTTGGCCCCCCTGGGATGTAGGCTCGACGTGTCGAGGCTGGATGCTAGTATACTTAAGAAAGAATTGGTGACCTGGCCCCCAGGAGGTAGTCTCGACTGGGACCTGGACCTGCACACAGCCTTGGCTAGGAAGCTTTAGTAGTACACCCATATGACCCACTAACTGGTATCTTTTATCCTTTGATTCACGCAATAGAACATATAGGATTTAGACCGGGAAGCCAACCCGTGTGTCCGGGCCCCTTAGATCACAGCTCCAAATAATAGGGCACCCGTCGCAGAGTGGTGGAGCGTGTAGGCTTAGGGTATGGGACTAGGCTAAGTGGCTACACAGCTCTGGACCACCCCATGGGACGTGTGTCCGTTCTCTAGAACCGGACCCCAGGTTGCTGGACCCACAGGACTATAGTTCCGAATACTAGGATACCCGTCACAGAGTGGTGGAGCGTGCAGGTTTAGGGTACGGAACCAAGCTAAACGGCTACATAGCTCCGGACCAACCTAGGAGACAAGTACCCGTTCTCTAGAACTGGCCCCCAGGTTACCGGACCCCCCTACCGTGGGATCCCAAACTGCAAGCCTGGCTACTCAATTTGGATGTCATTATACCAGCAAGGGGGGAACTGTATGGATGGGTTAGATAAAAAATGATGCTTGTAAATTGAAGCAACAATAAGACCATCACAAAAACAAATCTAGGGGTGAATCTTTTCTTTATAACTTGGTATTCATGAGTGTAGGCCAACAGACCGAGTTTATGAGGGCGGACCTCACCGGGCTGGCGTACATATATGCGCAACTTAGTTACAAAGGAAGAAAACTGAATCCCCAGGATTGTTTTTATGGGAAAAACTTACGGAGATGCTCTATGTTCCAGGGATTGGGAAGAGGCTCTCCTTCAGTTGTAGCAAGGCGGACACACCTGGGTCGGCATATTTCCGTCACCTTGAAGGGTCCTTCCTAGCTGGGGGAGAGTTTGTGGAGCCCTTCTCGGTTCAGTACTCGCCTTAGGACTAGGTCCCCGACCCTGAGCTCCCTACTATGCACGAACTGTTGGTGGTAGCGCCTGAGTGCTTGGTTGTACCATGCATTTCGGATCGCCGCTCGCCATCTGTGCTCGTCGATGAAGTCCACATCCTCACACTGTAGTTGTTCCTGCATAGACTCATCAAACGACTAGACCTGTGGGGAGCCCATAAGGATTTTCGGGGGGGAAGGCAGGCTTCGGCCCTGTAGACAAGGAAGAGCGGGGTCTCCCCGGTAGCTCGACTAGCTGTCGTCACTGGAGTCAGAGTCTTTGGTGAAAACATCCTTCAGGACCCCCTCGGGTGACTGATACCCGAGGTCCCATTCTCTCGCGGCCACCTCATCATCATTGACCCTTTCCTTGCCAGGCCGGCGACGAGGTGGGGAGCCATCCTTGGAAGTCTGCTCGCGCCGCTCGTTGACGCGCTTCGCGAGCTCGATGATCTCACGACACTCTGTGGCGCTATGGTGACTGTTGGGGTGCACAGGGCATGAGCCGTTGTTACCCCTCTGCGGCCATGGGCGCTTGTTGCGCTCGCTCCGGCCCCCAGTCGCGGCTGCGACGACCGGAGCAGCAGACGGTGGCCGCACGAGACTGCGGTTCTCCTTCTTCTTCTTTTTGCCGTCCTGGATGATGGCACCCGTGCCACCCGTCTGGGCGACCCCGGCCTGTGGTGCCGAGTGCCATGCACGACCCTCTGCAGCTCTGGCACACTTGTCAGCCAGAGCGAAGAGTGTGGAGACAGTCTCCACGTCATGCGTGGCTAACTTCTCCAACATCTTTTCATCACGTACTCCCTGATGGAAAGCGGTGATGATGGAAGCATCAGAATATACGAGGTATAGTGCCTTGTACCTTGGTGAAGCGGGAGATAAACGCCCGAAGAGTTTCCCCAGGCTCCTGCCTCACTGCGTGGAGGTGCGCCTCCACGCCATGCTGCTGATAAGCGCTGGCGAAGTTCGCTGTGAACCGCACACAGAGCTCTTCCCAGGAGTAGATCGATCCCAGGGTAAGGTTCATGAGCCAAGTCCGGGCTGGCCCAGACAAGGCTACATGGAAGTATGTTGCCATTACGGTGGTGTCTCCACCTGCTACCGTAATAGCGGTGACGTACACCTGCAAGAATTCCGACGGGTTTGACGTACCATCGTACTTTTCCGACAGGTGTGGCCGGAACTTGGACGGCCAAGTCGCCGCACGGAGATTATTCGCCAGTGCGGCGCAGCCCACGCCGACCAATGGGACACCCGCCTGGATCCGGGCGCCTGTTGGAGTTTGTGGTGCAACCGAAGCGAAGTCGTAGTTGAGGTTGCGACCCTCGACATTCTGTCGGCGCTCACGCGCCCTCTATAGAGAGACGTGGGCATCCTCACCCGCATGCCTGCGGTTGAGTTCTGCCCACAGGTCATTAGACATCTCCAGAGAGACTGGAGCATCCTCTACAGCTCGCCGGCGGTTGAGCTCCGCCCGCAGGTCCTCAGTCGGTGCGGCCCTCACCGAGGGGGAGCGCACTGACGGTGACGCCTCGTGTTGATGCCGAGATGACCGAGGCCTGGGACAGGCTGAGCCAGAATGTGCCATGCCGAGCAGACGTCGACATCGTCACGCCACTACTTCATGGCCTCGACGAGGCCGTGGAGCTAGGAGGGTGGCGCAGCAATTCTCTGGCGGTAGACAGCGCCCCAGGCACAGCCTTAGACGCCCTGGACATTTGCGCAGGAGTGTGTTGCCACGTAGAGTGCACAGCAGCAGCACCAGGCGCAGGGAGGTTGGTGGCCCACGGTGTGGAAGACGCAGCCTCTTCCTCCACCAGGAAGTCCTCGGGCATGAAATCATGGTGCTCGATGATGTGGACCATGGTGTCGAGCAGAAAAACAAGCAAAAACCAAATGCCAAGCCCCC
The DNA here is from genome assembly GCF_902167145.1 of Zea mays. Taxonomy (NCBI): domain Eukaryota; kingdom Viridiplantae; phylum Streptophyta; class Magnoliopsida; order Poales; family Poaceae; genus Zea; species Zea mays. Next base: position 34,853,958 of record NC_050099.1, on the reverse strand, counting down.
TACCTGGTGTAACACCCCTGGTGTTACTGCTACTAAAACATGAGCATAACATCATAAGCATTGGCATTGCATATGTTTGATACACTTAGAGTGCATTCACTAGGCAAAAATTTCAAACAGGTTGTACTGTTTTGGTATTTTGCAAATAGAACCCTGGAATAGGGGACTTAACCCTAACTAAGGAATTTTGGAGTATTTAAAGTAGCTTAATACATTAGTTCTGGATTTTTAGAAAATAAATGGTAAGCCCAAAAATGCCCAAACTTTTTATATGAGCTCTACACATTATTTAGAAGCCTTGGGTAGAGTTTGGTTTGATTTGGACCTTGTTTGATAACTAGAACCCAAAACCCTACCCCTGCCCTTTGAAATCCTTTACTGACTCCGGAAACCCTAAGTTCTCGGAGTTCCATGAAGGAAAGTTGTATTCAAGACTTTAGATAATAAATCCAAATTATCTTTGCACTCTCATGAGCATTACATGGCATTCATTCTTATATATATACCTATATGGTTATATTTAGAAAACGAAGAAGAAGTCGAAGTGACCGAAGAGAAGACACCACCACCTTCGGAATCTCAGGCAGGAAATTGTTTCTACTTTGACATCTACGGATCCGAGCCTGACTCACCTATCAACGAAGACAAGCCCCGATGCATTTGCCACCCTCCTTGATGCTTTTAAAATCTTTCTCACTTGCTTGATGCATTAGGTGATAGGAGTTGATTGATTAAACAATTCCTGCATTACCTTCCTTGAATTTGATTACCTTCCTTGATCACCCGTTTTACAAAAAGATTTTGATGCTTAGCCTTGCTTTAGAAAAACAAAAGGTTTTGTTTTACAAAAGATGATGTGGCAAAAGTGGGTGGGATGTTTTCAAAAATAAAACTTGATGGTGGATCCATCACGGCCGTGATGGGTTCAACATCGGAAAAGATGTACCTCTACCAGGTACCAAACTTTGGGTTTAAAATAAATAAGCTGAGACCGGGCGGGTGACTTGCACGAGAAAGGAGTCTCGGTGTAGTGTCTCCGTCTGAGTCGATTAAGGACCGTGTCGATGTAGGCCTGCTGACCGAGGACCCTTTAACTGGTCACATGCCTCGTCATGGGTAAGCCTTGCCTCGAGCAGACTAAGGCCAGAATAAGATAACACGGAATCGGCGTGGAGCGGTGGCGAGAGTAGTGTGTACCCTCCGTGGCAAGAGGCTGGACGGTGGTGTATCTGTGCTCTCGGTTCGCGTGAACCTGATCTGGTCTTAAGAACCCCGGTGGCGGGTTGACATATGCAAGGGTTAAGTGCTACATATGTCGTGTGATTGGAGATCCTCAGCTGAGTATAATTGATTCGGATCGCCGTACCTTCGCGGTTATGAAGACTTGGTCACTGCCCTATACGTAGAACTCCAGTAAAGATGAAAGGTTTTGTTAAGAAATTGGCTAGTGCAGGTCAAGTGATTGAACTAGGGTAGAAAGAACTCTAGTGCAGGTAATTTTACTTAACTTGACAAATAAAACTGGATTTTTAAGGATCCACTTTAGTAAGCATTTCTGCAAAACAGAGTCTTTGATTATTGAGAAGCCTTACCTTGACTCCCTTATAACAAGCATACCCTTGAGAGTCTTTTCTTTAGTCGGGTAAGACTTGGTGAGTAATTCCATACTCAGGGTTTTATTCCTCGTTGTTTTTAGGAGAGGAAGCGACAAATTTTTGTTGCTTCTGTACTAAGGTGGTACCAAAGGAAGAACGCAAGGAATGAAGTGCGGGAGGAAAGGATCCTCCATTTAAAACTTTTGTGTAAAAACTTATCGGGAGGAGTTTTTGCCTCCCCTGGTATGTAATAATATTACTCTGCACTCCTAGGATAATCTGGTCTGTACATATTCAACTTGACCTTACTTTAAAATAAAGGTAAGTTTATGTAATTGCTTCCGCATTCTCGTAACTCCGATGCTTGTAATGTCTGTGTGATGGGTGAAACGCTCTTGGGAAAGGTAAGAAAAGCAGATACCGAACTTGTCAAGTGATTCAGGGGCACCTACAGGGTTGTCTGAGGTCCGTTGGACAAGGACAACTGTAGGTGGGCCTAATTACTTGGGAGGTTCCGTCACAGCTGGTATCGGAGCGAAGCCCTTCTCTGCAGATATTATGAGGCATCTTCAAAAGGATTTTCTAAAGGCTTATCTAGAAAATCTCTTCCCTTCTTACCTAATTATTCTGAAGAGTTTATCTTAAAGACCAGGTAGTAAGAGTGCAACATATAGAAGGTGTGAATCAACTAAGGTTGATTCTGTAATTACACATGCATCATGCTAAGAACTATGCTAATAAAATTTCCCCCCTTAGAAAAATGCTGCCGCGCACTAGAAAGACCGCGCGCAAATCTACTGGACCCATTGGCGTACCCCACCATCAACTTGCTCCAAGACATGAAGAAAGTTATGCCTAATCATCTTCTTTATTTCGTGCCTTTGAATTCCCCATACCTATCTAAGGCATATCAACTTAACCTTGTTTTCCCTATGTATCTAATCAGATACTAAGCCTTGACCTTGTGATCTCTATGATGGGCATAGAAATATGTTTGGGGCTGAATTAACAGTCTCCCATCATACTTCTTTCATCAAGTTTAGATTATGGCCATGCCTGGTTCATTTCATCGGGCCATGATCTATTTGGCGCTCTACTTGTAACCATCTTTACTGATGGAGTATCTCTTTGTATATAGTCACCCTTGCTCAATCCATTAGTGTCACACAAGATTTCTTATTGGTTACGTCTGGCAATGGTGTTATGACTAAAAGCGATGGCACCGCGATGAAACCGAGGGCCTCCTGTGGATGCACACACATGGTTACGCTACTTGGCACCCGCTGGTATCACCGTTAATAGTCATAATCCATTATTAGACTATATCAATGTGTTTGCGCAAATTGTTCTTACCACATGAGATTCATTATTGGTGCCAGTTTTGTAATGGTGTCATGATTAAGAACTTATGGTACCGCGGCGAAACTGAGAGCCTCCTGTTAATGTGCACACAGGATTTTGCTGCTTGGCGCATGTCGGTATCGAGGTCTCTAGTCATGATCCATTATGGAATTACACTGATGTGTTATCTTCCATTGACCTTTCCTTGAAACAATTTCTATGTTGTTTGTGAAGAGATCAAGCAACATCTGTCATCTCCGTTGGATCAAAAGGGCATACCACTTTCATGTGTGGTCTTATTTCTTTTGATCTTGGTAGTGACTACTCATACAAGTTTCCTTTACATCCTTTGTGTAAAGGTGAAGCCTTGGAGCTTTTTAGTGTTGGAAAACAACTGATTAGCTCTCAAAATAGAGATCTGCTTCCCCTGCTGTTGAAATGCAGGAGTTTGTTCATTCGCTCTCTTATTTAATCCATATATTCCCTAACCATGTGGATAATTCATCTCGCATGAGAAAACGGATGAACAACTTGACCAAATAAATTTTTACCCACACACATAATCTCTTATTAACAAAGAGTGAACTCTCAACCCCTTGGCTTACCAATGGTACTGAGAGGATTTGCTTAAGGTCAAAAGTAGTTCAACAAGTTGGTTTTGACTAACTTGTAACTGCCCAATGAACGAAGGCTGAGTTTAGAGATCGTTTTATTGAGTTGTCTAAACTCACTTTGGTTCAACCCACCCTAAAGAAAGTACTTACCAAAAATCAAATTAAGTCGACCAGTAACCACTTAATTATCGCTCTAGTCGCGCCTCGACCGCCTCACACGTGCTTTTCCTGCATGTGTGATCATGCCGATCCATGACTAGTGCTGGGTAAAATGAACTGGTTGCAAAGTCCGTAGCTACACATCCCTCCGCTGGTGAATTTCTTGAATCGATATCACCTTTCGTGGACTTGGATTCCCTGGCTAACACGAGTTGACCGTGATGTTATTCGACATTCACACCCGTCTCGTGTGCTATAACTACTTGTTGGTAAACCTCTTTCGGTGTGTTTTACCCAAGATGGTGCATCTGATTCTGTTTGGGTAAAATTGCATAATTGTCGCCCGCCCAACAGACTCAGATAGTACAGTGTCATCAGAAGAAGCAAACTGCACACATGGAACCTTATGTGTTCTTCTGGCTGACATCGTCTCTATTGATGGGCAAAGATGAAAATTGAAATTGCACGCTATGTGGCTAGATGTGACACTTGTAATCGTGTCAAGGCCATATACATGAAGACTGCTGGTCCATTACAATCTTTACCTACCCCAACATGGAAATGGGAAGATATTAGTATGGACTTCATTATGGGATTACCCAGGACTACAAAAGGATATGACTCTATCTGGGTTATCATTGATCGACTCACATAGATCGCCCACTTCCTACCCGTCAGGGCAAAATACACAGTGACCACTTATGCAGCATTATACATGGCTCGTATTCTTAGTTTACATGGTGTTCCGAAGTCTATAGTGTCGGATCGTGGACCTCAATTCGTATCCAAATTCTGGGAAGAGCTTCATAAATCCCTGGGTACCAAATTGCTCCACAGTTTGGCCTATCATCCTCAAACCAGTGGACAGACTGAGAGAGTGAACCAAATACTTGAAGATATGCTGCGGGCATGTGTTCTGGAATTCCCACAAAAATGGGATGAATGTTTGCTGTTAGCGGAATTCTCATATAATAATAGCTATCAAGAAAGCATCAAGATGGCACCCTTTGAAGCTTTATATGGACGACGATGTCGTACTCCGCTAAATTGGTCTGAACCTGGTGAAAGGTACTTCTTCAGGCCTGATATGGCGAAAGAGACCGAAGAAAGAGTTCAAAGAATAATTCATAATTTGAAGAAAGCTCAAGCTCATCAAAAGAGTTATGCAGACAAACAGCGAATGCCCTTATATTTCCTTGAGGGAGACTATGTCTACCTAAAAGTTTCGCCAATGAAGGGGGTATCACGTTTCGGGGTTAAAGGAAAGCTTGCACCCCGGTACATTGGTCCTTTCCCTATACTTGAGCAATGTGGACCAGTGGCATACTGACTCCAATTACCCGAAACCTTGTCTGCTATGCATAATGTGTTCCACGTGTCACAATTGAAGAAGTGTCTTCGGGTTCCCGATCGAACCATTGAAGTGACAGATGTTGTCCTTGAACCAGACTTGACATATTCCGAGTATCCCATTCGAGTCTTGGATCAGAAGGACATGATTACCCGAAGAAAAACTCTCAAGTTTTACAAGATACAGTGGAACCAACATTCCGAAGATGAGGCTACATGGGAAACTCAAGACTTTTTAGATAAGAATTTCCCAGGATTTTTAGCCTCTTGTAATTTGTAAAGTGTACAACATTGTTATAATAAAGGAGTGAGTCCCAAACCACCCCTGCCTTGTACCAAGAATAAGGAAATAAAGATGTGATGTGTTTCCTTTACCATTACTTACCCTAGGACTTTTAATCTCGGGACGAGATTCTTTTATGGGGGAAGGATGTAACACCCCTAGTGTTACTGCTACTAAAACTTGAGCATAACATCATAAGCATTGGCATTGCATATGTTTGATACACTTAGAGTGCATTCACTAGGCAAAAATTTCAAACAAGTTGTACTGTTTTGGTATTTTGCAAATAGAACCTTGGAATAGGGGACTTAACCCTAAATGGGGATTAAGGGGGTAAAACATAACCCAAATTGAGAAAACCTAAAAGCTTTAGGGGAATAGTCATAAAATGTTCCCAAGAATGAACTTGAATCACATTTATACCCCTCAGATACCAAAAACCCCCCATTGGAACCCTAGAAAACCCTAAATCCAAACCCTAGGGGCCTATGTGCAAAAGTTGTGCACATTCGGACTAAAGTGTAAAAACTACTATGTTAAAGCATATAAAGTCACATGGTTCACATTTAGGAAGATTTACAAGCCAAACCCTAAGTTTTGGATTAATTTGCAAAAAGGACCCCAATTGAGATTTCACTCTAAGTCTGAATTTCAGAGTTGAGGGCTCAACTTTGGAGCTTTGTAACTTTCAAATTCTAGGGTTTTTGCCCTAGGGCACCACATCAAATTTGTAGCTCAATCATAGGAGAACAACTTTGCTTAAGGGTATAAGCATGGTTGTTAAGAAGAAATTAGAGAAAAACACACTCAAAGTCGGGCTGTCAGGCAATCCCTAGACTGAATTTTCAGTGGCAGTGTGATGGGGTGAACTTTGAGCCTGATTTTGAATGTGATTCGGTGACTATTTGATGGTAAGCATTGTGGCAAAGTTGAAGATGGATTATAGGTATATAACTTTGATGCAGAAAGATGACTTAGTCACCACATAAAAATTGGAGAAAATGGAGCTCCAAGTTGATCTGTCAGATAAGCTCTTCACTGAGTCAGGCGCACTATTCATCGGTCTTCAGAAAAATCACGCCGAGGATAAGGGTCAGCCCTCGCTGGCGATAAGAACGCCATGGCGGTCGGGATGGGCTGGCGGCCGCGGTAAATATCCTCGGCAACATGGCAGCAAATCACTGAGGTGGCAGGCTCCGGTTAAACGGCGGCCACCGGACTTTCGTCGTGGCTCTGCCGCGTGGGTGAGCTCACTAGCGCGGTCACAGCTTAGTGAATCTCATCCGATTCCGGCCGGTAGCCTATAAATTGAGTGCGGGCGCTGCTTCTTCACTATATCACGCATCTCAGCGACTAAGCGCTCGACTCAAGCTCACCGAAAAACCCACGTAGCCCCCAAATCCCCCTCTCCTCTGTTCTTAGCTCCACCGAGAAGCAACACCTGTGGCCAGCGCTCCTCGGGTCAGTTTTTATCAAATTGCTTCCTGTTCTAGTCGGTCTTTGATCTCTTATTGCTCTCGAATGTGGCCAATTGAAGGTTGACCGAAGCCTTTCACCGGAACACGTTGTTGCTCTATAGAATGCCGTCGTGACACCCTCTCCGTCGCCCCACCTTTCTATTCGTGCCTAGTCCAAAACTTAGCATGTGCATCATCTCTGGTGAACCCAGGAACCTTTCCCCAGCTTCAATTTGGCCAGCCAAGCCTTCGGTTATCCGGAACACCTTAGTCCACTTGATCACCCGCACTGACACCGTGGTCAGAGCATGACAGACCGCCTCTAGCGAAATTGATTGGGGGGAAAGGTGCGGTAGGAGTCTAGTTTGGTCCCTGTCGCTCAGGAGCCCGAGCCGTAGCGTCATCCGGCCAGTCTAGCTCGCCGGAGCTCGGCTCCTAGCGCGGATCGCCGTCGGGGACTTCACCCTGCGAAGGAATTGAAACCGGAGGACTCTTCTGCAAATCGTCAGTGACACAGTGATAAAGTGAAAGAACCTGTCTCCAGTTAGCCAAGAACCCGAGGCCCTTTTCACAAAACAGCCATCGCGCGCGCGGCCGCGGGCGTGTTTTCCCTGGACCTGGGCCGCTGAGAACAAATTGAGCCCAGCACTGTTTAACCTTTTTCCTTTTCTTTTTCAGTAGAACTTTAGAAATCTATAGAAAAGTGTAGAAAAATCCTATAATTGTCAAACCAATTTTCCTAGACTTCTTATTTTCCATAGAATTTAATAAAAATAGTTGACTGATTTTTAGATTAACTAAGGAATTTTGGAGTATTTAAAGTAGCTTAAAACATTAGTTCTGGATTTTTAGAAAATAAATGGTAAGTCCAAAAATGCCCAAACTTTTTATATGAGCTCTACACATTATTTAGAAGCCTTGGGTAGAGTTTGGTTTGATTTGGACCTTGTTTGATAACTAGAACCCAAAACCCTACCCCCTGCCCTTTGAAATCCTTTACTGACTCCGGAAACCCTAAGTTCTCGGAGTTCCGTGAAGGAAAGTTGTATTCAAGACCTTAGATAATAAATGATTATTATCTTTGCACTCTCATGAGCATTACATGGCATTCATTATTATGTATATACCTATATGGTTATATTTAGAAAACGAAGAAGAAGTCGAAGTGACCGAAGAGAAGACACCACCACCTTCGGAATCTCAGGCAGGAAATTGTTTCTACTTTGATATCTGCGGATCCGAGCCTGACTCACCTATCAACGAAGGCAAGCCCCGGTGCATTTGCCACCCTCCTTGATGCTTTTAAAATCTTTCTCACTTGCTTGATGCATTAGGTGATAGAAGTTGATTGATTAAACAATTCCTGCATTACCTTCCTTGAATTTGATTACCTTCCTTGATCACCCGTTTTACAAAAAGATTTTGATGCTTAGCCTTGCTTTAGAAAAACAAAAGGTTTTGTTTTACAAAAGATGATGTGGCAAAAGTGGGTGGGATGTTTTCAAAAATAAAACTTGATAGTGGATCCATCACGGCCGTGATGGGTTCAACATCGGAAAAGATGTACATCTGCCAGGTACCAAACATTGGGTTTAAAATAATTAAGCTGAGACCGGGCGGGTGACTTGCACGAGAAAGGAGTCTCGGTGTAGTGTCTCCGTCTGAGTCGATTAAGGACTGTGTCGATGTAGGCCTGCTGACCGAGGACCCTTTAACTGGTCACATGCCTCGTCATGGGTAAGCCTTGCCTCGGGCAGACTAAGGCCAAAATAAGATAACACGGAATGGGCGTGGAGCGATGGCGAGAGTAGCGTGGAGCCATCGGCAATTTTGCCATTATCATTTGTGGGCTTCGCCAGTATGCCATCGGACCCACAAATCATAGACACAGACGGTCCCACCAGTCATAGACACGGGATGGCATAATAACAGGCAGCCAAATTTGAGAGTGGCAAAACAGCAAATTTCTCGAGTAGCGTGTACCCTCCGTGGCAAGAGGCTGGATGGTGATGTATCTGTGCTCTCGGTTCGCGTGAACCTGATCTGGTCTTAAGAACCCCGGTGGCGGGTTGACATATGCAAGGGTTAAGTGCTACATATGTCGTGTCTTTGGAGATCCTCAGCTGAGTATAATTGATTCGGATCGCCATACCTTCGCGGTTATGAAGACTTGGTCACTGCCCTATACGTAGAACTCCAGTAAAGATGAAAGGTTTTGTTAAGAAATTGGCTAGTGCAGGTCAAGTGATTGAACTAGGGTAGAAAGAACTCTAGTGCAGGTAATTTTACTTAACTTGACAAATAAAACTGGATTTTTAAGGATCCACTTTAGTAAGCATTTCTTCAAAACAGAGTCTTTGATTATTGAGAAGCCTTACCTTGACTCCCTTATAACCAGCATACCCTTGAGAGTCTTTTCTTTAGTCGGGTAAGACTTGCTGAGTAATTCCATACTCAGGGTTTTATTCCCCGTTGTTTTTAGGTGAGGAAGCGACAAATTTTTTTGCTTCTGTACTAAGGTGGTACCAAAGGAAGAACGCAAGGAATGAAGTGTGGGAGGAAAGGATCCTCCATTTAGAACTTTTGTGTAAAAACTTATCGGGAGGAGTTTTTGCCTCCCTTGGTATGTAATAATATTACTCTGCACTCCTAGGATAATCTGGTCTGTACATATTCAACTTGACCTTACTTTAAAATAAAGGTAAGTTTATGTAATTGCTTCCGCATTCTCGTAACTCCGATGCTTGTAATGTCTGCGTGACGGGTGAAACGCTCTTGGGAAAGGTAAGAAAAGCAGATACCGAACTTGTCAAGTGATTCAGATGGAGTCATAACTAGCTCGAGTGCGGGGTAGACCGACTATAATGTGGGGCCTGGGTATTCTTTGTCCCAGAATCCTGGGACCCTGCTGTGAGTGTCCCAGACCCCACACAGAGGGGTCCGGGACCCGTCCTAGCGGTCCGGTTTGCGCCCGTGGAGGTCCCGGACCTCTCCCGGAGGTCCGGTCTGCATATACGGGGGTCCGGCACTTTCCCATGGGGTCCGGACTCACTATTGATACCTTGGAGTATATCATCTTCTCTGGCCACGTGGTGGCCTCGGAGCTATCCACGTGGTGGGGTCGGGTGTTGTTCACCACGCGACTAGAGATAGTCGCGCGGGCACCGCGTCTTCATACTATAGTAAGGGGTACCCCTGTTTCAGGGTACCGACAGTTTCCAAACCCATGTTGTTGTAGGTGAGGAAGCAGCAAACTTTTGTTGCTTTTGCTCTAAGGTGGTGCCAAAGGAAGAATCTCAAGAGTGAAACCTCGGGAGGAAGTTGTCCTCCTTTTAAAAACACTTTACTTTTAAACGGGAGGGGCTTTTGCCTCCCGAGTTTGTAATAATATTACTCCTACACTCCTATTTATTACTGGTCTGTAATAACAACACTCTCCCTATATTTTAATGTAAATTAAGTTACTGTAATTGCTTCCGCTTATTCGTTCCTCTGATGTGTTGTAATATCTGTGTGACGGTGAAACACTCTTGGGAAAGGTAATGAATTCAGATACCAAACTTGTCAAGTGATCAGGTGCATCTACGGGGTTGTCTGAGGTCCGTTAGACAAAGACAACTATAGGTGGGCCTAATAACTTAGGAGGTTCCGTCACAGCGGGTGATAGGGTGGAGCTTACCGGGGCAACAGACGCGACGGGGAGTTCCACAGCGACCGTAGAACGGGCGGCGGACATCGGTGGGCGGTGGCGGAGCTCTGGTCACACACATAGAGCGAGAGATAGGGCGAGGGGGTTCGACTGAGGGCGCAAGTGAGCGAGGGGAGGTGGGCGAGCAGGGCGCGGGGCTCAAAAGGGGTGCAGGCGCGAGGACATGGCCGGAGAACGCGCAGACGTGGGCGCGTCCACGGCGGGGGATCGTGGGCGGGAGGTTGGGGATGACTGACAGGTGGGCTCGGTGAGACAAAGAGAGAGAGAGAGAGAGAGCAGGCGCGGGGAAAAGGAACGGTGCTGACAGATCGGCCCCACAGAGCAGCGAGAGGGAGAGAGATTGAGCGCGCTCGGGTTGGCGTCGACAGGCGGGGCCTGCCTGTCAGGCACCGAGGGCGCGCGGGCGCGCGCGCGGGGTTGGTCTTAGTGGGCCGACTTGGCTGAATTGAGTTTTCTATTTTCTAAGGAATTTCTAATTGCTTTTCTATTTATTTTCTCTAGGGCTTTAAATTCAAATTCAAATCAAGTTTCAAATTCAAACCAAATCAAATATGTGCAACAATTCAAAGAATATTTAGGCTCAATATGATGCAACATTTTATGACTCATATGTTTTGGGCAAAATAAAATAAATAATCCTTCACTAATTAAACTAACCCTAATCAGAAGAGGAAGAGGGAGAGAAACTAGAGAGAGAGAGAGAAACTAGAGTGAGATAGAGAAGAGTAACACCTGAATTTGGATGATAATAAGAAAGAAATTTTATACCCCCAAATTTAGGGTGTTACAGACTATCCCCCTTAAAAGAATCTCGCCCTCGAGATTCAGGGTTGGCTAGCAAAGAGTTCAGCGTATTTGGCTCTCAGATCATCTTCTCTTTCCAAGGTTGCTTCTTCTTCTGAGTGATGGCCCCATTTGACTTTGCACATCCTGATGGTGTTCCTCCGAGTGACCTGATCTGTTGTCTCTAGAATTTGGGTTGGCTTCTCAATGTACGTCAGATCTTCTTGAACTTCAAGATCTTCTGTTGGCAACTGCTCTTCTGGTACTCGCAAGCATTTCTTTAACTAAGACACGTGGAACACATCGTGCACTGCGGACAGATTCTCTGGTAAGTTGAGTTGATAAGCCACTTCTCCACGTCTTGCTTGAATCTGATACGACCCGATATATCGAGGTGCTAGCTTGCCCTTGACTCCAAACCTTTTGGTTCCTCTTATGGTGACACTTTCAAGTAGACATAGTCTCCCACTTCAAAACCAAGTTCCCTTCTTCTAGTGTCAGCATAGCTTCACTGTCTGGACTGCGCTGCCTTCAAATTTTCCTAGACCATCCTGATATTCTCTTCAGCTTCAAGAAAAATCTCTAGAGAATACCTGCCTTTCGCCGGGTTGGTCCCAATGCAACGAAGTTCGGTAATTCCTCCCATAAAGTGCCTCGAATGGTGACATCTTTAGACTGGCTTGATAGCTGTTGTTGTAGGAGAATTCTACATACGGTAGCCTTTTGTCCCAACCTAACTTGTCTTGCAAAGCACAAGCTCTCAACATATCCTCAAGAATCTGGTTGGTTCTCTCGGTCTGACCATCTGTCTGCGGGTGATAGGCTGAACTGAACTTCAAGTGTGTACCCAAAGCTTCATGTAACTGCTGCAAAAAATGAGAGGTAAACTGGGTGCCTCTATCCGATACTATCTTATTTGGAATACCATGCAAGCACACAATCCGAGACATGTATAATTTTGCCAACACTGCACTGTTATAGGTGGTCTTGACTGGTATGAAATGGGCCGCCTTTGTTAAACGGTCCACTACTACCCAGATGGAGTCATAACTAGCTCGAGTGCGGGGTAGACCGACTATAAAGTCCATCCCAATCTCATCCCATTTCCACTGAGGAATCTGCAATGGCTGCAACAAACCTGCGGGCCTCTGATGTTCTGCCTTGATCCTCTGAAAACGGTCGCATCTGGCCACATACTATGCTATCTCTCTTTTCATACCGTACCACCAGAATCTCTTCTTCAAGTCTTGGTACATTTTCTTGCTACCAGGGTGCATAGAATATGATGTCTCATGAGCTTCCTTGAGAATCAGTTCCCGGATCGATTTGATGTCGGGAACGCACAACCTATCCTTGAACCATACCACGACTTCTGCATCTTCACGAAAATCTGGACCTTTCCCATTGATGATTAGCTGCCGGATCTCGTTGATCTTCTTGTCATCTTTCTGACCTTTCCTGATGTCTTGTTCTAGAGTGGGTTCTAGCTCAACTGTCACTCCTTGGGTGTTGTTCAGAAATCCGAGACTCAATCTGTCGAATTCCTTTGCTAGCTCGAACGGCATTGGGTGAGCGGCCAACATATTGACTTGACTCTTTCTACTAAGAGCATATGCACTACATTTGCTTTGCTTGGGTGATAATGGATCTATAGCTCATAGTCTTTGATCAATTCTAGCCATCTTCGCTGCCTCATGTTTAAATCTGACTGAGTGAATATGCACTTGAGGCTCTTATGATCTGTGTAGATATCACACTTCTGCCCATAAAGATAATGTCTCCAGGTCTTCAGTGCATGAACCACTGCTGCTAGCTCCAGATCATGAGTGGGGTAATTCGTCTTGTGAACTTTCAACTGTCGGGACGAGTATGCCACTACTTTCCCTTCCTGCATTAACACACATCCCAGTCCGATGTACGAAGCATCACAATATACTTAGAATGGCTAGTGAACATCTGGCAGAACCAATACCGGTGTTGTTGTCAACTTCTGCTTCAACATTTCAAATGATTCTTGTCACGTTGGGGTCCACTTGAACTCAACCTTCTTTGCTAGCAAGGCTATCATTGGCCTAGCAATCTTGGAGAAACCTTCAATGAAACGCCGATAGTAACCGGCCATTCCAATGAAACTCTTGATTCCTCAGACATCCTTTGGTGCTTTCCAGTCTAGAATCGCTGCTACCTTCTTTGGATCCACAGCTAGTCCATCTCGGTTTATAATATGACCCAAGAACAGAACTTCGCTGATCATGAACTCGCACTTGCTAAGCTTGACATACAACTGGAAATCTCGTAGCCTCTGAAGTACCTTCCTCAAATGTTCCTCATGCTCTTGCTCATTCTGGGAATATACGAGAATATCATCAATGAACACCACTATGAACTTGTTGAGGTAGTCCATGAACACATTGTTCATCAGATACATGAAGTAAGCTGGCACGTTTGTCAATCCGAATGACATAACCATGAACTCATATAGCCCATACTTGGTGATGAATGCGGTCTTCGGTATGTCTGAAGGTCGGATTCTGAGCTGATGGTAACCTAACCTCAGATCTATCTTTGAGAACACACTGGATCCTCTCAACTGATCAAATAGGTCTTCAATTCAAGGGAGGGGTACTTGTTCTTGATGGTGACTTCATTCAAAGCTCTGTAATCAATGCACATCCTCTTCGTACCATCCTTCTTCTCCATAAATAGTACTGGGGCTGCCCAAGGTGAGGTACTTGGTCTGATGTAACCTTTCTCCAACAACTCATCAATTTGCTTCTTGAGTTCCACCAACTCTAGTCTGGACACTCGATAGGCTCTCTTGGAAATAGGGCGGTGCCTGGGATAAGCTCTATGGCAAATTCAACTTTCCTTTCAGGTGGCATGCCTGGTAACTCTTTAGGGAATACATCGGGGAATTCTGACACAATCCTAATTGCCTCAATTGGATTGGACTCCTTGTCATCTATGGATAGATGGTGACAGGCTCCTTCTTCTAGTTCAGGCAAGTACAACTTAGTTACTACTTTCTTTCCGGATGGGGACACCAACTTAACTATTCTCTTGTCACAACTAACAGTGGCTTGATTTCTGTGTAGCCAATTCATCCCTAGGATGACATCTAACCCTTGAGTTCCCATTACTACTAGGCTAGCGGGGAAGTCTATCCCCCTTATTTCAATCCTTAGATTCGGACAAATCCTATCAGACTGAACTTTTCCCCCAACCGAATTAACTCTTAAAGGTGGGATCATTGGTTCTATGGGGATGTTATGTGATTCTACCCAAGATGTAGAAACAAAAGAATGTGTGGCACCAGTATCAAATAATACTTTTGCTGCGTAGGATTCGACTGGAAACATACCTACTGCCACGTCCTGAGCATCCTGGATTGCTTCAGCCTCCAGGTGGTTCACCTTTCCACAGTTGTAGGCCTGACCACGGACTCCTGGTGCTTGCTGTGGTGCTCCTTGTCTTGCTAGGGCATTGACTGTTGGCAGCTGCTGAGCTGCTTTCTTTGGACAGTTCTTTGCCCAGTGGTTTTGTTCTCCACAGTAGAAGCATGCACGACCTCCTACTTGTGTTGGGGCTGCTTGGCCATTCTGGTTGGGTGTTGGGGTGGGAAGGCGAGCTGCTTGGTTGTTCTGACGCTGGTACTGATTTCCTCCAGGTTGGGTGTTCTGACGGTACTAGTGCTGCTGAGGAAACTGCCTCTGGTACTGGTGCTGGTGCTGACGCTGATGTTGGTGCTGGTGACCTTGCTTGAATTGTTGTGGTGAGTTGCCAGAGTAGCAGGGACGACTACTACTCCCGGCCTGAGATCCACCAATCTTGTGTTTCATGTCCTCCATCTCCTGACGCTTCCTTTCAGTCATGATTTCTCTATCTATCAAATGTTGGAAGGTAGGGAAAGTGTGGTTCATTAGCTAGTAGTGAAGGGGATCAACCAATCCTCTTAGAAAAGCGATACTGCCTCTTAGCATCCGTGTTGACATCTTCTGGGGCGTAACGTGACAGCTACAGAAACTTATCCATGTACTCACTTACGGACGGGGGACCTTGCTTCAGGGCGAGAAACTCCTCCTTCCTCACTATCATTAGTCCCTCGGGCACATGGTAGCAATAGAAGTTCTCCCTGAATTCCCCCCAAGTGATGGCTTCAGGGTTGGCATGAGTGGCGAGGTAAGACTCCCACCAAGACTATGCTGCTCCCCTCAGCTGTCGGGGACCATACAACACCTTCTCACGATCATTGCACTGAGTAGTGTGCAACTCACGCTCCACAACACGCAGCCAATCTTCCGCGTCCATGGGATTAGCAGAGTGGGCAAAGACAGGGGGATGGCCCCTCATGAATTCTGCCCGCTTGTCTCTGGGCACCTGCGGCATCTGGACTTGCACTGGAGGCTGAGGTGGGGGTGGCTGCTGCTGCACCTGCTGCATTGCTGCTAGGGTCTGACCAATTACTTGAACTACCTAACTTTGCATCATGAACATCTGCTCAACTATCATCGGGGGTGGCGGTGGCAACTGTTGCTGTTGGGCTGCATCCTCCTAGGGTGCCTGCTGTTCCGGCTGAGCATGCCTTGCACCTCTGCGCCTGTTCTCAGACATCTGTAGAAACCACACACATATCAGATCTGACTCTGTAGTCTTTCAGCACAAGAAAAGCTATACGGAAATCTTCATAGCGCTGAACAATTGATCATCTTCACTAACAACTTTTCAGATAAAGAGGAAAGTGGAAATAAATGGATTACCCAACTAAATAACTGACTTTATTAATAACTACACCAAGTTTTAGGGGATACCCACACCTTGATGACAATCATTACAAAGATCTAACTTCATTACATGTTCATCATGACAAGCATTCCAACGTATGATAAGCAAACTAAATCTAACTAAGACTGACTAAACTAAGACACTGAATTAACCATTATTACAGACTTCGACTCTATCGATCTATGGATCCAAATCTATGTGGGTCTTGCAGTCTGGGGTTCCATAGTCAAAGCGACCACGGGGTGGTGAGCGGTAAGGGTGCTGAATCCCGATAGGGGCGGGAGAACCACCATCCAAATAGTGGTGTGTTGCGCACTCAGCACGCAATTCCGCAACCTCCGCCCGAACCTTATCCAACTCGTCAAGGGCGTGGTCCAGCTCGGTGTTGAGCACGGCGGCCAGGTTGACCATGTTGTTTAGCCTGGGATTGCCCTCACCAACGGGCGAGACAATCACACCTCCAGCACTGTCGGTCGAACAACGAGGGTAGTACTTCAGGTCGAGTCCATCAGCTACCCCGCTGAACAACGAGCCGTTCTGAGAAAGTGCACGTCGTGCTGCATCTTGCATGGCTGCCTCGGTAGTATCCCTCTCAGTAATAGAATAGTGCTCTGAGAAGGCCTCTGTACCCTGGAGATCATCGTCCGAACGGTGCACCAAGCAAGTAGCCTCCCACTGGTCCGGGTATAACCCGCGATGATGCCGGTAGACTACATAACGGTACTCGATGGACCAAGTGTGTCGGTCAAAGGCCCGACGCAACAGGGTGTTGAGAGTGTCGTGGAAGTGACACCCACGAGCGGTGTCACGAGTGATGGGTCTAGCGATCCACCCCTCCGACTCCAGCTCCTCCGAGCGCTCCGTGTCGTGGCTTGAACTGCCACTAACGTCGTCGTCGTCTCTGTCTCCGTCAGGGTCTCCTCCAGCAGTCGGGATGCCCTAAGGTGGTGCAGGGGAAGGCTCTGGCTAGGGTGCAGGGGAAGGCGGCCTCTCGAAATCCACCTCCTGTTGAGGCGAGGGGGAAGAGTCCTGCTGCTCCTGCTCCTAGCGTCGGTGCTCCTGCTCCTCGTGCAGGCGACAATGCAGTCTCTCCAGGTGACTGGACTGACCTGGCACCGTACGACGCAGTGGACGCTCCGCCAGGCGAGAAGGCAAAACGGGGATCACAGACTTACGTGCAATGCACCTGATACGAGCCATCTACAAAAGACATCGTAAGCACAAGAGTAAGAGGAGAACTATGATACCATAAAGTAAACAGAAAGAAAAGTGAGACAAAACTTTTGAGATAAGTAGATAACATAGAGTTGGTCAAGATGACCAACTTTTGAAAGGACACTAAGGTCAAGGTAAGAGTAGGGGTCTATAGTCCTTAGGTCGACCATTCTAGTCTAGGTTAGCGGTCCTACAGTCAGCAAGGCTTTGATACCACTTATGTCACACCCGGTTTTGGAAGGCAAACCGAATGCGAACCATGTACCTGCCAGGATCAGAACTCATGTACACAGCGATTACATAATTGGACATCATCACACAATGATAAAAGTAAATAGCAGAAAGGTACTTTAATTACATCAAGATGTCTGAGACATCCACAGAGTCTAATACATATCCATAGTGTTCAACATTAATATCAAAGTGCGGAGAAACGAAACTTAGAAGATAAGCCTACACAAGCAGCTGACTGGGGGTTTGCCACTAAAGTAAACTAGAACTCGTCGTAGTCCTAGAACTCCTCAAAGTCCTCCATGTTACCAACATCTCCTCCTGAGCACTGAGTACAGTGGGGACAACCTGGGTGGGGTGGTTTGTAAAGCAAGGGTGAGTACACATCAACGTACTCAGCAAATGTCCCGTTTTGCTAAAGTGGACTAGCTGTATGTGGAGTCAAGGTTAAGCAGTTGCTTTTAGTTGGTCAAGTTTTATTACTATAAGCAGAGCCAACTTTTAGTAATAAACCCAGTTATTACCCAGGAGTACTCCCTCCAAGAGAAAATACCAGAGATCAAAATTATAACCATCATTGCTAATCATCATCATAAAAGTAACCAAAGGGCTTCTAATCAAAGAGGATCCCAAGGCTGCTCATAACCGTGAGCACGACTGATATACCAGTTTCTAACACTCTGCAGAGGTTGCACACTTTACTCACAAGCCGTGATTCCCATTCTGCCCGGGGTTCTAGCCTCCCCATTGATCACTACCAAGGTGACCTGGCAGGGTTTCACTATGTAGCCTTTACAAAGATTTCCCAAAGGTCATAGTCGTCTGTTAGGTTTCTCCAGTTTGATAAACACAATACATCTCCCCAAAGGAAGGGTGACTAACAAAACCAAATCAAAGAAACCTCTGCAACCAGCCTCGGCAGAGCAAGTATTGTGCCCGGACCCCATTGACGGCCCTACGACGAAGCCAACTACTCTTCTGGTTCCTCTAATTAATCAGCTAAGAGTGTCCCACTGTTATCCCGGGTTGTCACTCCCCAAACAGGTCCTTACAGAGAGGTACTCAGGAAACAGCATGATCCCCCTAAAGTAATCACAAGAACCTTGTCGGGATAACATCATCGTATCATAAATTATCACATCATGCTCATTGATTAAGTTGAAGCAATATAATAAGCTAACCATGATTAACCCAAAAGGTAAACAAGGATAAGGTAAATACAAACTAGTCAATCCTTAAGTTTCAATAATGTAATGCGGGACAGTGAATTATAAAGTAAAGTAGGACATGATAGGTCTGGGGACACTTGCCTTCACCAGGTTGTTGCTCAGAGGGATCTTCGGTAACACATTCACGAACCACGAGTTGCTCGTTGTCTAAATAAATCGATCATACATTCAATACATTTGGAAAGTACAAATGAACATCACATCAAGCATATACCAACATTGGAACACATCACAAAAGGCATAGTATTAAATAAAGGATACAGAGCTCAAATTATAGAAAGAACTAATCTTAATTAGGAGTTGATTACTCTTTTAGTGGTTGGAACATATCTCAAAAAGGTAAAATAGTACTTTAAACAAAGAAAGAGATTAAAGTATAAGGTGGACTAATCTCTTTTAAAATTGATTAATCTTTATGTGTTGTCCATAATTACATAACCCATTTCTATTTATTTTATTAAGACCTAAAAGTTAAACGAGAGATGAGTTCATGTAGTACATATTATTAATCTCACAAGATTAAATATATTTTAACTCCTAGGGCTTTCATTTTTATTTATTTCATTAAATGAATAAATCAACATATACATTAAACTTATACTCTAGGTGTAAAATTACATTGTACATACCATAGATGAACATAATTTATTTGGACAGAGAATAATCTTATGAACATTTTGCAATTTGAACCACTAAATTTGGAGTTCATATGAAAAAGATATGAAATAAACAAATTTGAAAGTTTGAAATATGAAATTAGGGCTAATTCTGTGATTAAACCAAAGCACAGGGGGTTATTTAAAATAAACCAGGGGCCTGCGCGCTAAAACAGAGGACGGCGGGTTGATTTCCTAAAACCCGGGGGTCTTTTAAGTAAAACTTACACGCGAATGGGTACGGGGTAACCTCGACCGTCGGATCTGAGATCAACTGACAGGATTAGATCGCGCAGGC
The DNA here is from genome assembly GCF_902167145.1 of Zea mays. Taxonomy (NCBI): domain Eukaryota; kingdom Viridiplantae; phylum Streptophyta; class Magnoliopsida; order Poales; family Poaceae; genus Zea; species Zea mays. The sequence continues at coordinate 34,834,256 of NC_050099.1, read as the reverse complement.
GCGTGCGGGCGTGGGCGCGAGGACGCGACTGACAGGCGGGGCGAGGCGTCAGCGAGCTAGGGCGGGCTGACCAGTCGGGCCCAGGGGCAGGGGCGCAGGTGAGGGGGAGATGGGAGAGCGGCCAGATCTAGATCGGAGGGCTACGATCAGATCCGCACTGATGAAACCTAAACCGCCCGATCTCGGACGGACGCCCGAGATATAACGGCTGGGGGCCGGACCTAAACGCGGTGGCGTCGCTCGGTCCCGCGGCGAGGGCTCACCGGAGACGAGGGGACTGGCCATGACGTGGCTCCAGAGGCTTGGGGAATAGCTCGGGTGCGTTCAGGGCGGTCTGGCGGACTCGGTCATGGGCACCACGCTGGCGCGGGAGCCCCAGGGGCGCTGCACATGGCGAGGCGGGCTAATGGCGGCGTGGATCAACTCCGGCGAGCAATCGTGCGATGACCAGGGCAATAAACAGGGAAATAGGGGCATGAGGAGATTGCTCACCTTGAGAGGCAATGCTGGAGTAACGGGGCAACGGCGGAGGCGCAGGGACGCCTCGGGCCAACGATGGCGGAGCTCCGGCTGCACAGGAAGAACACCGGTGAGCGCGAACTGGGTGGACTAGAGGGATTAGGGGTGAACTGAGGGGTGTTCCAGGTGGCGGGTGATAGGGCGGAGCTTACCGGGGCAACAGACGCGGCGGGGAGTTCCACGGCGACCGTAGAACGGGCGGCAGACGTCGGTGGGCGGTGGCAGAGCTCTGGTCGCGCACGTAGAGCGAGAGAGGGCGAGGGGGTTTGACTGAGGGCGCAAGTGAGCGAGGGGAGGTGGGCGAGCAGGGCACAGGGCTCAAAAGGGGCGCAGACGCGAGGACGTGGCCGGAGAACGCGCGGACGTGGGCGCGTCCATGGCAGGGGATCGTGGGCGGGACGTTGGGGATGACTGATAGGTGAGCTCGGCGAGACAGACAGAGAGATAGCGGGCGCGGGGAAAAGGGACGGCGCCGACAGATCAGCCCCACAGAGCAGCGAGAGGGAGAGAGAGTGAGCGCGCTCGGGTTGGCGCCGACAGGCGGGGCCCGCCTGTCAGGCACCGAGGGCGCGCGGGCGCGGGCGTGCGCGCGCGGGGTTGGGCTTAGTGGGCCGACTTGGGCTGAATTGGGTTTTCTATTTTCCAGAGAATTTCTAATTTCTTTTCTATTTATTTTCTCTAGGGTTTTCAATTCAAATTCAAATCAAGTTTCAAATTCAAACCAAATCAAATATGTGCAACAATTCAAAGAATATTTAGGTTCAATATGATGCAACATTTCATGACTCATATGTTTTGGGTAAAATAAAATAAATAATCCTTCATTAATTAAATTAACCCTAATCAAAAGAGGAAGAGAGGGAGAGAAACTAGAGTGAGATAGAGAAGAGTAACACCTGAATTTGGATGATAATAAGAAAGAAATTTATACCCCCAAATTTAGGGTGTTACAGATGGCTAGTGTTCTGGAAGCTATTTTAGAATCTGTGAAAACGCTGCCTCCTCCTTCTGCCGAAGCTTCTGGGGGCAAAACTGAGGATGCCACAGAGATGATCACTGCCAGTACTACTACTCATGCCCAGGTGGGACCTTCGGAAATTGCACTAGAATATCTTGTGGAAGAGAGCCTTGTAGAGGAAGCCTCGGCACCTACTCCCGAAGCACCTTCCAAGAGTGATTTTAATTTTATTGTGTGACATGCTTCGGGAAAACAACTATCAGCAGAGCAAATTGTCGAACCCGAACATTATGCTAAGGAGCTGAAGTACCCCCGGGGGATCCTTGGTATACGGAGGAGATAACGATAATGATTTCCTCTACTGTCTACCTGACATGAGATCAATGTTTGCCGTAAAACGATGGATAACATGGGGTATCTGAAGCTTGAACTCGGCTTGTCTGCGATGACCAAGGATCAGCTTGCAGATAGCCTTGCCTACAACAGCCTGAAGGTGTGTATACTTTGATTTGTTATTTTGCAATTTGTGTTATGATAAACTATTTTTGTGGTATTTCTTATCGCCGTTACGTGTTTACTTCTTCGATTTCTAGGGCTTGATTCTAAGCAAGGCTCCAAAAGCCTAGAAAGATGCAGAGGATGAGAGTTGACGAAAAACGCTTGGAAACCTTCGTTCGGAGGTCATTACATTAAGAAACGAAGCTCTTGAGAAGGATAAAATCCTACTCTCTTTAGTGAAAAGATTAAAATCTAGCGAAGCCAGGCTTTCCACTTAAGCTAAAGCTCATGAATCCGAGGTACAAGAGCTAAAGAAGAAAGTTATCGAAGCAACTGAGAACTTTAATGTTGAAGTGGTGAAGCACGAAATATGCGAAATTGAAAGATCAAGAGCATAGAAGAATGTCGATGAGCTTCGTGCCGCCAAGGAAAAATGCTATGAAATATCCATGGAATGCGCTAAAAATCTAAAGAACAGCTTTTCTAAAGTTGGAGCATATTCCTCCGAGCAGAAATTTATTCATGGAAATCCCGATGAAGTCATTCAATGGATAAACAGCGAAGTCGAAGCTTTCGAGGAGGTTCTTAGCGACATAAGGGACTTTTGTTCCTTCACCGGTGCCCGTGGGGCTATATCCATCTTGGATAAGGTTGGCTGCGATCATGCTAAGGTTGTAGCTCAGCCAAACTTCGCCTTCTCAGCTGATGATATCAAAAACCCTTCAACCGAAGCTACTACCTTAGGTGGGAGATTTTATTCTGAAATATGGCTAAAGGGTGGACGGGAAATTGCTGATGAAGCTATTAGAAGAAACGAAAAAGAATATCATGATGCTTTAGAAGAAGCAAAAAGAGCTGAAGAAGCTGTCGAGTGGGCTAGACTTATAGGTCTGCACTTTTTAACTAATTTTCATAAGTTTTTCAGCTTCGACACTAACAAATATTTGTGTCTCAATGCAGTTGAGCTTTCTCCTCCTCCCGAACCATATAACCCTGAAGTTGACCCATCCGTCAAAGAGGCGCTCGGCTCGGTATAATTAAAATTGCTAATGACGCTATTGACGAAGCTGTCGACAGGCTTCTGAACGAAGCTGCCGACAAAGTCTTTAGGGAAGACTAAGACTATATTTTTCTAGTTTAATGTCCTTGAACATGATTCCTGGTTTTGTAAGAGACACTTGTAAACAATTTGTATGTATGTTTATGTTATATATTTCTTTATGAAGCATGGAACCTTTGTACATACCATTTTTGAGTCGACGGCGAAAAAACACCTTTCCTTCTTTTCACGCTTCATAAAGAAATCCCCTTCTTCACCGAAGCTACTGTATGATGTTTGATTCTTGCTGTAGGCGTTGTGTAGGAATAGTATTGTCAGAAGCACGGCCGTGCATCTTTAATACTCTTTCATGAATCTTTACCGAAGCTGAAGGAGGAATCCTCATTTTTTCACTGCTTTTGTTGATGCAAAATGATGTATGATGCGATGTCATGATGCAATATGATGTGATGGCATGATGCAAATGATGTCGATGCACAAAACATAAAAGATAAGACTATGCATTCCCTTATGAATGACTTTGGAGTCTCTTCACCTTTTTCTTAGGTGGTATTTCAGCTCTACATTCCCTTAAGAACGACTTTGGAGCTAAGCTCTGTATCCTCTTAGGAACGACTTCGAAGCTTCTTCACCTTTTACTTAGGTGGCATTTAAGCTCTGCATCCCCTTAGGAACGACTTTGGAGCTTCTTCACCTTTGACTTTGGTGGTAACTTAGCTCTGCATTCCCTTAGAAACGACTTTGGAGCTTCTTGATCCTTCTTTGTTACACTCGATGGTGTAACCACAGACTTATTACATCAAGCTAAAGGTTAAAACTCCTTGTATTGTCTTTTGAGGAGGAAGTATAAAGGCAAAAAGGTAAAAATACATTGGATTAGGACACTCTCTAATCGGAGCGTTGTGCTACTTTCAGTAGATGTGCCTTGACTCGGGCACAGTGTTGTTGACTGTGCGAGCTTTGGACTCCTCCCGAGTACCGCGCTGTTGCCGTGCCTGACGATGCCCTTTTGGCTATTGATTATGAACTAAGGTAGGTGCCAGTGGTGGTGGTGGTGGCAACTAAGCCCAAGAAGCTCGTCGTCTGTAGAGGATGGCTCGGTTGGTAGGGATCGTTCCTACAGGAACGTGGCCCAAGCCCATCGCTCGACAACCGGAGATGGTGCCACGTCACGAGGTAAAGAATCAATAGTGGTAAGACCGGAGGGCAAGGATGACCTAATCGGGGTCGCCCGCTCTCCCACCTAGCCGCTCTCTACTCTCGCATCTGGAACCCTCCCTCCCACTTCAACTCTAGCTTTTGCGATGGGTGGTGGACCTCACCGTTCCGCCCTCCACGGGTGCCCGAGGAGTGGCTGAGGGTGGGAATCGATGTTTGCATGAAGTTGGACCCTTCGACAACTATGGATTAGAAGTCGTGGAACCCTAAATGGGAAAAGAAGAGTCCACACGAGGAGCGTTAGGAGTCACATACCTGGGGGTGGAATCGTAGCTTGAGCTGGAGGCTTCGTCCCCCTCTTGGGAAGCCGAATCCATTGGGGGTTTTCCTGGTTCAGCGTCATCCTCCACCACGATGAATCCAGGTAACCCTAACCCAGTCATCTACAAGGTTCGCGTGTGGGTGAGAATGAGCTCAGGAGGAGATTCTTCTGCCATAAAAGTGGAGAAGAGGGACATCATACTAGGGATTGTATTAAATCCCTATGGTGCATAATCTGTAGGAAGGATACTCTTGTTGCTGCTAAGTGTGTGTGGCCTAGGCAGAGCAAACCTATCATGCCAATCATTGGATTAGCTGCTGATGGGCTAGGGTTTTACTCCTCTTAGCCCACCAAGTCTAATCTAGAAAACCCTAAATCTAGATTTCCAGGGTTAGTTAAAATCCTTGAAGGAGTAGTGTCTAGTTTTGATCTGGAAAAGGATTTTGCATTTCATTTCCCATGGGGAAGAATATGGAAAGCTTTTGAATGTTAGTTGGGCTTCATCATGCACTTCCCCTCCCAAGATAGGTTGGAAGAGCTAATAATTTCCTCGAACTTAAAATGAAAATGTCTAGAGTTAAACTGGTTGTGTTACCTTGGAATTCACATGCCAAAGCCAAAGTCAGGCTTCACACTGTTTGGATAACTACAGAAAATGTTCCATAGGTAATGCATAGCTATCAAGCTATTTGTGAGCTAGGATTTGAAATAGGTGCAGTGAGGAAGTGGACTTACAGGCTTTAGAAGAAAAAAACTGCATTAGATTTAAAGCTCGTGTGAAGAGCCTCAACATGATTCCCCCAATAATTGAGGTAGGGGTGAAACCTTTCTTATTTGATGTCTTTCTAAAGATTGATCATATTGAGGAGAATGGTTGGAATGAGGAGACATTCAACCTAGGAAAAAGGAGCTCAGTGGACATAAGTGATCCAAGTGAGAAGGATAACAGGAAGGGAGAAAAAAGCTAGAGGTGATAAGCAGGGGGTGGATCTGGTTTGAACAAACCGGAAAAAAAGTGTGAGTGATTTGGGTAAGCTCTCCTCATGTAACACTCCAAAATCACATTTTGAATAAATTAGGAAACTCATTTCGTGATTTAAATAAATATGTTTTTAATTAATAGATTACCTAAAAGATTATTATGTGAACTATCCTTTGTGTTAAAGATCTATTCTCCAAAAACTTTAAGTTAAACTATCTCTTAATATAGAGTTTACATAAGAAATTATATTCTTTTAAATAAATATGTGAAGACTATAGATTTATTTTATCGTACTTCTAAAATGTGGCTATGTGTTTGAATTATTTTCTTTAATAATTATTATTGTAAAACATCTTACATGAATTATTCCTACTGATTTTTATTTGCTTAAATGGATACATTAATTAATAAAAATGCTTTGCATAAATCATGTTGAGTTTTTGTTTGTTGCAATTTATGCTTGAAATAGAAAATTTAGCTTAGCTCTAAATTAGACTTGAATTTTAAATTTAAAATAGAAAGCAGAAATTAGAAATACAAGCTAATATAATGGGTTGATGCATATTGGTTGGTTTGTTTGTAAACGACTTCATTCAGGTAAAGTCAATACAAATTAGGATATTGTAATAAGATATTTAAGAAAATACTCCTTTCAGCTCGCGTGTAACACCCAAAAAATTATTAATTTAAAATTTTAAATAAAATATATTCTAAGATTTATTTAAATTGAAGGTCTCATATGATTAGTATAAATTAACAACAAAATTGTTGGAATAAAAGAGATAAGTTAGAGTTTCTAATAGATAAGATAGGATTGTAAGGATAAGTACGAGATTAGATCTACCATGTAACAGATTTGAGTTCGAGTTTGTTAGAGTTCCTAATATATAGGATATGGTTGTAACAGATAAGTACCAGATTAGATCTATCATGTAACAGATTTGGGATCGAGTTTGTTAGAGTTCCTAATATATAGGATATGGTTGTAACAAATAAGTACCAGATTAGATCTATCATGTAACCGCCCACCTCCCAGCCTATATAAATACGTGCCACCATAACACATCAAGCCATCAATCAAAGACTCATATCATCCATAACCTCGCAGCAGCCACCGCTGGCTGGTGGGTCTGCCACCGCGGGCAGGATGTCGCAGCCCCGTTGCCCTGACCGTCGATCCAGTGATGAGCGCTCACGATTGAATCTCAAATACCCCATCATGATCAAAAATCGTAGTTGTTGATCTCAGATCTATTGGCGAGATCAGATCACAGGATCCTTTAAGCTCGAGCGTTGATTTTAGATTCGACCGCTGTGATAGAATACTGGTTCAGGTGAGATAAATCTCTGATCCCTGCCGTCGGATTTGGATCCCACAGCTAGCAATCCACCGTACCCTTTCATCATGTTTATTTTTCTAAATGAGACCCTGAGGAATTAGCTAAATAACCCATCGTCCACCCCTGGATAATATCCTTACAGTTAGGTCCTAAGTTTTGCGTTTTAGACCCTAATCTCTCTGGTATTTATGCCTGAAGTCCAAATAAATCTCAGATTTAATAAAATAAACCAGAAAATGATTTCTAGTATAAAAATAATTCCAGAAACTTGTTTAATTCATAAGTAATTCATTTTAACTCCTTTTTAATTTGTTCCAGTTGCATTAGTCTCATATTAATATTGTTTATCATCTAGTAACCTTGTATTACTATGAAATCTATAGTTAAAACCTTGTATCTCAGTTGTTTTATAGTAAACACCTAAACCTTCGGAAAATCACAACTTTATATATAACCGTAACTCCGATATTAGTGGTTCTCGAACCTAGGATCTAGTTACGACGCGTAGATCATTATTATGCAGTTTGTTCTTATGTTTGGTGTGATGTTAATTTTACCTATACCATGTTTGTTTGTATTGCTACGACTAGTGCGAGGTATCGAGTCATCTGAAGATCATCCTGGTACCTAGGAATCTTGAGTCTCAGGCAAGTTGTACCCTTGATCACTTCTATTTACCCAATAATATTCCTGTTAATCATTATGATCTGTACAGGTTAATTTTGATGGGACCCAATAGGTTGCCCTAGTTTGACAATCTTTATGCCTTTTTACCACTAAACTTTTGGGTAGTACTTGCTAGTGATTTATGTGGATTTGGGCATTGAGATACACATTATTCATGATTATGCTTTTATTATCAGTTTGTTATTTACTATTCATGATAAGATCATTATGTTAATTGGAACATGGAGAACCACCCGGGAAAATAGTGCTACCACAAGGGTGGTATGGGACGCCCTTGGCTGACTAATTAGGAAAGCTAGTGGAGGACTACCTTACCCGAAAGGGGCAAGGGCAGTAGAGGAGTGGTTAGTGTAGGGAGGTCCTTGGGTTGATTTTGCTGTGATGGTGGTCAGGCGAGGGATCCTTGCATTGGAGCTTCCTAGAAACTGTAGCGGGTTTTCTGAAGCTAGTGGACCTTTGTAAAGGCCTCGTAGTGTTACTCTACCTTGCCTCCTTGGTAGAGGTGTATGCGATTCATGACCCCTTGGCAGATGGGTAACATGACTTGTGGGTAAAGGTGTGCAACCTCTGCAGAGTGTAAAACTGGTATATCAGTCGTGCTCATGGTCATGAGGGGCTCGGACACTCACATGATTAATTTATAGGACTAAACTTAATTTGTCATATGCATTGCATCGCGGGTGTTGTTATCAATTTTGATCTACTACTTATTTGGGTTGGTATCTACTTATACTTAGTAATTGCTAATAAAATTTTGACCAACTTTAAAAGCAATGCTCGCTTTAACCATCCTCTTTGGTAAGCCTTACACTTCACATGAGCTCCCACCTTTGGTGAGTTCATGCACATTATTCCCCACAACTTGTTGAGCGATGAACGTGTGTGCTCACCCTTGCTGTCTAACATCCCCCCACAGGTCAAGAACAGGTACCGCGGGATGAGGCGCATGGAGGATGATGTGATGAGTTCGTGAGAGATCTAGGCCATTGTCTCCCAGTCAACTTTGGTTGCTAGATCGTTGTCTTCATATGATGTAATTATTTAACTATTTTGTACAGAACTCTGTTATACATTAATGTTGTGACATTCGTTTCTGTACCATGAGTCATCATATGTCTAATACTTGGTCCTAGCACACTTGGTGATTATGTTCGCGCCCGGGTCTTGGTGCCCCCGAAACCCGGGTGTGACACCTCGGTTCCTATGTCTTCCCCCCAGTAAGAAAGATGGGGTGTATGAATCTGGCATGTACGATGATGTTGAGGGAGATGAGAAAGTGGACTTTAAAGAGAGTGATGAAGATCTACTCATCTCTCAGGAGACAGATGACTTTGCCATAAAAGTGGGTGGATTAATGCAGGATTCTCAAAACAATGAGAATGAAGTAAAGGAAGATGAAAGTATGAAAGATGGCTTTTAGATGGTCAAAAACAGGAAAGGTAAAGGACAAATGGGAGATCAAGCTGATGTTCCTAGGAGGAGCTCGAGGCTGGAAGCTTATGAAGACGTCAAGGTGTCGGATATGGCGATCTCTAGAGTTGAAGCGAAAGATGCCTTCATACACAAAGGTACCTTAGCAAATTTGTTCTCTGTTTTAAATACTAAAGATATGATTTTGTGTGAGATTACTGAGTCCTTAGATGTTTCTTTGGGTTGCAATGAACGTGAGAAAGATGAGAGCCTTAGTTTGATTAGGTCAATAGAAGAAGCAAGATCCAACCCGTTGCTTCAATCAGTAACTAGGAAAAAGCCTCACGAGGATGTCCATCCTCAGGACTAGGCCGAAGGGGTGAGTGTATAGACAATGGGATAAGAGAGCTAATGATCAGTGGGTCTGATAACGATAGCCTTGATATGGGGGAACTAAAAAGGGTCAATAACTTGCAAAATAATGAAAGGAAAATCACCCATAATAAAAAGAATTTGAAGAGCCTCCCAAAAATTAGGAATAATCCTAACAAGGGGAGGGCCAGAGTGTCGGAGCTTCAATCTAACAACAGAGATGACCCCACCTTTGAAAAATTAGATAGGTTTTTATCTAGTCTGGACTGGGATCTCATGTACAATAATATTGCAGCTACTGCCCTAAATAGATCTTTCTCAGACCACGTCTCTTTGTGCTTGAGCTCTGGTCAGATGACCCCCCTTAGAAAAGACTTCAGTATGAACTTTGCTGGACAAAAAGACAAGATTTCAAATGAAGGGTTGTGGACAACTGGAGAATTTCGGTTAAAAATAAAAGGAGTATTAAGGTCTGGAAAGAGAAGGTTAAAAGAATAAAAAATATGTTGAAGGGCTAGAATATTAATGTAGAACAAAGTTATAAGAAGACAACAAAGTGCTAATTCAAAAAAACAATGAATTAAATAATAAAAGTGAATCATGGGCTCTATCTTCAGATGAAAAAGCAATCTAAATTTGATTGTGAGCGTAAGTTGAAAACCATTGTTAGTGAAGAAGAGATTAAGCTTAGGCAGATTGCCAGAGACAAACACATTGTAGAAGGGGATGAAAACACGAAATACTTTCACCTTAAAGCTCAAGGTAAAAAAGAAGGATAAGAATTCATTCCCTTAACTCTGATGGCCAAATCATTCATGAGGAAAAAGAGATCAACACAGTAGCTATGACCTTTTACAATAATCTTCGACACTCGGGTAATTCTCATATCTCTATGAGAAATCTTGATGTGGATAGATTAAGCGAGGGAGACAGAGCCGCTCTCACAGTTCCTTTCTCTACGCAAGAGATTATGGATGTAGTCTTTTCCCTTAAGCACAATAGTGCTCCCAGCCCTGACGGCCTGCCAGCCGATTTTCCAAGATTTTTGGGAAGTAATCAAAAAAGACCTCTATAACATGTTTAGAGATATTTATATGGGTTCCTTCCCAATTGAATGGCTGAACTATGGTATAGTGACAATGATCCCTAAGGTCGATAATGCAAATGAAATGAAAAATTTCAGACCCATTTGTCTGTTGAACGTGTGCTACAAGATCTTTACCAAAGTTCTGAATAATCGTTTGGCCTCCTGCATCACTAAGGTCGTTAGTGGTTTTCAGACAGGGTTCATCAAAGGTAGATTTATTTTAGACGGTGTTGTTGCTTTACATGAGATCATCCACGAGGTTAAAAACGCAACCAAAGTGGAGTGATGATAAAAATTGACTTTGAGAAGGCGCATGACAAAGTCAAATGGAACTTTCTTCTCTAAATGCTAGAAAAAAGGCTTTAGTAATAAATGATGTGACTGGGTGATGAAGACAGTAGGGGGCATGGTCGCTATCTGAACTAACAATTTAACAGTGTGGGGGACAGATATCCCCAGGGTCCACTAGAAGGCTAGAAGGCCTCGCGTGGGGCCTTGGGCCAGTTACCTCGCAAGGCTTTCCCTTCGTGGGCCAGGCTAGAACTATTGGCGGAGTGGGCCAACCTGAGAAAGCAGCAGACTCAGGCCCAGGCAACCCGTCAGCTTAGCTCGTGCGCTATCCGCAGCAACCGCCCGACTTACCCGCGTATGGCGCCCTTGAATATCGGGGCGGATTAGGGATAAGTCGGCAATATTGTAGGAAGGTCAGTTCAGTCGGTTCACTATTATTTAGGAGACGTGTGATCCTCATGTACAAATGGAGCACCCCACGGTCGAATATATAAGGCCCAGGGGGTACCCCATCATTTCCATCGATCATCTACCTATTTCATTAGCTTTTCTTCATTCAGGAGACTTCGCTTGTAACCCACCACATAAAGATCCACTCCAGGAAGTAGGGTATTACGCCTCTCCAAGCGGCATGAACCTGCAGAAAATTGCATGTCCCTCTCTCATGCATCTAGCGCGAACCATTAAGCTACAGTCGACAGCACCGTCCTACCCAAAAGCACCACAAGGGGTAACCCTGGGTGTGCAATCGGACTCTAAATGCCGACATCTGCCACGCCAGGTAGGGGTTGTGTCGTTGATCCAAGCTAGCTCAATGGCCATCACATCCCAGTGCAAGATTGCTCTTCGCCCTGGATCCATGTTCTGCTTCAGAACCATCTCGTCCATAGTGGATGAGAAGGGAACTCTGCACCACATAGCAAACCCGTCGGAGAAGAAGCTTTCCTCGGAGATCCCAAAGAAAACCGGAGCAGAACAGCGGGTGGCACAGCCGCCTGCATCCTGAGCAAATATGACCTTTTACAAACCAAGAATCAAGAGCTTACCTAACCGAAGGACTCCATTGTCCACCTCGCCCACAAAGGAGTGGACACAGATCACTAGAAAAAAAGGAGACAAACGTCCCGAGTAAGGGAACGGGACCTCGCCGAGTCATCTTTCCGGCACCTTCGCTCTCAAAGAAGGATGGAAAGAAACGCGTCGTCACGATAGCTCCTTTCTACCTCGACATCCTCTTCATCGGGGGGAGATTGGAGTCGTCTCCCATCTCCGACGATGAGCCGATCATGTAAGGGAAAGAACCTCCCCAGCGTGAAGCGCGGCGATGAAGGAATAGACGCCGAAATGTGCGGCGACATCACGAGGCTGGGGAACGGGACCCAGCGCAGCCCGTATCCCGGGACGAAGCTTCAGAAGTGGGAGAAACTCCCGACGAGCGACTACACCGAGAAAGACGGAATTCTCGCCACCGTGATCGCCGACAGGCTCAGGACCGAGCGGGAGCAAGTCGAGCAAGGCGCAAGGTTGCGCCGAGAGAACCCTCTCTTTGCTCCAAACTTGTACCCCGACTTCGCTTGCGCAATGAACATGCCAAGTGAAGTTGGAGGGGTGCTAGCCCAAATAGCTGATGGCCTCCCACGAACTCTGGACGCAGAAGGCTACCAGGGGCTGCTTACTCGAGCAGCTAATCACCTTCTGTCCATCGCTCATCCCCCCGAGTGAACTACACCAAGCCATCAATAGCCAACGAGACACGCAGAGCTCCATCAATGCTTCGTGCGACCGATGGCACGAAAGCGAGATATGGCGCCAGGAGGAGTATGACCGAGATCATGGCGTCCCAGCTTGAAGTCACGCCACTCGAGTTGAGTCGGTTGTGGCCTCGACTAGTGGCCCAACCCGAGAACGGTCGAGACGACACACCACCAGCTCACCTCCTCAGGACCGACCTCACGAACACCGACAGGAAGATACATGCAGGGTCTCCACGCTTACTCCACGTCTCTGAGCCATTCAGTGCCCCCCCCCCCAACTTCAAAGTCTCCAACGTCGACAAGTACGAGCCCAAGCAGGACCCGGGGGCTGGTTGGTCGTCTACACAACTGTTGCTCGGGCCGCCGGGGTGACGGAAGATGTAATGGCAGCATATTTGCCCATCGTCCTAGGGCAAGACGCACTGCAGTGGCTCCGACATCTGCCACGACACTGCATCGACGATTAGGGCGACTTCAGTCGGCGTTTCATCGCCAACTTCCAGTCCCTCTCTGACAAGCCGGCGCAGCCATGTGACCTCAAATCCATCAGGCGCAAGGGCGATGAAACACTCCAGTCATACCTTAAGAGGTTTCAGACCATGAGGAATCACATCCCCGAAGTCACCGAGGCAGCGGTGATTGAAGATTTCTACCGAGGATCCAATGACTCAGCCTTCGTTTGAGCCATACTACAGAAAGCGCACGCCAACTCTGAGCAACTGTTTCGAGAGGCAGACCTCTACATCACCGTAGATGAGCGGGCCCAGGATCTCACCGGAGGTACTAAACCCGTACCACCCACACCACGGCGTGACACGAACCAGCAACCTGACAGGCGCTAGGAGAAGAGGCCTCGCGAGGAGGTGCACACCGCCGGACCACCCGTCGCTCGAGCCCGAGGTACGCCTCACGGAGGTGTACGGACACTGGATGAAATCCTTGACGCCTAGTGCCCGTACCACAAGGACATGCGCCACACCCTACGAAACTGCAGGGACTTCAAGCATTCCATCGGGCATGGCCGACCATTCCAGCCTCTACCACCTCCCTCACCGTGAGGAGGGCCTAGCGAGCCTAGGCAGCCTCAGCAGCAGCAGGAAAGGGGGAGGAAGTGGAGCATTCCCACGCGTTGACAGGGAGGTCAACGTCATCTTCGGAGGACACGAAGCACATGAGAACAGGAGGCAGCAAAAGCTCAACGACCGACAGGTCCTGGCGGCAACCACCAGTGCCTGGGCTCCTTACCGATGGTCGGAGCACGCAATAACCTTTAGCCGAGCGGATCAATGGCTCAACTTCGACCACCCCGGCAAGTACCCGCTCCTCGTTGATCCAGTTATCCGAGAGAGCCGGGTGAAGAAAGTACTAGTGGACAGGGGAAGTAGCATTAACGTTACCTTCCCCCGAATGCTCCTAGCCTTGGGGTCACACTCAAAGACCTCACCAAGCCAGATACTCGCTTCTTCGGTATTGTGTCGACTGAAAGGGAGTACCCACTCGGGCACATCTACATGCCCATCACCTTCGGGACTCTGGAGAACTACAAAACCGAGTTCCTAAGGTTCGAGGTGGCACGCTTCGACTGCGGATACAACGCCATCATCGGCAGCAGGGACTGGCAAAGTTCATGGCCATTCCGCATTACTCGTACATGATATTGAAGATGCCGGGATCTCAAGGAATCATCACTGTGCGCGCTGACTTCCAAGGCACCATGGAGTGCTTTCGGGGAGCCATCCAAGCAGCCCTCACTGCTGGGCCCCCGATGGCTCCCCTCACGTAGGCAAACACCAAACTGGAGGAAGAGGGTCTCACGATACCCACCAGTGAAGCTCAGGCTGTGACCTCTATACGGCCGACTAAAGAGACTAAGAGGATCAACCTAGGATTTGCTGCTGAGGGCAAGACCGCCATCATCAGTTCCAGCCTCGATGATAAATAGGAAAGCGTGCTCGTTCGGTTCCTGCAAGATAACCGAGACGTATTCGCATGGCAACCTGCAGATATGCCGGGAGTTCCGAGAGAACTGGCCGAGCACAAATTGAAGGTCTATCCTCAATCAAGGCCGATTCGACAGAAGCTGCGTCGTTTCACGCCTGACAAAAGAGAAGCTATTCGCACCGAGTTAGCTCGCTTAGTGTCTGCAGGGTTCATTAGGGAAGTACTGTACCCCAGGTGGCTAGTGAATCCTGTTCTTGTACTCAAAAAGAATAAAGTGGATTGGCGCATGTGCGTCGACTATACTGATCTCAACAAGCATTGTCCGAAGGATCCCTTCGGGCTCCCTGAATAGATGAGGTAGTTGACTCGACTGCCGGTTGTTCTATGCTCTCCTTCCTAGACTGCTATTCTGGATATCATCATATCAGCTTAGCAAAAGAAGATGAGGAGAAGACTGCTTTCATTACCCCGTTTGGAGCTTTCTGCTATACCTCCATGTCGTTTGGCCTCAAGAACGCTGGAGCGACTTACCAGATAGCCATCTAGACATGCTTAGCCGATCACTGGGGCAAGCGGGTGGAAGCCTACGTCAATGATGTGGTTATCAAGACAGAAAAATCAGAAAACTTCATTGAGGATTTGCAGTTGGTCTTCAACAGCCTGAGGCGCTACCGGTGGAAGATGAACCCAGAAAAGTGTGTCTTCGGAGTA
The DNA here is from genome assembly GCF_902167145.1 of Zea mays. NCBI lineage: Eukaryota > Viridiplantae > Streptophyta > Magnoliopsida > Poales > Poaceae > Zea > Zea mays. Next base: position 34,819,166 of record NC_050099.1, on the reverse strand, counting down.
TCAACTGGGAAATTACTTGGATTCATTGTCAGCCACCAAGGAATTGAAGCAAATCCAGAAAAAGATCGAGGCTATAATGAGAATGGAAGCGCCACGATCGCAGAAAAAGGTGCAAAGGCTTACTGGATGCATGACAGCCCTGAGCAGGTTCATATCAAGGCTAGGCGAGAAAGGGATTCCATTTTACAAATTGCTCAAGAAGGTGGACAAATTTCAGTGGACCACAGAAGCACAGGAAGCTCTAGAGGCACTGAAGAAGTTCTTGACCACACCACCAGCACTCAAGTCGTCGTGCCGAGCTACGCCTGGTCGGCCGATAGAAGATTTGCTCCTTTACATCCCCTGCACGACTCACGTGGTAAGCACCACGTTAGTAGTTGAGCGGGCAGAGGAAGGACATGCATACCCAGTGCAACATCCAGTTTACTTCATCAGCAAAGTCCACAGACCCTCAAAGATAAGGTATCCTCAAGTCCAGAAGCTGTTGTACGCGGTACTTCTAACTGCTCGCAAGCTCCGGCACTACTTTGACGACCACAAAGTCATAGTAGTCACAGGATTCCCGATAGGAGACATTCTCCACAACAAAGAAGCTATTGGAAGGATAGCCAAGTGGGCATGCGAGCTGGGAGCTCACGACATAGAGTTCTGGCCCCGCACGGCGATAAAGACTCAGGCGTTGGTCGACTTCGTATCAGAATGGACTGAGCACCAGGTTCCGGATAGCCCAGAAGTTACTGAGGTGTGGAGAATGTACTTCGATGGCTCGCTAAGGCTGCAAGGAGCGGGTGCAGAGATTCTCTTTATTGCTCCTAGAGGCGAACAACTCAAGTATGCACTCCAGATGTTGTTTCCAGCATCAAATAATGCGGTAGAGTATGAAGCACTGGTCCACGGGCTGAGCATCGTAGTATCACTCGGCATCAAGAAATTGATGGTATATGGCGACTTGCTGGTGGTCATAAGCCAGATAAACAAGAATTGGGACTAATCGACCGATTCAATGGGCAAATATTGTGCTACTGTGTGAAAACTAGAAGACAAGTTCGTAGGATTGGAGTTCCATCACGTGGAAAGGGATCGCAATGCAGCAGCAGACACATTGTCGAAGCTGGGATCCAGTCGAGCCCAGGCTCCGCTCGGGATCTTCATCCAAGCAATATCATAGCCGAGCATCCTCATGGATCAAGTGGAGGAATGTAACGCCTTGAGTCAGCTATAGGCAGATCCCAACGACTAGAGAGAGTCTATCATCAGGTACATAAATAATGAAGAAGAGCCGGATGACAAGGCCGCGGCAGAATGCATCGCAAGGCAGTCGTCCCACTACACCATCATAGGGGGCTTGTTGTACAGGAGAGGCGCAGGAGGAGTCTTCATGAAATGCATTCACTCGGCCACTAGGAGACAATTGTTAGATGAAATCCATGTCGGGCAGTGTGGGGTACATGTTGCATCAAGGACTCTGGTTGGGAAGGCTTTCAGATCCGGTTTCTACTGGCCAACTACGAAGAGTGATGCTGCCGAGTTAGTCCAGAAGTGTGAACCATGCCAATTCTAGTCAAAGCAACAGCACTTGCCCGCGCAACAGCTGCAGACCATTCATGTAACCTGGTCGTTTGCATGCTGGGGGCTGGACATGATTGGACCTTTCAAGAAGGCTCAGGGAGGCTATACTCATATACTGGTAGCCATTGACAAATTCACAAAATGGATAGAGTATAAGTCAATTGCCTCCTTGACCTCATCAAAAGTAGTGGAGTTTATCCAGGATATAATATCCAGGTTCAGAATACCGAATAGCATCATCACTGACCTAGGATCCAACTTCACCAGCTCTAAGTTCTTCGATTACTGCAAGCAAAGGAGCATCCAGATCAAGTACGCATCAGTGGCACATCCAAGAACCAATGGCTAGGTGGAAAGGGCCAACGGAATGATACTGGAAGCACTTAGAAAAAAGGTATTCGACAAGAGCGAAAAACTTGCAGGAAAATGGATCAAAGAACTGTTGTACGTGGTCTGGAGCCTGCGAACTCAACCCAGTCGAGCTCTGCATGGAAATACCCCGTTCTTCATGGTTTATGGGTCGGAAGTAGTGCTGCCTGCCGATCTGATCTTCGGGGCGCCTAAGTTGACTTTCGAAAACATAGCTGAGGCAGAAGCAACCAGGCTGGAAGACATTGATGTGCTGGAAGAAGAACGATTGAACACAGTAATTCAATCGGCCAAGTACCAGCAGACCTTGAGGTGCTACCACGACAAAGTTGTGCGACACCGATCCTTTGTAGTGGGAGACTTGGTCCTCCGCCGAATTCTAGTGGGGGAAGGACGACACAAGCTGTCACCACCATGGGAAGGACCGTTCATCGTATCAGAGGTCGCACGGTCGGGATCATATCGACTTACTCAGATGGACGGCACAGAAGTGGGGAACTCATAAAAACATAGAACACCTCAGAAAGTTCTACCCTTAGCGATGCCTCAAAAACCCTTGAAGAAAAGTTATACTCTGTAATCAGAAGATTTCATCATCAATAAATCTTTCATTTCCAAAGGCATTCAGACTCTTGATTGACAACTGACTTTGATTGGGCTTGATTTGAAATCAGCATGACTTGACTTAGGGTGATCACTATGCCCTACTAACGGAGCAATCGGCTTAAGTCGGAAACGCCTTAAGTCGGTGTGACATGCTCACGCTTACTTAACTTAGGGTGATCACTATGCCCTACTAACGGAGCAATCGGCTTAAGTCGGAAACGCCTTAAGTCGGTGTGACATGCTCACGCTTACTTGACTTAGGGTGATCACTATGCCCTACTAATGGAGCAATCGGCTTAAGTCGAAAGCGCCTTAAGTCGGTGCGACATGTTCACGCTTACTTGACTTAGGGTGATCACTATGCCCTACTAACGTAGCAATCGGCTTAAATCGGAAACGTCTTAAGCTGGTGCGACATGCTCACGCTTACTTAACTTAGGGTGACCACTATGCCCAACCATCAGACCAATCGGCTTAAGTCGGAAATGCCTTAAGTTGATGCGGCATGCTCACACTCACATGATTTAGGGTGACCACTATACCCTAGTAGTAGAATAACCAGCTCAAATTGAGAGTACTTCGAATAAAGAAATATCTCACTTACAAGTGCCAGGGGTGTTTTCCAGCACCCTGCCCATGGAATAATCAAGTTCTAACATAACTGTTGCGCACATACAGAATTTATATTACATCTTTTCTCTAAAAGATGCTAACTCGATAAATAAGTGTCTTACAGGAAATCACTGCGTCGAAGTATCCTTGCAGAAAACATCCTTCGTAGGGGCAACAGAAGAGGATGGACGGCTTGCGGCATCAGGCACAGCCTTGACATCAGTGACAATATCATCGGGCACTACGACACCGGGTATCCTCATCAGGATCCGCCCAATGCGAACGACTTTGTCCATGGCCCTGTCGCACTGAGCCTTCAGGACGACATAGGTATTCTCCAAAGTCTTAATAGCAAGTTGAGCAGCCTCCAGCTTCTGCGCGACAAGCTTCTTGGAGGCGCGCAGTTCCCTGATGGTGGAATCCTTGGTGGACAACAACTGGCCAAGTCGAGATACCTCATCCTGAGATGTTTGCAGCTCGTGGCGATGATGGTCTAAGTCAGACATGGTGAAGAGATGGCTCCTTTCCAGGATGGTCAAGGAGTTATTAGCGTCACGGTACAACCTGTCCAGATGGTCACGGGAAGCAACAAGTGTTTGTTTTTCTTCCTGCAAGCAAAGAACAGCATCCAGCATCGAAGCAAGGAGAGCAAAGCAGGATCAACCAAGGAGGTTTACCTCGTGTGCCATCTTCTTAAAATCAAGTTGTGCATTCAGAGAGGAATTTAGGGAACGAGCACTATCCAGAAAAGCAGAAGTCTGAGCTAAGTCGGCCTGGCTCTGAGAGTACTTCTCTTCAAAGTCATAGCACCGCCGAGCCAAATCTGATAAAGCAGCGGAAGAAGGACACACGATTAAAGATAAGCTAAGCAATGAAAGCAACTAGGGAAACTGTGAGCTCACTAACCAATATTCGATGCCTTCAGGTCGTCTATCTATTTTTGGAGTAGCAGAGGGTTCCACTGCATCAGAGATGAAGCTTGATCGGGAACAATAGCGCCGCAAGATCTCAGTTGGGTGGATACACCGCCAATAAAATCCAGTGGTCATGGACAGATAAGCAAAAAAGATAATTCGCCAGTACGAACAATAAAAAGCAAAAAGTTGACTCACCTGAAGATTGGAAAGGAACAGGGGAAGACCCAAAGCAGGAAGAGTCGGTGCATGGCTCGATGAGGGGAGATCAACAGGAATAATCTCAAGAGCATGACTTGGGGGAACTTCAGCCCCATCAGTAGGCGGCAGGCTCCTAGCGTCTGATACGCTGGCTTCTAAAGCGACTTGACCAGCGAGAGCCATAGAAACGTGTGTCACCACAGCCTCTTCGAACCGGACTAGGGGCGATCCAACGTGGACATCCATAGAAGCAGCAGAAAGGGAGCCCGCTCCAACACCCTCGGGGACTGGGTCGCTACCGGCGCCACCCTCGAGGGCTGGGCCTTCCGCAGCAGCCACCTCTAGGGCTGAAGATCCCTCAGCCACGTCCATATGAGCTGGAAGACCTGGATCAACGCTTTTGCAAGGAATACCGCCTTCTAAGGTCGACGAGGCACGAGATACCACCCGGGTTACCTCTTGCCCAGCAGAATCATGCAGCATAATACCACCATCTGGGACCTGTGAACAGATGGTTGGAATGTCAGCCTTAGGAGGCTCTGATAAAATATCTTCGGGAACGACCTCTTCCAGTGCTTGATCAAAGTCTGATATTGAAAGCCCTTGAAGGTTGACGAGTGTCGACAAGCTTGGGAGGGAATATCGCTGCCCCGTCGATGCCTCTGTAGTGACGGTTGTTCTTGCGGATCAGCGGAATTTCTTCTTCTTATTCCTCTTCATCCTCGTCAAACACACCGCCAGCAGTCTGAGCATCATCACAACTTTCAGCATTGACCTCGGGAATGGCGTCCACCAGGTCGTTACCAAGGAATAATGCAGAAGGGTCAGCGTCTTGTTCCAGGCACGACAATCGTTGGAGTCGCCTTTTCTTCTTCTTCTCCTCGACAGGTGCAACCGAGCGGTTCACTCGACGTGAACGCTTCTGGTGGGCACCTTTGGGTTTCTGGATTTCCACATCCTCGCCAAACTCTTGTCCAGTCGCAATGGCCATCGGCTCGATACGGGTAGAGTCAGACAATTCCCCGGCAGCAAGCTAACTACGACATCCATCTCAACATCATCGGTGCTAGATGGCATCTCGAAATGAGTTTTCCTCTCAGCCTCGAGAAGATTTTGAAGGGGAGCAATCAAGGTTTCAATATCCTCAGGAGAGGGTCGCACTCTATGGCCCGGGCTACCATCTCGAGCAGGAGGATTGGAGACGAATTCAGAGAAGGGCCTATTCGGAGGCAGGTTCCACGCAGAGTAAGCTAAGGGAGCACCAGCATTCGAGACCCTTCCTGTTGGGGACTTGTTCTCAAATGCTATGAATTAAGAACAAGGCAACACAGAATGTTAATGGTTAAAGACCTTCGTCCTTCGAAGCATTATCTCCTTTAGGATATAATGATCTCTAGACGAAGTCATGAAGGACGTACCTTCATCATTTCAGCAATAATAATGAAAGTAGAAGTATATGAAAACATGGAAAAATAAGATGAATAACCATATGACGTCATCAGAACATTTTTATTATATTATCATGAATAAACATGTACAATATCGAATTATATTTATACCTTCGGCTTGACATAAGGTAAAAATCCAGGTATGACGTGCGAGTGAATACAAGTCAGTGTGAACAGTACAGGGTTACTGTTCACCTATTTATATGCGCGGGACGCAGCCCGGTCAAAATTACATTTATGTCCTTGACAATATATTACAAATATGACACAAGCTATTGGGGACCGAACGGTCTTTTCCTCTTTAAGTCGATGCCGCCCTTCGTCTCAAGGCGTGTTATTATGCTGAAGCTTTCTGGGTTGTAGCTTCGGCTTGTGCCTTCATGTTGTGTCAGTTCGCGTATCATACTGCCGAAGGTGTTTTTGCTTGGAGGACCTTCGGTGAAGAAGCAGGCTCCCAACAGTAGCCCCTTCACGGTGCTAGATCATTTTTCGTAACGAGCTTGATCCGTGAAAAAATCTCGAAGGCTTCGGAATGCCGAAGGTCCGAAAAACACCTTCCCTGAGCTTGTTGCCGAGAAACGATTAAAATATTCCAAGCATCAGGTGGCCCACCGCTCAGCGGGTACGAGCGATCTGTCGATTCACCTTCCAGATGCCGAGTGGTCCACCATTCAGTGGGTACGAGAGATTTGGCGATTCACCTTCCCACCTGCAGCACTATATAAACAGACGGGTAGGTGTGGAGTTACCACAGCATTCATTGCCATTGCACTGTTGTGCTGTTAAAAAATTTAACCATAGCCGAAGCTTTTTTACTGCACTCTCAAGCGGACCATCATTTTGAGCTAGCTTCGTCAAAAACTGCAAAAGACATCAACTTCGTAAAAACCGCAAAAAATTCATCAGATGGTCAGAGTACGCTCGACTGCAAGGGTGACTCGTGAAGGAGAAGAGACCGAGGCCACCGGGACAGCTCCGATTTCCGAAGTCATGAGACAGTCGGGTTTAGTTGTGACAGAGGGAACCATTGACGAAGGTACTGAAAGGGAAATAGGGTCAAACCTTTTCCTAATTGATTTTGGTGGTTGAAATGCCCAACACAAATAATTGGACTAACTAGTTTGCTCTAGATTATATGTTCTACAGGTGCCAAAGGTTCAACACAAACCAATAAAAAGATCTAAGTTAGGGTTCAAAAGAAAGGAGCAGAAGAAACCGAAGAGAACTCTGGTCTGGCGCACCGGACTATCCGGTGTGCCACCGGACAGTGTCCGGTGCACCAGGGACCGTACAGGCTAAACTCTTCACCTTCGGGTTTCTGGGGAGCCGCTCCGCTATAATTCACCGGACTGTCCGGTGGGTCACCGGACTGTCCGGTGTGCAAGCGGAGCAACGGCTATGGAGCGCAACGGTCGACTCCAACGGTCGCCTGCAAACGTGAACAGTGCGCGGATAGTTCACGCAGAGTCAGAGCAGCGACAGAAGGCGCACCGAACAGTGAACAGTGCATGTCTGGTGCGGCACCGGACTGTCCGGTGCCCCAAGTTGTCAGAGCTCCAACGGTCGAAACCGTCAGAACCCTAACGGTTGGGTGATATGGCTGGCGCACCAGACTGTCCGGTGCGCCCATCGATAGACAGCCTCCACAACGGTTGGTTTGGTGGTTAGGGCTATAAATACCCTCCAACCACCACCACTCCAAGCATCCAAGTTTTTCAGACTTCACATTCAATACAAGACCTAGTGCAATCAATACAAGACACAATTCAATAGAATCAAAGCCTCTCCAAGTCCCAAATCCACTCCGACCAAATAGTGACTAGAGAGTTTTTACTCGTGTTCTTTGAGCTCTTGTTCTTGGATCGCTTTCTTCTTCCCCATTCTTGTTTTTCAAAGCACTTGTAATCAAAGCAAGAGACACCAATTGTGTGGTGGTCCTTGTGGGGTCTAAGTGACCCGTTTGATTGAGAAGAAAGCTCACTCGGTCTAAGTGACCGTTTGAGAGAGGGAAAGGGTTGAAAGAGACCCGGTCTTTGTGACCACCTCAACGGGGACTAGGTTCATTGGAACCGAACCTCGGTAAAACAAATCACCGTGTCATCTGCTCTATTTTCTTTGGTTGATTTGTTTTCACCCTCTCTTTCGGACTCGGTTTTATTTCTAACGCTAACCCCGACTTGTAGTTGTGCTTAAAGTTTGTAAATTTTAGTTTCCGCCTATTCACCCCCCTCTAGGCGACTTTCAATTGGTATCAGAGCCTGGTACTTCATTAGAGTCTAACCACTCGAAGTGATGTCGGGAGAACATGCCAATAAGGAGACCGTGACCGGCGGTGACAAGTCTACGAGCCACGGGAAGGCTCCATCGGGGGAGTCCGGCAATAAGATGAAGGGATCCCCTTCACATGCCAAGTCGCATCGGAGCGGCGACAAGAAAAAGAAGATGAAGAAGGTGGTCTACTATGAGACTGATTTCTCGTCGCCATCCACCTCCGGCTCCGACACTCCATCCGTCACTTCTAAGCGCCATGAGCGCAACAAGTTTAGTAAGATCCCCCTACGCTACCCTCGCATTTCTAAACGCACTCCTTTACTTTCTGTCCCACTAGGCAAACCACCGGTTTTTGACGGTGAAGATTATTGTATGTGGAGTGATAAAATGAGGCATCACCTAACCTCACTCCACGCTAGCATTTGGGACATTGTTGAATTTGGAGTGCAGGTACCATCCGTGGGGGATGAAGGCTATGACTCAGACGAGGTCGCCCAAACCTGGCACTTCAACTCCCAAGCCACTACAATACTCCTCGCCTCTCTATGTCGAGAGGAGTATAATAAGGTGCAAGGATTGAAGAGTGCCAAGGAAATTTGGGACGTGCTAAAGATCGCGCACGAAGGGGATGAGGTGACCAAGATCACCAAGTGGGAGATGATCGAGGGGGAGCTCGGTCGATTCATCCTCAACCAAGGAGAGGAGCCACAAGCCATGTACAATCGGCTCAAGACCTTGGTCAACCAAGTGCGCAACCTCGGGAGCACCAAATGGGATGACCATGAAATGGTCAAGGTTATTCTAAGATCACTTGTTTTTCGTAATCCTACACAAGTTCAATTAATTCATGGTGATCCTAGATATAAGCTAATGTCTCCCGAGGAAGTGATAGGAAAGTTTGTGAGCTTTGAATTGATGATCAAAGGCTCCAAACAAATCATCGAGCAAGGCGCCACCTCCACACCCGAGGTGCAACCCGTCGCATTCAAAGCAACGGATGAGAAGAAACAAGAGTCTACATCAAGTAGGCTCCCCATCGACGCCTCTAAGCTCGACAACGAGGAAATGGCGCTCATCATCAAGAGCTTTCACCAAATCATCAAGCAAAGGAAGGGGAGAGACTACAAACCCTGTTCCAAGAAGGTGTGCTACAAGTGTGGTAAGCCCGGTCACTTTATAGCAAAATGTCCTATTTCTAGTGACAGTGACAGGGGCGACGATAAGAGAGGGAAGAAGAAGGAAAAGAAGAAGCACTACAAGAAGAAGGACGACGATGCCCATGTGTGTCGGGAATGGGACTCCGATGAGAGCTCCACCGACTCCTCCTCCGACGAGGACGCCGCCAACATCACCGTCAACAAGGGCCTCCTCTTCCCCAACGTCGACCACAAGTGCCTCATGGCAAAGGACGGCAACAAGAAGAAGGTAAAATCTAGAGCCTCCACTAAATATACAACATCTAGTGATGAGGGTAGCTCTAGTGAGGATGAAGATGATTTGCTTACTCTTTTGCCAACTTAAACATGCAACAAAAAGAAAAACTAAATGAATTGGTAGGTTCCATTCATGAGAAGGATGAACTCTTGGATAGCCAAGAGGAATTCCTTATTAAGGAAAACAAAAAGCATGTTAAAGTTAAAAATGCTTATGCTCAGGAAGTAGAGAAAAATAAAAACTTGTTTAAAGAGCTTAGCACTTGCCATGACACTATCTCTAACCTTAGAACTGAGAATGCCAAATTACTTGCTAAGGTTGAGAAGTTAAATAGTTGTGATGATTCTCTTGTCAATCTTAAAAATTATAATGCTAATTTAATTGCTAAGATTGACAAACTGAATGAATCAATTTCTAGCCTTAAGATTGAGAATGATAAATTAATTTCTAAGGCTAAGGATTTAAATGTTTGCAATGTTTCTATTTCCTGTCTTAGAGATGAAAATACCATGCTAAAATCTAAGATAGATGAATTAAAATCTTGCAAACCCTCTACATCCATTGTTGATCATGTTTCTATTTGCATGAGATGTAGAGACATTAATGTTGATGCTATCCATGATCACCTAGCTTTAATTAAAGATCAAAATGATCACATAGCTCAACTAACTGCTAAAATTAATGAGCATGGGATAGAGAATGAAAATTTTAAATTTGCTAGGAGCATGCTTTATAATGGGAGACGCCCTGGTATTAAGGATGGCATTGGCTTCCAACAGGGAGACAATGTCAAGCTTAATGCCCCCAAGGAATTATCTAATTTTGTTAAGGGTAAGGCTCCCATGGCTCAGGATAACGAGGGCTATATTTTATATCCTACTGGTTATCCCGAGCATAAAATTAGGAGAATTCATTCTAGAAAGTCTCATTCTGGTTCTCATCATGCTTTTATGTATAAGAATGAGACATCTAGTTCTAGGCATTCTACCCATGTTAAAATGCCTAAAAAGAAATCTCCTGTTGCATCAAATGAGCCTAATGTTTCATTTAAGACTTTTGATGCTTCTTATGTTTTAACTAACAAATCAGGCAAAGTAGTTGCCAAATATGTTGGGGGCAAACACAAGGGCTCCAAGACTTGTGTTTGTGTACCCAAGGTGCTTGTTTCTAATGTGAAAGGACCCAAGACCGTTTGGGTACCTAAGAACAAGGCCTAAATTTGTTTTGTAGGTTTATGCATCCGGGGGCTCAAGTTGGATCATTGATAGCGGATGCACAAACCACATGACAGGGGAGAAAAGGATGTTCTCCTCCTATGAGAAAAACGAAGATCCCCAAAGAGCTATCACATTCAGGGATGGAAATCAAGGTTTGGTCAAAGGACTTGGTAAAATTGCTATATCTCCTGACCATTCCATTTCCAGTGTTTTTCTTGTAGATTCTTTAGATTATAACTTGCTTTCAGTTTCTCAATTATGCAAAATGGGTTACAACTGTCTTTTTACGGATATAGGTGTTATTGTCTTTAGAAGAAGTGATGATTCAGTAGCATTTAAGGGAGTATTAGAGGGTCAGCTATACTTAGTTGATTTTAATAGAGCTGAACTCGATTCTTGCTTAATTGCTAAGACTAATTTGGGTTGGCTCTGGCATCGCCAACTAGCCCATGTTGGGATGAAGAATCTTCACAAGCTTCTAAAGGGAGAACTCATTTTGGGACTAACAAATGTTCATTTTGAGAAAGACGGGGTTTGTAGCGCATGTCAAGCAGGGAAGCAAGTTGGTACCCACCATCCACACAAAAACATCATGACAACAGACAGGCCACTGGAGTTACTCGACATGGATCTAGTCGGCCCGATAGCTTACATAAGCATCGGCGGGAGTAAGTACTGTTTAGTAATTGTGGATGATTATTCTCGCTTCACTTGGGTGTTCTTTTTGCAGAAAAAAATCAGAAACCCAAGAAACTTTAAAGGGATTCTTGAGATGAGCTCAAAACGAGTTCGGATTAAGGATCAAGAAGATAAGAAGTGACAACGGGACGGAGTTCAAGAACTCTCAAATTGAAGGCTTTCTTGAGGAGGAGGGCATCAAGCATGAGTTCTCTTCTCCCTACACACCTCAACAAAATGGTGTAGTGGAGAGGAAGAATAGAACTCTACTGGACATGGCAAGGACCATGCTTGATGAGTACAAGACTCCGGACCGGTTTTGGGTGAGGCAATTAACACCGCCTGCTACTCCATCAACCGGCTCTACCTTCACCGAATCCTCAAGAAGACATCATATGAACTCCTAACCGGTAAAAAGCCCAATGTTTCATATTTTAGAGTCTTTGGAAGCAAATGTTTTATTCTTGTTAAAAGAGGTAGAAAATCTAAATTTGCTCCTAAGGCTGTAGAAGGCTTTTTACTTAGTTATGACTCAAACACAAGGGCATATAGAGTCTTCAACAAATCCACTGGATTAGTTGAGGTTTCTTGTGACATTGTGTTTGATGAGACTAATGGCTCTCAAGTAGAGCAAGTTAATCCTGATGAGCTAGATGATGAAGAGGCCCCATGCGTCGCACTAAGGAACATGTCCATTGGGGATGTGTGTCCTAAGGAATCCGAAGAGCCTCCACAAGCACAAGATCAACCATCATCTTCCAATCAAGCATCTCCACCAACCCAAGATGAGGATCAACCTCAAGGTGATGAAAATGAAGATCAAGAGGATGAGCCACCTCAAGAGGAGGATAATGATCAAGGGGGAGATGACAATGATCTAGACAAGGAAGATGATCAAGAAGTACAGGGTCAAAGACCGCCACATCCAAGAGTCCATCAAGCGATTCAAAGAGATCACCCCGTGAACTTGAGAGCACCTAGAGGGGGTGAATAGGTGATCCTGTAAAATTCAACAACTAATAGCCACAAAACTTGGTTATAAAGATGTTAGTGCAATAGAACCAAGTGGCTATAGAGCGAGCTCTTGCAAATCACAATAATCACAAAGAAAGACAACACAAGAGACACAGTGGTTTATCCCGTGGTTCGGCCAAGTATAACACTTGCCTACCTCCACGTTGTGGCGTCCCAATGGATGAGGGTTGCACTCAACCCCTTTCAAGTGATCCAATGATCAACTTGAATACCACGGTATTCTTCCTTATATCTTTTCCTGTTTGCGAGGAATCTCCACAAGTTGGAGCCTCTCGCCCTTACAAGATTGATCACAAAGAAAGCACAAGAGTAAGGTTGGGAGCAACACACACAAATCCGCAGCACACACACGCACACAAGCCAAAACTTGAGCTCAAATGAAGCACAGAGAGTTCACAGCTAGAACGGAGCTCAAATCACTAACACGATCGATCAAGTGCGTGGAGACGGAGTGTGGAGACTTAGAATTGCTTAGTGAATGCTTGGGTGACTCCTCCATGCGCCTAGGGGTCCCTTTTATAGCCCCAAGGCAGCTAGGAGCCGTTGGAGACCAACAAGGAAGGCAATTCTTGCCTTCTGTCGGGTGGCGCACTGGACAGTCCGGTGCACCACCAGACAGTCACTGTAGCATGTCCGGTGCGGATCTCCTTCCTAATTTGGTGCAGCTGACCATTGCAACTCCGGGCTGGTTGGCGCACCAGACACTGTCCGGTGCACACCGGACAGTCCGGTGCCCCCTGCCGACCGTTGGCGTAGGCCACGCGTCGCCCGCGGATTGCGCGGCCGACCATTAAGCTGGCGGCCGTTGGCTCACCGGACAGTCCGGTGCACCACCGGACAGTCTGGTGAATTATAGCCGTACGCCACCAAAAACTCCCGAGAGCGGCCAGTTCGCAGGAAGCCAGCCTGGCGCACCGGACATTGTCCGGTGTGCCAGACCGAGCTGAGTCTTGGCTGCTCCAGCCAAGTCCTTTTCTTCTTCTCTTTTCTCTGATTCTAGCACTTAGACAAATATATTAGTACACACAAAAGCCAATGTACTAAGTCTAGAACCATACCTTTGCCTTGATTATCATTTCTCTCCTTATTTAGCACATGAGAGCTTATTTAAATGTGTTGGGCACTTAATCACCAAAACATAATAGAAATTGCCCAAAGGCACATTTCCCTTTCAGAACTCCATCCTCGGCAATATTCATAAGGGGGTAACCACTCGATCCCGTGTCGCTCATTTTTGTGAACATTACTCTTTTGTGTCTTCTATTGAGCCATACAGGGTAGAGGATGCATTAAGAGATTCGGATTGGGTGTTGGCAATGCAATAGGAGCTCAACAACTTCACAAGGAATAAGGTATGGCATCTCGTTCCACGTCCTAACCAAAATGTTATAGGAACCAAGTGGGTATTCCGCAACAAGCAAGACGAGCATGGTGTGGTGACAAGGAACAAAGCCTGACTTGTGGCCAAGGGCTATTCATAAGTCGAAGGTTTGGATTTCGGTGAAACCTATGCACCCGTAGCTAGGCTTGAGTCAATTCGCATATTACTTGCCTATGCTACTTACCATGGCTTTAAACTTTAACAAATGGACGTGAAAAGTGCCTTCCTCAATGGACCAATCAAGGAAGAGGCCTATGTTGAGCAACCTCTCGGCTTTGAAGATAGTGAGTACCCTAATCATGTTTATAAACTATCTAAAGCGCTTTATGGGCTTAACCGCTTAAGCAAGCCCCAAGAGCATGGTATGAATGCCTAAGAGATTTTCTTATCACTAATGGCTTCAAAGTTGGCAAAGTCGATCCTACACTCTTTACTAAAACTATTGCAAATGATTTGTTTGTATGCCAAATTTATGTTGATGATATCATATTTGGATCTACTAACAAATCTACTTGTGAAGAGTTTAGTAGGATCATGGTTCAAAAATTCGAGATGTCTATGATGGGGGAGTTAAAGTATTTTCTAGGATTTCAAGTCAAGCAACTCCAAGAGGGCACCTTCATCAGCCAAACCAAGTACATTCAAGATATACTTACCAAGTTTGGAATGAAGGATGTTGTTGGGGACTTGCTCTCAAATGCTATAAATTGAGAACAAGGCAACACCAAAACAGGTTACTTGTTAATGCCCTTCGTCCTTCGAAGCATTATTTCCCCAAGGATATAATGATCTTCGGACGAAGGTCATGAAGGACATACCTTCATCATTTCAACATACATATAAGTATAAATATTAACAACGAATGGAGCATGTAAAGCATAAGAAACAATGTGAACAATAACATTATCATATATATTCCTCAGTATATAATCGTAAATTAGTATAAGAACAATATTGAATTACATTCGGTACCTTCGGCTTGACAGAAAACAAAGGTACGAGCGTGACGCAAAAGCAAATGCCAAGTCAGTGTAAACAGTACGGGGGCACTGTTCATCTATTTATAGGCACGGGACGCAGCCCATGTGAAATTACATCCATGCCCTTTACATTTGCTAATGACCCTAAGGTAATCCATCAAGGTCTAAATAGCCTTTTCCCCTTTAAGTCAGTTCCTTTTCCTGCTGTCATGCCGAAGCTCCCTTGCGTGTAGCTTCGGCGCTGCGTCAACCTTCGTATTGTTCGTGCTTCTCACACTGTGGTTCTGATCCGAGTCCGAAGGTACCTGTTCATGTATTACACTCCAGAAACATTGTTAAATCATGTTTATTGAGGACCTTCGGAAGACGAAGGCCCCCAACAGTAGCCCCTCGCAATATTAATTTGTTAGAATAACAAATTCAGATTGCGACATGGACGAAGGCCCTAAGCTGAAGGTCCAAAAAACACCTTCCCTTTGCTAGAATAGCAACAGTCAATGACAGACGGGCCCCTCCAACTTGGAGTGTGCTGGGCGTATAAATAGGATCTCACACCGCCTGCATTTGATACACTACTTGCGCCATTTGCCTTATTTTCTCAATTTGTTAACTTGTGCTTACTAGCGCTTGATATCTCTCAAGCTTTTTAGCTTCGGTTTGAAGGACACGTTTTCGTCATTTCCGAAGATAAGATGTCTCAAGACAAGAAGACAGTTGCTGAGACGAAGCTTCTTGAGGAGCAGACTGCTGGATTTGTTGAGTCAATAGCGAAACCGAATACAGAGAAGATTACTAAAGAAATTCTGGAAGGCTTGTCTGAAGATACTGATGATAGTGACATCTATGATGTGGAGAGTGGGGGTGAAGACTCTGAAGATTGGCCCTGGCGACCAAGTCATGCAGTCTTCGGGAAATCAACTATCAAACAGAGTCATCTTGATAATATGAGAGGAAGGTATTTTCGAGATATGTCTATTGTGAGGGCTGACGTAGACAGAGTCGTTCCTGCTCCCGAAGAAAACGAAGTTGTAATCTACCAAAGCTTCTTCAAAGCTGGACTTCGGTTCCCGTTGAGCAGATTTGTGGTTGAAGCTTTGAAGACGTACTAGATTTTCCTTCATCAGATCACTCCCGAAGCAGTTATTAGAATGGGGATCTTCGTCTAGGCTGTGAGGAGTCAAGGTCTAGAGTCAAGTGCAAAATGTTTTTGCAGCATGCACGAACTTTTGTACGAGACGAAGCCCTGGGGTAAATAACAATATCATAACAATTTTGGGTGCTATAGCTTCGTTGCTCGCTCTGGCGCAAGCTACCCGGTGCCAACGTTTTGGAAGAGGTGGCCCGGGGCCTGGATGGAAGAGTGGTTTTACGTGAAAAATGATTTGAAGGCGAGAGAAGATATTAAAGAAATCATCATGCGCCCCATCTGGTCCCGCTTCGGCCTCCGAAAGCCGAAGGTAGAAATTGATGAGGCAGCCGAAGCATGTCGAAGGGCCTTCAGCACAGTTTGCTCTTTTATTGGAACAAGAGACTTAATTCAAGAGCATGTAGCCTACAAGATATGGCCACTGATAGATAGCTGGGAAATGCCGAAAGAAACTATTACCAACCCTAGCGAAAGCGGCCTGGTTTGATTGAAATACACCTTCAGATTTGGAGACCAGTTTGTCGAACCAGATGACGACTGGCTGAAGTGCGTTGAAAACACTAGCGATGAGCTACTTGGAGCATATTCCAAGTCCGAAGATAATGCACTATCTGCGGCCTTCAGGAGCCAAAAAAAGAAAAGATTAAATAGGGTTTTTGATGCTATTGGATTTGCGTACCCTGACTATCGCTACCCTCCACGGGGGCAAAAAAGAAAGGGTGCAACTTCTGGAAAGGTTGCTACTTCGGCTGCTCCAAGCGAGCCTGCGCCGAAGAGGAAAAAATTGAAGGTCCTTACCCACCAACCGCGCTACATTGAACCGGCCATAGTGCCTGAGTTTGGCGGGAAAACCTCTTCAGTTACTGAAGCGAAAGAACCTGCTCCTCCCACGCAGAAGATTGAAGAGCCGGCTGCAATGCCGAAGGCACCCTCAGCCGAATTAGTTGAGCCGAAGACTGATAATATTGAGGAGACAAGAGTCGAAGGGACAAAAACATTAGAAGTTTTAAGCCCTTCGGCAGAAGTGACAATGTCGAAGGCACAAAAAGGTCTTGCGGTGACCCCCAAGAGAAAAAGGATGGCCAGTGTGCTAGATGTGCTGGAGACGGTAAAGGCTTCAAGTTCTATTCCTTCAAGGAAAATTGTCGAGGCTTCGAAAATACAAGTCGAAGCTGAAACAAGACCGGCCGAAGTTGAAGGTGCAGTGAGCCAAGCTAGTGCCGAAGTCGGGCCTTCAGAGCCTATTGATAAACAACCTTCGGAAATTGAGAAAAAGGCAGCAGAGGAAGAGGCTACAGAGCAGAGTTTGCCTGAGAAAACTGTCACTCCTACTCCCGAAGTTTTAAAGGAAAATATTGAATATATCATTCGTCATGCTTCGGGGAAGAAACTCTCTAAAGAAGAAGAACGAGAGGCTCAACACTATGCCCAGAGACTGAAATATCCAAAAGGGGCATTAGTGTTCAATGGCAGCGGAGAAGAGGATTTCTTGTACTGTCTCCCAGACAGCAAGGAGATATCTGTCTACCGGGAGATAAGCAGAAGCTTCGGATTCCCAACATTAGAAGATGGGCTTTCAGTACTATCGAAGGATGAATTGGCCGACAGCTTAGCATATAATAGCATAAAGGTGTGTAAATCAATTTTTGTACTTAAGAAAAACGAATTTGTTCATTTGTTTGTACCTAATACTATGATCCTTTTTCAGGGCTTGATCCTTAGCTATGCCCTCACGGCACAGAAAAATATTGAAGACGAAGGATGCACAATAGCCCTGAACAACCTTCGTTCAGAAGTAATTGAACTAAGGAACGAAGGTCTTGAAAAAGATAAAATATTAATTTCATTGGTGAACAAAATAAAAGAAGATGAGGCTAGTTCCAAAGCACAAGCTGAGGCCCAGAAAAATGAAATTGAAGAACTTCGGAAACAGCTAGCCGAGGCCAAATTAAAATGTGTTGTTGCCGAAGCTGATCGAGATGCCAGTGAGTACTGGAAAATTTATTTTGAAAAAACAGTTGCAGAACTTCGCGCATCAAAAGAAAGATGCTTTGAGAAATCTGTGGAATGCGTTGAAAAGATAAAAACTAGCTTCGCCAACGTGGGCGCGTACTCAAGCGAAGATAACTTCATACGGGGCGACCCTGAAGGCGTATCGAGTGGATCAGCGGTGAGGCCGAAGCCTTTGAAGAGATTTTGAGTGACCGCGGGGACGTTTGTGCCTTTTCTGGTGCAAGGGGAGTTGCAGCTATTTTGGAGAAGGCAGGGTGCGAACATGTTAAAACTTTGGCCCAGTCCGAAGCTGCCTTCTCTATTGACGATACGAAAGACCCCTCAGCCGAAGCGAGCTTAATAGGCGGAATTTTTTTTACTGATATCTGGGAAAATGGCGGCCGAGGGATGGCCCATGAAATAATGAAGAAGAGCGAAAAAGTTATTCATGACGCTCGAGAAGCAACAAAAGCGGCTGAAAAAGCTGCGGAACTTGAAAGACGGATAGGTATTACTTAATGGCTTTTAACTTTGTTGTTTATTTTTGTGACTTTGAACTAATTTATGTCTTCTACCGCAGCTGAACTATCTCCTCCCCCAGAGCCATTCGACTCATTGGCCGACCCAGAGACAAAAAGGACAATAGAAATTATTAATATGGCTGAAGCTATTGTAGATGAAGTTGTTACTAAGCTGCTGACCGAAGCTGTAGAAAAAATTCTGAAGGAAGAATAGTTATTGTAAAAACATTTTCTAGAGTGTTGATGTAACATTTGTTGAACTATATTTGTAATATTTAGTGCTTATTTGAATGTAATATATGAGTGGTTTGTAATTCATTTCTTTGCGATACATGAAACTTTTTGTACATACCGTTTTTGAGCCTTCGGCGAAAAAAACACCTTCCCTATTTTTCATGCTTCATAAAGAAGAGCTTTTATGCTTCGTAAAAAATCCTCCATATTTCGTAAAGCATCAATGCTTCGTGAACAATAAATCCCTTCTTCCTCCACATCAGAGCTGATGAAGCTGTACTTCTTCAAAACTTAGCATAATTTCACTTTTTCGAAGCATTCTCCGAAGATCAACATTGTATCCCCTTCTTGTGCCATTGATGCAATATGATGTATGATGTTATGTTATGCGAAATGATGTGATGATGTTATGTTATGCGAAATGATGTTTATGTCGAAGACACACACTCACACCCCCATAGTGGAATACACAATCTCTTTGCCGCTTATTTTTCGGCTTCACCGCTTATTTTTCGGTGTATCAGCGCTGACTTTTCGTTGTAAGTTCTGCATTCCCTAAGGAACGTCTTTTGAACTTATTCGCCTTCTATTTCGGCGGTATTCGTGTTGACTTTTTGCGCTTCGCCTTATATTTCGGCGGTATTTGGCTCTGCATCCCCTTTGGAACGACTTTTGAGCAGAAAACTTACACTGCGCTCCCTTAGGAACGACTTTTTGTAGCTTCGGCAAACTTACGCTGCGTTCCTTAGGAACGACTTTTTGTAGCTTCGGTGATACTTGCAATGTGATTTTTAGCCCCGCATTCCCTTAGGAACGACTTTTGAGCTTCAGCAATTTTTGGACTTCGTGAGTCTGTGGAGAAGATATATTTCACTGTGGCAAGAACGAAGTTATTACAAGAAATTGAAAATGGCAAGAAAACTAGGTTTACAATAATTGTTCCTTATTAAAAAAGAAAATGGCAATGAATGTAAAAACTGTTTCAGGGGTAGGATATCTCTCAATAGATATGTTTCGATTCTGGCACAGTACTGTTGACTGTGCGAGCTTCGGACTCCTCCCTGAAATCTCGCTGGTGATGGGTCTGTTGGCTCCCTTCTGGCTGCTGGCCTCGTGAATATGCAGGTTGTAATGGTGGCGGAGGTGGAGGTTGTGGCCAAGATGCATGTGGCTGGCTAGCCGAAGCAACAGAAGCTATAGGATGGTTACCCACATACTCTGGTATGTAGGGTGAGTGATACGAAGCAGTGTGCATGACCTGCTTCGGCTGGTTCTGCTGAGCTGCGGCTTTTGCTATTTCCTTTTGTTTCTGAATGGTGACATGGCACATCCTTGTAGTATGGCCCTTGTCCTCACCACAGAATAAGCAATAAATTTTTCTAGGCTGATCCCCAAACCTTCCTCCGAAGCCCCTGGTGCCTCTACCTCTTGGAGCTAGCGGCCGGAAAGAGCTTTGTTGCTGCCCCGAAGCTTGTGAGGAATACTGTGGCCTCTGTTGTTGACTTCCTCTGTCATTACTCTGAGTAGAGTTGTGAATTGACCTGACGTGCCTCGGGTGGATTCTTCCTCTGAAGCCCCTGGTCATTTCAGAGAACCTGTATGCTTCCTCCCTTCTTTGGCGGAAGTCATTGTCAGCTCGGATGTACTCATCCATCTTCTGGAGCAGCTTCTCCAAAGTCTGTGGAGGCTTTCTAGCAAAATACTAGGCAGTAGGTCCTGGACGAAGCCCCTTGATCATGGCCTCAATGACAATTTCATTGGGCACTGTAGGCGCTTGTGCTCTCAGACGCAAGAACCTTCGGACGTATGCCTGGAGATACTCCTCATGATCTTGCGTGCATTGAAACAGAGCTTGAGCTGTGACTGGCTTCGTCTGAAAACCCTAAAAACTTGTCACTAGCATATCCTTGAGCTTCTGCCATGAAGTAATAGTTCCTGGCCGAAGAGAAGAATACCACGTTTGGGCCACATTCTGAACCGCCATGACGAAGGACTTGGCCATGACAGCTGCATTGCCTCCATATGAAGATATAGTTGCTTCATAACTCATCAAAAACTGCTTCGGGTCTGAATGCCCATCATACATGGGGAGCTGAGGTGGCTTGTATGATGGGGTCCATGGGATAGCCTGTAGTTCTGCTGCCAAGGGAGAAGCATCATAAAGTAAAGGTGTCATGATTAAAATTATCATACCATCCATCGTCGTTGAACAAGCCCTCTTGATGAAGCTCCCTGTGTTGGGGCCTTCGATCTTGCTCGTCTTGAGCAAGATGGCATACTTCTTCAGTGGCTTCGTCGATTTGCCTTTGAAGATTAGCCAGTCAGGCCATCTTCTCCTTCTTCCTTTGCACTTGCTGATGGATTATCTCCATGTTTCTGATTTCTTGGTCCAACTCTTCTTCTTGGAGTGTTGGACTAGTGGCCTTCCTCTTCTGGCTTCGGGCCTCTCGAAGAGAAAGGGTCTCCTGATTTGGGTCCAGTGGCTGCAGAGCGGCAGCCCCTGTCGCTGAAGCTTTCTTCGGTGGCATGACGAAGGTCAGTGCTTGCCGAAGGTGGTCGAAAAAGGGTTCACCGGAGGTGGGCACCAATGTTGGGGACTTGCTCTCAAATGCTATAAATTGAGAACAAGGCAACACCAAAACAGGTTACTTGTTAATGCCCTTCGTCCTTCGAAGCATTATTTCCCCAAGGATATAATGATCTTCGGACGAAGGTCATGAAGGACATACCTTCATCATTTCAACATACATATAAGTATAAATATTAACAACGAATGGAGCACGTAAAGCATAAGAAACAATGTGAACAATAACATTATCATATATATTCCTCAGTATATAATCGTAAATTAATATAAGGACAATATTGAATTACATTCGGTACCTTCGGCTTGACAGAAAACAAAGGTACAAGCGTGACGCAAAAGCAAATGCCAAGTCAGCGTGAACAGTACGGGGGCACTGTTCATCTATTTATAGGCACGGGACGCAGCCAATGTGAAATTACATCCATGCCCTTTACATTTGCTAATGACCCTAAGGTAATCCATCGAGGTCTAAATAGCCTTTTCCCCTTTAAGTCGGTTCCCTTTCCTGCTGTCATGCCGAAGCTCCCTTGCGCGTAGCTTCGGCGCTGCGTCAACCTTCGTATTGTTCGTGCTTCTCACATTGTGGTTCTGATCCGAGTCCGAAGGTACCTGTTCATGTATTACACTCCAGAAACATTGTTAAATCATGTTTTTTGAGGACCTTCAGAAGATGAAGGCCCCCAGCAGATGCCAAGCCCATCAAGACACCCATGGGAACAAATGGGCATCTCGACCTCGACACGGGAGGTAAATCCGTAGATCAAAATGTATAACGACCGATGATAGGATCTTTACTCTATTTATGTGCATCTCGACCGGATATTATGCTTTCCGTATGCATGTGTGCAAGGTTCCAAGCCGATCCTAAGGAAGTTCACCTTAGGGCCATGAAAAGAATCTTGAGATATTTAGTTCATACACCTAAGTTTGGACTTTGGTACCCCAAGGGATCCACCTTTGATTTAATAGGTTATTCAGATGCTGATTGGGCAGGGTGTAAAATTGATAGGAAGAGCACATCAGGGACTTGTCAGTTCTTAGGAAGATCCCTGGTGTCTTGGGCTTCAAAGAAACAAAATTTTGTAGCTCTTTCTACCGTCGAAGCCGAGTATATTGCCGCAGGCCATTGTTGCGTGCAATTGCTTTGGATGAGGCAAACCCTCAGCGACTATGGCTACAAATTGAGCAAAGTCCCTCTCCTATGTGACAATGAGAGTGCAATCCACATGGCGGATAATCCCGTTGAACATAGCTGCACTATGCACATAGCCATTCGGTATCACTTTTTGAGGGATCACCAACAAAGGGGGGATATTGAGATTGCTTATGTTAGCACAAAAGATCAATTAGCTGATATATTTACCAAACCATTAGATGAGGAAATCTTTACCAAACTTAGGAATGAGCTAAACATTCTTGATTCTCGGAACTTTGATTGATACTTTGCACACATAGCTCATTTACGTACCTTTGATCATATCTCTTTTATGTCTACGACTAAAGTGTTTTCAAGTGTATTCCTATGCTAAGTCGTAGATTGAAAGGGAAATGGAGTCTTTGGCGAAGACAAGGCTTCCACTCCACTCTATTGGTATTATTTACCCCTTCGTCGTTACTCCGCATCGCTCTCCACCTTGGTATAATCTTCACTCATATTCATTTGTACCATTGGGGAGAAAGTAAAAAGGGCTCTCAAAAGACTCCATTTTTGGCGATTAATGCCAAAGGGAAAGAAATATTAAGCCCAAAGCAAAAGGACCGCACCACCACCAATTTCAAAGTTTTTAAAGAAGTTTTCAATTGGCACCTTATGATGAAAATTTTTAATAGACATATTTCAAATTGGTATCTAAAATATTTGATCTTCTTTCAATTGGTAAAACCCTCTTGAACACTAATAGGAGAATTTCATCCAGGGGGAGTTTTGTTTGAGTCAAAGAAAAGCATTTGAAACAGGGGGAGAAAATTTCAAATCTTGAAAATGCTTCTTGAAATCTTATTCATATACCTTTGACTATTTGCAAAATACTTTGAAAAGATTTTTCAAAAGAATTTGCAAAAACAAAACAAGTGGTGCAAATGTGGTTCAAAATGTTAAATAAAAGAAAGCAATCCATGCATATCTAGTGAAAGTAAAAATTGGTTTAATTCCAAGCAACCTTTGCATTGCCTTATGCAAACTAGTTCAATTCTACACTTATATATTTGCTTTAGTTTGTGTTGGCATCAATCACCAAAAAGGGGGAGATTGAAAGGGAAATAGGGTCAAACCTTTTCCTAATTGATTTTGGTGGTTGAATTGCCCAACACAAATAATTGGACTAACTAGTTTGCTCTAAATTATATGTTCTACAGGTGCTAAAGGTTCAACACAAACCAATAAAAAGATCTAAGTTAGGGTTCAAAAGAAAGGAGCAAAAGAAACCGAAGAGAACCCTGGTCTGGCGCACCGGACTGTCCGGTGCACTAGGGACCGTACAGGCTGAACTCTTCACCTTCGGGTTTCTGGGGAGCCACTCCGCTATAATTCACCAGACTGTCCGATGGGTCACCGGACTGTCCGGTGTGCCAGCGGAGCAACGGCTATGGAGCGCAACGATCGACTCCAATGGTCGCCTGCAAACGTGAACAGTGCGCGGGCAGTTCGCGCAGAATCAGAGCAGCGCCAGAAGGCGCACCGGACACTGAACAGTGCATGTCCGGTGCGACACCGGACTATCCGGTGCCCCAAGTTGTCAGAGCTCCAACGGTCAAAACCGTCAGAACCCTAACGGTTGGGTGACGTGGCTGGCGCACCGGACAGTGTCCGGTGGCGCACCGGACTGTCCGGTGCGCCCATCGACAGACAGCCTCCCTAACGGTTGGTTTGGTGGTTGGGGCTATAAATACCCCCCAACCACCACCACTCCAAGCATCCAAGTTTTTCAGACTTCACATTCAATACAAGAGCTAGTGCAATCAATACAAGACACAATTCAATATAATCAAAGCCTCTCCAAGTCCCAAATCCACTCCGACCAAATAGTGACTAGAGAGAGAGTTTTTACTCATGTTCTTTGAGCTCTTGTTCTTGGATCGCTTTCTTATTCCCCATTCTTGTTCTTCAAAGCACTTGTAATCAAAGCAAGAGACACCAATTGTGTGGTGGTCCTTGTGGGGTCTAAGTGACCTGTTTGATTGAGAAGAAAGCTCACTTGGTCTAAGTGGCCGTTTGAGAGAGGGAAAGGGTTGAAAGAGACCCGGTCTTTGTGACCACCTCAATGGGGACTAGGTTCATTGGAACCGAACCTCGGTAAAACAAATCACCGTGTCATTCACTCTATTTTCTTTGGTTGATTTGTTTTCACCCTCTCTTTCGGACTCGGTTTTATTTCTAACGCTAACCCCGGCTTGTAGTTGTGCTTAAAGTTTGTAAATTTTAGTTTCCGCCTATTCACCCCCCCTCTAGGGGACTTTCAGGTACACGTGCTGTCAAAGCTGAACAGGTTGATATTGAAGAAAATGCTGATGAAGAAGAGGAGGATTATAGCATTTTGATCCCATCAAAACCCAGCCACCTAGATTTTGAGAAATCTACTGTCTCTGAAGCCGACGTGCCCATGATGATGAAACTGGGCTACTTTGGAGAAGCTGAGAGGAAGCTTGTTCGTTTTGCTGGAGATGAAACCACTCCAACGCCGAAGGATGATGAAGTAGTGGTTTTCAAAAGTTTTTTCAGAGCAGGATTACGGTTTCCTCTAAACAAGATGATAGGAGAAGTTTTGAAGAATTTTGAAATTTATCTTCATCAGCTGACCCCTAACGCTATCGTTAGGCTCAGTATCTTCATCTGGGCCCTCCGAAGCCAAGGGATGGACCCAGATGCCGAAGCATTCTGCCGAGTGCACGAGCTGCACTACCAAACGAAGGCTAGGGCAGATGGTTTACATGAGAATTTTGCTTGTTATAATTTCGTGTATCGCAAGAATACGAAGGCTCTAGTCCTCAGCTATCGCACCAAGTGGCCAACCGACTGGAAGAGTGAATGGTTTTATATTAAGGCCGATGAAAAGAAAAGGGGGAAACTGATGACGATGGTCATATGCTCGTTGGCTTTAAGCTTCGGAATGACCAGACCTTTGTGCAACATGCAGCTAGGGTCAGCATGCCAACTATCTGTATCAGAATTCAGGGTGGTGGCTGAACAGATCAACACTAGAGATCTGGTTCAAGAATACTTGGCTAATAGGACATCTCCAACGTCAAGTGAATGGAGCATGCCGAAGCTAAAGGGAACAAAGAAAAAACTTGAGCTTGTTCGATTGCCTTATCGTTTTAAGTTTGAGAAACAGTTCAAGGAGACTTGCCAAGAGTGGCTGGAAATGATTGAGACAATGTGCAATGAATTTTTTGGAAATTATACCAAAAAAGAAGATCAATTAATGACTGCAGCCTTCGGCACCCGACCAAAATGAAGGTTGAACCGGGTAATGGACGCTCTAAATTTTGAATACCCTAATTATGAGCGACTCAACAAAGGTGCCGAAGGGGCAAAAAGGAAAAGGGTTGTTAGAGTTCTGAGCAGGCAAGCTGCCAGAATGGTAAAAGAAGATGAAAAGGCTTTAAAGAAGAGAAAATCCAGTCCCGAGCCGAAGGTGGCAGCCTTGAAGAAGAGGAAAGCTTCAACTCCAGAGCCGAAGGTAACTGAGATGGAAGAGGAAATTCCTTCAACACCTCCTACTGCCGAAGTAGAAGAGATTTTAAAAGTAATGACTGAATCTTTACCTATCAAGCTGCTAAGCCCTCTAGGACCGGAACTGACGAAGCTTTTACAGAAGAAAGAAGAACCTTCGGCTACAAAGAAGACAGATGGGCTGAAGAAACGAAGAATTGGTAGCGTAATGCAGGCCATTGAAAAGACGCCACCATCGGCCTCGGCATATAAGATAGTACCTACTATAAGCGCCGAGGCCGCTGCCGAAGTAAACACATCGACCGAAGCTGTAGCTGCCATCGAAGCTGCCAACCTGGAGGCTAGCTTATCTGGGATTGATAAAATGATACTGGGTATGCCTACAAAAGAGACATCTGCAGCTGCAGAATAGGTCATGGCCCCAGTGTCTGACAAAGGGAAAGGAATTGCTAAAGCTGCTTCGGAAGAAAGAGGTTTCGATCTTCGGGACCTGGTTGGTCCAGAACTCTCTGAGGCCGAGAAGGAGCTACAGGAATATGGCATTTCCTGTGGCTACCAACCAGGAGCCATGCTCTTTGGTGGAATTGATGAAGAGGCCTTGGGGTGTGTTCATGACTGTATCGGGGCGAAGGTAATCGACACTCTATCAAAGAGTGTCGGTTTTCCGAAGCTTGAAGCCGATATTAGCAGGTACTGATGACAACATATCGTCGGTAGTTTGTTTTATTCCAACTTTAAGGTAAAATTCTTATAATAAAGCAAAATTTTATTATTTGTTTTGTTTTTACAACAAAGTTTGCTAATGAAGGTCTATTTTGTATAGAGTATGCTGCTGAGCAAAGCACTGCAAATGCAACAGGACCTCGAAGATAAAAAGAACGAAATTATAATCGAGGGTCTAGAGAGTAAAATCAAAGAATACGAAGCTTCCCTTGAAAAGAAAGATTTCCTACTCCGATCCAAGCAGCGGAAGATTCCCTTGCAGAAGCACAAACCGAGAATGCTAGATTAAGCAGGGAGCTTCTCCAAAAATCAGAGAGCTTAAAACAAGAAAGAGAAGATTTGCAAACAAAATGCGAAGCTAAAGCTGTTGAAAATACGAAGCTAAAGCAATCCTTGGAAGAGCTTTGGAACATGTGTCTGGATTTTGGCAGCCGCTGCGTACAGTGACTAAAAAAGGTTTTTAACTCGGTTCGGGTCAGTGCTGAAAAGTTTACCCCTTCGGCCGAAAACATATCCAGCACCTTCGAACATATTGAAGGTGAAGTAGAGGCACTCGACGAAGTAATAGCCGGGCACGGTGACTTCTGTGCCCTGCTAGCTTCTCGTGGCACAGCCACAGCATTTTTGAAGGCTGGCTATACACACGCAAAAATTTTAAATAGACCAAACTTCAGCCTATCTGCATTGGATTTGGTTGACATCCCCAATATAGCCCGAAGCATAGGGAGCAGATTTATAACACAAATTTGGGCGAAGGGTAGTCAAGAGTTGGCTAGTGACGAGGCCCGAATCCTGCTAAAGCCGGTACGATACTTATACCTGTTGCTTGCTCTCTTGTAATTACTTTTTTACCTTATACTGGTTTGTTATGTACAGGATGACGATGTCGAAGGTCAATAGTCCGAAGCTCATTTCGAAGATTGCTGAAGCTGCTGAATAAAGCTTAGAAACATTTGAAATATTTTTGTAAAAGACATTGTAATTAGGAATCGAACATTACTTTATAAATTTGTTCATACCTTGTAATATATTTTTACCTTTCCATCCGTATATGAATTGCTTGGCTGTGGACGAAACTTGTATCTTTTGAGCCGAAGGCGAAAAACACCTTCCCTTCTTTTCGTACACAACGAAGCATATCTTGCTTCTTTATGCTCATCGAAGCATTGTTATCAAAGCTGAAGTATGTGTTTGTGCTTTATGTTATGATGATGATGATGATCCTACGAATGTCTACATGAACGTGTATGAATGCAATGAATGATGTAATGTAACATGCAAGTGAATGTCCAAATACACACACGAAGCCACACCCAGACTTTGCATCCCCTTAGGAACGGCTTTTAAGTCTTAAGCTCTGCATCCCCTTAGGAACGTCTTTTGAGCTTCTTCACCTTCTATTTCGGTGGTATAAGTTCTGCATCCCCTTAGGAATGACTTTTGAACTTCTTCGCCTTATATTTCAGCGGTATAAGTTCTGCATCCCCTTAGGAATGACTTTTGAACTTTTTTGCCTTATATTTCGGCGGTATTTGGCTCTGCATTCCCTTTGGAACGACTTTTGAGCAGAAAACTTACACTACACTCCTTAGGAACGACTTTTGTAGCTTCGTCATGCTCTGCATCCCCTTGGGGACGTCTTTTGGGCTTCTCCCTGTTTCTCTTTTTGCACTCGATGGTGCATGCTCAGATTTTACATATTACATGTTTTGGGGGATTTGGCCCTTGTAGGGCTAAATAAGAATGAAAAATTACAAGCTATGGCCCCATTAAAAACATTTCTCCCCTCTTGAAAAGGAAAAGGGTGCCATAGGAAAAAAATGAAAAAAGATTACAACATATTACACATAGTATCGCTGAAGCTCGTCCGCATTCCAAGACCTGGGTATGTCGTTGTCGTCCATATCCTTCAATCTATAAGAACCGGGCCTCGACGAAGATACTGCTAGAAAAGGACCTTCCCACTTCAATTGCAACTTACCCACTGTGTCTGGGTTAGCCACTCTCCGAAGCACCAGATGCCCTGGCTTGATATTTTTCAACCGAACTTTTCTATCACGCCATTTTACTATTTCGGCCTGATATTTATTGATGTGCTCTATTGCCTGAAGTTTGGTCCCCTCTATAGTATCTTTTGTTACTTGATAATCAACTTCATCTTCTGTCGAAGCTATTGTTCTTATTGACCCTGTCTTTGCTTCTTCTTGAGTTATTGCTTCATCACCAAATAGGAGTTTGAAGGGTGTAAATCATGTTGACCTTGACGTAGTTGTGTTGTGGCTCCACACCACTTTAATTAGTTCGTCTGGCCACTTTCCTCTGGGCTGGTTGAAGATTAGCTTCATTATTCTTGTCATTATAATACCATTCGCTCTTTCTACCAGGCTGTTGGATTCTGGATGCCTAACTGATGCAAAGTGAATCTTCATACCAATTCGGTCACAAAAATCCTTGAATGCTTCGGCCTCAAATTGTGTACCATTGTCCACAGTTATTGCCTTCGGGACGCCGAAGCGACAAACAATATTCTGACAGAAGAATTTTTGGACGGTAGCCGAAGTTATTGTAGCCAAGGGCTTCGCCTCAATCCACTTGGAAAAATATTCCACTGCTACTACAACATACTTCAAGTTGCCTTGTGATGGTGGAAGTGGACCCAACAAATCTAAACTCCATCTTTGCAATGGCCAGGTTGGCTGTATTAGCTGAGTGAGGGACGAAGGTTGCCTCTGGTCCTTTGCACATTTTTGACAGTTTTGCACTTTTGAAAACCTTTCCCAGCAAAGGCCTGGACCCAATGTGAGATCCACACAGACCTGCATGTATTTCCTTCATTAGCTCTATACCTTCGATTCTGGATAAGCACTTGAGGAGTGGAGAGCACACTCCATGCTTGTACAACTCCCCTTCTATCATGACATATGGTCTTGTCCTTGCTTCCATTCTTTTATTATAAACTTCGTCATCCAAAAGACAATTTCCTTGGAGGAAGGATATGATTTCAGTCCTCCAATCTTCACTATGTATAGGTGATATTGTGAGGGCTGCTCTCTCCATAAGTTCAACCGAAGGTGCTTTTATTGTCTCAAAGAATACTTTCGAAGGTAAAGGGATCCCCTGTGCTGCTGACTTGGCCAGTAGGTCTGCATGCTCATTTTCTTCTCTTGGGATATTTTTTACAGAAAATCCTTCGAAAGAAGCCTCCAACCTTCGGACTGTGTCCAAATATTTTTCAAGCTTCGGGTCCCTTGCCTTGCTGCTTTTATCCACATGGCCAGAGATGACTTGGGAGTCAGTTTTAAGAATCGCCCTTCTTATTCCCATTGCCTTTAGCTTCCGAAGCCCCAACAGAAGGGCTTCGTATTCAGCCATGTTGTTTGTACAACTAAAGTCCAATCTTGTTGCATAGCATGTTCTGACTTTAGAGGGCGCAACTAAGACAGCAGCGGCTCCTGCGCCGAAGGTTCCCCAAGAACCATCATAGAAAACTGTTCAGGCTTCGGCGTCCTTTGTTACTTCTTCCTGAGCCCCTGGCGTCCAATCGGCGATAAAATCTGCCAACGCCTAGGGCTGAATTGAGGACCTATGCACATAATCTATAGAAAATTCATTGAGTTCGGCAGCCCATTTTCCGATCCTCCCAGTAGCTTCTCTATTCCTCATTATGTCTTTTAAAGGTTGCGACGAAGGAACAATTATATTGTATGCTTGAAAGTAATGCCGAAGCTTCCTGGAGGCCATCAACATAGCATATAGCACCTTCTCCAGTTCTGTCTAATTTTTCTTTGATAAGCTTAAAACTTCGGAGACAAAATATACTGGTGCTTGTTTTTTGACCTGGCCATCTTTCTTCTCCTGTACAAGTGCCGCACTAACTGTAGAATGCGAAGCTGCCACATATAAGAGCAATGGAGCCCCTGACGAAGGTGGAGTTCATGTTGTCAAATCGATCAAGTATTGCTTTAACTCTTCGAAAGCCTTTTGCTGAGCCGGACCCCACTGAAAAACTTCGGCTGACTTCAGTATTTCAAAGAATGGCAGATTTCTTTCTGCTGATCTGGATATGAATCTATTTAATGATGCCAGTCTTCCTGTCAGCCGTTGGGCCCCCTTTTTTGTATTTGGAGGCTCCATCCGAAGGATAGCTTCGATCTTATTGGGGTTAGCTTCGATTCCCTTCGTTGATACCAAACAGCCAAGAAACTTGCCCTTCTTTACTCCAAAAACACACTTTTCTGGATTTAATTTCAAACCAGCTTGCCTGAAATTGGCAAATGTTTCTTGCAAGTCAGCAATGTGATTTTCTTGCTTCGTGCTCTTTACTATGATATCGTCAACATAAGTCAGCACATTCTTGCCTATTTGAGAATGAAGGACCTTGGCTGTCATTCTGCTAAAGCTTCCTCCAGCATTCTTAAGCCCCTCAAGCATTCGAAGGTAGCAATAAGTGCCACTAGGAGTTATGAAGCTGGTTTTTGGCTCATCTTCCTTCTTCATCCAAATTTGATGATAACCTGAGTAGCAGTCCAATAGACTCATGAGCTCCAAAGAAGCTGCTGCATCTACAAGGGAGTCTATTCTTGGCAATGGGAACTCGTCCTTTGGGCATGCCTTGTTGAGATCTGTGAAATCAATACACATTCTCCATTTGCCATTAGCCTTCTTCACCATAACAGTGTTAGCTAGCCATTCTGGATATGTTACTTCTCTGATAACACCAGCACTGAGAAGCCTCTTTAGTTCGTTCTGGGCACCTTCAGCTTTATCATCAGACATCTTCTGAAGTCTTTGCTTCATTGGTCTAAAAGATGGATCCACATTAAGTGAATGTTCGATGACATCTCTGTTGACACCACAAAGATCATTGGTTGTCCAAGCAAAGACATCTTTGTTGTTGAACAGAAACCTTATCAGAGTTTTTTTTCCTGCTCATCAGATAACTGAGACCCCAGCAGTGCCCTTTGATCTGCTATATCTTCACATAAAAACATAGGCTTCGACTGATCTGCCGAAGCAGCCTTCTCTCTTTTGTGTTTGTATTGTTGACAAGCTTCGGCTCCATCTATGTTATGTATTGCCTTTGAATCTGTCCAACTTCCTTCAGCCCTTCTAGCAGCTTCTTGACTTTCGTGGATAGCAATGGGCCCTTGTTCCGAAGGTATCTTCGTGCATAAGTATGCTGGATAAAGTATTGCTTCGAAGGCATTAAGTGTTCCTCGACCAATGATTGCATTGTATGGTTATTCCATGTCGACAATGTCAAAAACAACTTGCTCAGTTCTTGTGTTGTGGACATAGTCGAAGGTAACTGGCATTGTGATTTTGCCAAGTGCCACAATCTGCCGTCCTTCGAAGCCACAAAGAGGGTGTGTAGCATCATGAATCTTGTCCTCTAGTTCTTGCATCTGCCTAAAAGCCTTTGCAAATATAATATCCGCCGCACTGCCTGTGTCAACCAGAACATTGTGGACCAGGAAACCCTTAATTACACAAGATATGACCATAGCATCATTGTGAGGATAGTCTTTTAACTGAAGATCCTCCTGGGAGAAGGTGATTGGGATGTGGGACCACTTGGACCTAACGAAGGGTCCTTGCATCCCAACATGTTGCACTCTTCTCTGTGCTTCCTTCTTCTGCTTCTTGTTAGCTGGCTCTGAACTTGAACTGCCCGTGATTGGGAGCACCAGCTTCGTAGTCGAAGGTGCCACGACTTGGTTGTTGAACGAAGCCATCAGCTCAACAGTGGAAGTGAGTTCACCGGAGGTGGGTGCCAATGTTGGGGACTTGTTCTCAAATGCTATGAATTAAGAATAAGGCAACACAGAATGTTAATGGTTAAAGACCTTCGTCCTTCGAAGCATTATCTCCTTTAGGATATAATGATCTCCAGACGAAGGTCATGAAGGACGTACCTTCATCATTTTAGCATATAATAATGAAAGTAGAAGTATATGAAAACATGGAAAAATAAGATGAATAATCATATGACGTCATCAGAACATTTTTATTATATTATCATGAATAAACATGTACAATATCGAATTATATTTATACCTTCGGCTTGACAGAAGGTAAAAATCTAGGTATGACGTGCGAGTGAATACAAGTCAGCGTCAATAGTACGGGGTTACTGTAAACCTATTTATAAGCGCGGGACGCAGCCCGGTCAAAATTACATTTATGTCCTTGACAACAGATTACAAATATGACACAAGCTATTGGGGACCGAACGGTCTTTTCCTCTTTAAGTCGGTGCCGCCCTTTGTCTCAAGGTGTGTTATTATGCCGAAGCTTTCTGGGTTGTAGCTTCGGCTTGTGCCTTCATGCTGTGTCAGTTTGCATATCATACTACCAAATGTGTTTTTGCTTGGAGGACCTTTGGTGAAGAAGCAGGCCCCCAACACTACCCCTCAGTATCATATCCAGTCGGCTCAGCAAGTCCTCATTGGGAATCTACCTGTTTGTGACCCAGGTGGAATCATTGATGCCGGTATACAAGTAAGCAGGGTAAACTCTGCCCTTCAAAGGTTGAATATTCTTGAAGACAAAGTCGATGACCACGGCCTCAGCAGTCAGACCCCTATCCTTCAATGAGTAGATCTCAGCAAGCAACACTTTGTCTTTGGCTACTGCCGGGTACCGTAATTAGGGGTACCCCCAAACACTCCTAAACACGGCTGGTAAACACCCTCAGCACAAACTACAAAGACTGATGGGCACGATTCAGGTCAAGGCCTCGTCTACCAAGGGATGCAATCTCGCCTCGCCCGAGCCCGGCCTCGGGCGGGAACAGTAGTCCCGGACGAATTCACGCCTCGCCCGAGGGCCTCCTCAGGCAGTGGGCGCACCCTCAGCTTGCCCGAAGCCCAGCTCGAGCAGGCTTCGTCGTGAAGCAACCTTGGCCAGATCGCCTTACCAACCGACCGTGTCGCAGGCGCATTCAATACGAAGACCGCATGACACCTTATCCTGACACTCGCGCGTCTTAGTCGGCAAGGTCGAAGTGACTGCAGTCACTTCGCCCTTTCACTGACCGACATGACAGGAAAATAGCGCCGCTCGCCCCGCTCCGACCGCTGTGCCACCCACCAGGGTAAGACTGACGACAGTCGAGTTCAGCCTCGGGCGCAACAGGAAGCTCCGCCTCGCCTGACCTTAGGCCTCGGCCTTGGGAGGAGGTCTCCGCCTCGCCCGACCCTAGGGCTCGGCCTCAGCCTCGGCCTCGGGAGGAATCGCGTCCTCGCCCGACCCCGGCCTCAAGAGAAGTCTCTGCCTCGCCTGACCTTGGGCTCGGACCGACCACGCCACAGGGGATACATCATTACCCTACCCCTAGCTAGCTCAGGCTACGAGGGAACCAGACCGGCGTCCCATCTGGCTCACCCCGGTAACAGGTAATGATGGTTCCCCATGTGCGTCCATGACGTCGGTGGTTCTCAGCCCCCTACGGAAGCAAGGAGACGTCAGTAGGATCCCAGCCGCACCGCCAGCTGTGCTTCTACAGGGCTTAGGCACTTCTTCGACGGCCACGTTATCGCGTACACAGGGCTCAGTCACTTCTCTGCCACACACGTTAGCGCATAGCTACACCCCCATTGAACATCTGGACCTTCTCCTTGCATCTATAAAAGGGAGGTCCAGGGCCTTCCTGCGGGAGGGGGTCACGCGGGGGAGAACGAGCAAACGAACAGGCTCACTCTCTCTCTCTCTCTCTCTCTCTCTCGCTCTCTCTCTCTCAACGCTTGTAACCCCTACTACGAGCACCCCTGGTGCGAGATAATACAAGCCACGTTTCCCCTTGTGTTCCATCTTGTGCCAACCCATCTGGGCAGGGGCACGCAGCGACAAATTTACTGGTTGGCTTACGGACCCCCCGAGTCCAAAATGCCGACAGTTGGCGCGCCAGGTAGGGGCCTGCTGCGTGTTAACGAACACCTTCCCATTGAGTTCCAGATGGGTAGTCTTTAGCAACCTCTTCAGCCGGGGACGCTGCTCCACTTAAGGAGTCTCGAGTTCATGTCCCTCGACAGTAGCTACGACATGGTACTCCTCCCCCCGCAGCGCGACAGCAACAACGACGACCGTTAGCTCGCCCAGCGGCGGCGAACTCGACGACGTCTTCCCCCCGTGGCGGAAGAGCAGCATCCGGGTTTGCCCCGCCACCCTCCTCGCCGCAGGAGGAGGAGATGGGGCAACCATGGCCACGCAGGAGGCGGCACCTCGTCGGCGTCAGTCCAGAGCGAGTCGACGACGCCGGCACCCTAGCGGGGGACATGTCGGGCGTAGTCCTCGCACCTGAGACAACGACGGATGTCGTTTCCCCGCAACGTGCCAACCCTAAGCGGACTGATGACGCCAGCACTCTCGCAAAGGACCTGCTGGGCGTTAGCCTCGTACCTGAGATAACGGTGCAGTCCGTCCCCGATGCGACTTCCCCACCATCCATCGACCAAGAGGTACCATCTGTTTTCCACCCTGTGCCACGACCCCGCTTCGGTGAGCGCTTTCGTAAAGGCATATCCTAACCTTCCGGGGTACCATATGTGGTCAACCTGGGACCGACTGACGGCCGTCTCAACCTATGGGCCCCCGGGTTCCAAGGAAGAAGACGACCCCGACTCCGGTTGGGATTTCTCTGGGCTCCGTGATCCCAGTGCCATGCGAGACTTCATGACCGCATGTGACTACTGCCTCTCCGGTTGCTCCGACGATGGCCACAGCCTTGACGACGAAGGTTGTGGCACAAGTCGCGAATGTTTCCACGTCGATCTGGGGGATCGCGACGAAGGCAACCACCTTGGTATGCCAGAGGATGACGATCCCCCTGGGCCTGCTTCTCGCGTTGACATCCCGCGGGAGCTAGCTGTGGTACCAGTCCCTGCGGTGGGTCAGGACACATAGCTCGAGCAAATCCGTGAGATGCAGGCCAAGCTCGACGAGGAAGCAGGGCAACTTGTGCAGCTCTGGCAAAACATCGAGCAGGAGTGGGCAGGTCGAGCACTCGCCGGAGAAGCGCGTCATCGGGCCTGGGACATCCAACACCATATCGTTGATGGTGCCAGGGCAAGGCTGCCCCCGGCCTCCAGCGGGGTCAGCCAGAATCTAGCTGCAGCAGCAGTGCTACTCCGAGCAATGCCGGAGCCATCCACCACCGAGGGCGGCGTATCCAGGGAGAACTCAAGAATCTCCTGGAGGATGTCGCGGTCCGACGGGCGCACGATGCCCCCGGAGCATCGCGCGATGACTTCCCGACTCATGCGGGAGGCCTCGGTCCGCACCGGGCGCACGCAGGACGGAACGCCTACAGCCCCGGATCGCCTCGGCAACGAGCACCACCACCGCGACCGTCGATCCCGCCTCGACGAGAGGGTGCGCCGAGGCTACCACCCCAGGCGCGGAGGACGCTACGATAGTGAGGAGGATTGGAGCCCCTCGCCCGAACCACCAGGTCCGCGAGCCTTCAGTCGGGCCATACGACGGGCGCCGTTCCCAGCTCGGTTCCGGGCCCCGACTACCATCACCAAGTACTCGGGGGAGACAAGGCCGGAGTTGTGGCTTGCGGACTACCGGCTGGCATGCCAGCTGGGAGGGACGGACGACGACAACCTCATCATCCGCAACCTCCCTCTCTTCCTCTCCGACGCCGCCCGGGCCTGGCTGGAGCATCTGCCTCCTGCGCAGATCTCCAACTGGGACGACCTGGTCAAGGCCTTCGCTGGAAATTTCCAGGGCACGTACATGCGCCCTGGGAACTCATGGGATCTCCGAAGCTGCTGCTAGCAGCCAGGGGAATCCCTGCGAGAATACATCCGATGGTTTTCAAAGCAGTGCACCGAGCTGCCCAACATCACCGACTCAGATGTCATCGGGGCGTTCCTCGCTGGCACCACTTGTCGCGACCTGGTGAGCAAACTGGGCCGCAAGACTCCCACCAAGGCGAGCGAATTGATGGACATCGCCACCAAGTTTGCCTCTGGTCAGGAGGCGGTCGAAGCCATCTTCCGGAAGGACAAGCATCCTCAGGGATGCTAGCAGGAAGACGTCCTCGAGGCGTCCGCCCAGCGTGGCACGAAGAAGAAGGCCAAGAAGGAGTCGCAAGCGAAGCGCGACGCCGCTGACGCAGATCTTGTCGTTGCTGCCGAGCACAGGAACCCTCGGAAGCCTCCGGAGGGGCCAACATGTTCGACAAGATGCTCAAGGAGTCGTGCCCCTACACCAGGGTCCCGTCAAGCACACCCTTGAAGAATGTGTCATGCTCCGGCGCTACTTCCATAAGGTCGGTCCCCCGGCGGAAGGTGGCAAAGGCCAAGACAACCACAAGAAGGAGGGCGACAAGGAAGAGGAGTTCCCAGAGGTCCACGGCTGCTTCATGATCTATGGTGGGCAAGTGGCAAACGCCTCGGCTCGGCACTGCAAGCAGGAGCGCTGGGAGGTCTGCTCAGTGAAGGTGGCAGCGCCAGTCTACCTAGACTGGTCCGACAAGCCCATCACCTTCGACCAAGGCGACCACCCCGACTGCGTGCCGAGCCCAGGAAGGTACCCGCTCGTTGTCGACCCCGTCATCGGCAACACCAGGCTCACCAAGGTCCTCATGGACGGAGGCAGCAGTCTCAACATCATCTACGCCGAGACCCTCGGGCTCTTGGGGATCGATCTGTCCATGACTCGGGACAGTTGGTGCGGCCTTTCACGGGATCGTCCCCGGAAAGCGCGTCCTGCCCCTTGGACAACTCGATTTGCCCGTCTGCTTCGGAACTCCCTCCAACTTCCGCAGGGAAACCCTCACGTTCGAGGTGGTCGGGTTCCGAGGGACCTACCACGCGGTGCTGGGGAGACCATGCTACGCCAAGTTCATGGTCGTCCCCAACTGCACGTACCTCAAGCTTAAGATGTCAGGCCCCAATGGGGTCATCACCGTCGGATCCATGTACCGACACGCGTACGAATGCGACGTGGAGTGCGTGGAGTACGCTGAGGCCCTCGCCGAGTCCGAGGCCCTCATCGCTGACCTGGAGTGCCTCTCCAAGGAGGTGCCTGATGCGAAGCGCCACGCCGGCAACTTCGAACCGGCTGAGGCGGTTAAGTCCGTCCTTCTCGACCCCAGCAACGACGCCTGTAAGCAAGTCCGGATCGGCTATGAGCTCAACCTAAAATAGGAAGCAGTGCTCGTCGACTTTCTCCACGCAAACGCCGAAATTTTTGCATGGAGTCCCTCGGACATGCCGGGCATAGCGAGGGATGTCGTCGAGCACTCGCTGGATATCTGAGCTAGAGCCCGACCCGTGAAGTAGCACCTGCACCGTTTCGACAAAGAAAAGCGCAGAGCCATAGGCAAGGAGATCCACAAGCTAATGGTCGTTGGGTTCATCAAAGAGGTATTCCATCCCGAATGGTTAGCTAACCCTGTGCTTGTGAAAAAGAAAGGTTGGAAATGGAGGATGTGCGTCGACTACACCGGGTTGAATAAAGCATGTCCGAAGGTTCCCTACCCTCTGCCTCGCATCGATCAAATTGTGGACTCCACTGCTGGGTGCGAAACCCTGTCAGTCCTCGATGCCTATTCAGGTTATCACCAAATCAAGATGAAAGAGTCCGACCAGCTCGCGACTTCTTTCATCACACCTTTTGGCATGTATTGTTATACTACTATGCCATTTGGCTTGAGGAATGCAGGTGCGACATACCAAAGGTGCATGAACCACGTGTTCGGGGAGCACATCGGCCGAACGGTCGAGGCTTACATCGATGACATCGTTGTCAAGACGAGGAAAGCCTCCGACCTCCTCTCCGACCTTGAAACGACATTCAAGTGTCTGAGAGCGAAAGGCGTGAAACTCAATCCTGAGAAGTGTGTCTTTGGAGTTCCCCGAGGCATGCTCCTAGGGTTCATTGTCTCCGAGCGGGGCATCGAAGCCAACCCGGAGAAGATCGCGGCCATCACCAACATGGGACCGATCAAAGATTTGAAAGGAGTACAAAGGGTCATGGGATGCCTTGTGGCTCTGAGCCGCTTCATCTCGCGCCTCGGCGAGAAAGGATTACCCTTGTACCACCTCTTAAGGAAGGCCGAGCGCTTCACTTGGACCCCCGAGGCCGAGGAAGCCCTCGGAAACTTAAAGGCACTCCTTACAAATGCGCCCATCTTGGTGCCCCCCCCCCCGCTACAGAAGAAGCCCTCTTGATCTACGTAGCCGCAACCACTCAGGTGGTCAGCGTCGCGATCGTAGTCGAGAGATGATAAGAAGGGCATGCACTGCTCGTCCAGAGGCCGGTCTACTTCATCAGTGAGGTGCTATCCGAGACAAGATCCGCTACCCACAAATCCAGAAGCTACTGTACGCAGTAATTCTGACGCGGCGAAAATTGTGACACTACTTCGAGTCTCATCCGGTGACTGTGGTGTCATCCTTCCCCCTGGGGGAGATCATCCAGTGCCGAGAGGCCTCGGGTAGGATAGCAAAGTGGGCAGTGGAACTCATGGGTGAGACAATCTCGTTCGCTCCTCGGAAGGCCATAAAATCCCAAGTCTTGGCGGACTTCGTGGCTGAATGGGTCGACACCCAATTGCCGACAGCCCCAATCCAACCCGAACTTTGGACCATGTACTTCGATGGGTCGCTGATGAAAACAGGAGCAGGTGCGGGCCTGCTCTTCATCTCACCCCTCGGGAAACATGTGCGCTACGTGCTGCGCCTCCATTTTCCGGCATCAAACAACGTGGCCGAGTATGAGGCTTTGGTTAACGGGTTGCGCATCGCCGTCGAGCTAGGGGTTCAGCGCCTCGACGCTCGTGGCGACTCGCAGCTTGTCATCGACCAAGTCATGAAGAACTCCCACTGCCACGATCGAAAAATGAAGGCCTATTGCGACGAAGTTCGGCGCCTGGAAGACAAGTTCTACGGGCTGGAGCTCAACCATATCGCTCGACGGTACAACGAGACTACGGATGAGCTGGCGAAAATAGCCTCGGGGCGGACGACGGTTCCCCCGAACGTCTTCTCCAGGGACATACATCAACCCTCCATCAAGATCGACGACACGCCCGAGCCCGAGGAGGCCTCGGCCCAGCCCAAGGTACCTTTGGTCGCCGAGGGTGAGGCCCTGCGCGTCGAGGGAGAGCGGAATGGGGTCACGCCAAACCCGAACTAGCAGACCCTGTACCTGCAATATCTCCACCGAGGAGAGCTACCCCTCGACAAGGCCGAAGCTCGGCGACTGGCTCGACGTGCCAAGTCGTTCGTCTTACTGGGTGATGAAAAGGAGCTCTACCACCGCAGCCCCTCGAGCATTCTCCAACGATGTATATTCGTCGCCCAAGGACAGGAGCTGCTGCAAGAAATACACTCGAGGGCTTGCGGTCACCATGTAGCACCTCGAGCCCTCGTGGGGAACGCCTTCCGATAAGGTTTCTATTGGCCGACCGCGGTGACCGACGCCACTAGGATTGTACGCTCCTGCCAAGGGTGTCAATTCTACGCAAGACAGACACACATGCCCGCTCAGGCCCTGCAGACAATACGCATCACCTGGCCATTTGCCGTGTGGGGTCTGGACCTCGTCGGTCCCTTGCAGAAGGCACCCGGGGGCTTCTCGCACCTGCTGGTCGCCATCGACAAATTCTCCAAGTGGATCGAGGTCCGACCCCTAACCAGCATCAGGTCCGAGCAGGCGGTGGCGTTCTTCACAAACATCATCCATCACTTTGGGGTCTCGAACTCCATCATCACCGACAATGGCACGCAGTTCACTGGGAAGAAGTTCCTGGACTTCTATGAGGACCACCACATCCGTGTGGACTGGGCCGCCGTAGCTCACCCCATGACGAATGGGCAGGTGGAGCGTGCCAACGGTATGATTTTGCAGGGACTTAAACCGAGGATCTACAACGACCTCAACAAGTTTGGCAAGCGGTGAATGAAAGAGCTACCCTCGGTGGTCTGGAGTCTGAGGACGACGCCGAGCCGGTCCACGGGTTTTTC
The DNA here is from genome assembly GCF_902167145.1 of Zea mays. Classification (NCBI taxonomy): domain Eukaryota; kingdom Viridiplantae; phylum Streptophyta; class Magnoliopsida; order Poales; family Poaceae; genus Zea; species Zea mays. Next base: position 34,778,593 of record NC_050099.1, on the reverse strand, counting down.
GCCGTTCTTTCTAGTCTATGGGGCCGAGGCTATCTTACCCACAGACTTAGAATACGGTTCCCCGAGGACAAAGGCGTACGACGACCGAAGCAACCAGACCAGCCAAGAAGATTCACTGGACCAGCTTGAAGAAGCTCGGGACGTGGCCTTACTACACTCGGCACGGTATCAGCAGTCTCTGCGACGCTACCACGCCCGAAGGGTTCGGCCCCGAGGCTTCCAGGTGGGAGACTTGGTACTTCGGCTGCGACAAGACGCCCGAGGGCGACATAAGCTTACTCCTCCCTGGGAAGGGTCGTTCATCATCGCCAAGATTTTGAAGCCCGGGACATACAAGCTGGCCAACGATCAAGGCGAGGTCTACAGCAACGCTTGGAACATCCAACAGCTACGTCGCTTCTACCCTTAAGATGTTTCAAGTCATTCATATACCTCGTTTTCTTTACATAGATAAATAAAGTCTAACCGTCAAGGAAGGATCAGCCTTGCCTCGGCAAAGCCCGACCCTCCCTCGGGGGCTAGAAGGGGAACCCCCTCTGTGTCAAAATTTTCCTCGGAAAAGTTTTCTACCAAAGGAAAAGTTTTCTACCGAAACGACTTTCGACTATATCGATAACGGAACCCTAAAAACGAGCGAGAGAACATGTAAGCGGCAAGGCCGACCGAGCCGAGGGACTCCTACGCCTCCGGGATACGGATACCTCACTCATCACCTTCCGCGAAAAGTGACTCACGCTCGAGTAAGCGGTTCTGTTATCGAACAAGTCCTAAACGCTCAGGTAGAAAACGACTTTCATGCTTTCGACTATATCGATAGCGAGATCCTAAAAACAACGAGAGTACACGTAAGCGGCAAGGCCGACCGAGCCGAGGGACTCCTACGCCTCCAGGATACGGATACCTCATTCATCACCTTCCGTGAAAAGTAACTCACGCTCGGATAAGCGATCCTACTACCGAACAAGTCCTAACGTTCGGGTAGAAAACGACTTTCGTGCCTTCTCGACTATATCGATAACAGAATCCTGCAAACGAGTAAGAGTTCACATAAGCGGCAACGCCGACCGAGCCGAGGGACTCCTACGCCTCCGGGATACGGATACCTCACTCATCACCTTCCGCGAAAAGTAACTCTCGCTCGGATAAGCGATTCTGCTACCGACGAACAAGTCCTGATACTCAAAACAAAAGGAAAGGAAACACAGCTTTATAGCACGACAATAAGATGTTTAGGCCTCAGCGGCCGCAAAAAACATACGCATACTACAGACAAATTGTTCCTGCAGGTTCAGACATCGGCAGGGGGACCAGCAGCACCCTCGGTGACGTTTCCACCCTCGGCGGAACCTGGCCCAGCCTCGGACGGCGATACGGGCGGAAGGATCTCCACCCCAAGGGAGGACGCCAGCACCGCGCTTGGGCCCTCACGGCCATGCTCTCCGCAAGGGTTCCGGCCCGAGCGGACGCCCCGGCTAGCCGCTCCGTAGCCTCCGCCAGCTATCCCCCGAGGACCTCAGCCCGGCTCACGGCCTCGGCAGCTTGGCTCCGGGATTGGTCCCGCTCGCGGATGACCTGGCCAAAAAGCTTCAGCCGCCGCTACTGCACTTCCTCGGCCTGGGAAGCTGCCTGCTCCCAGGCCAACGAAGCCTATTTTCGAGCCGACTCTGCCTCTGTCCATGCCGACACCGCTGTCTCCGGCTCCAGCTCATCGCAGAGCGACCGAAGGTCCTAAAACTGAGCAAGAGAGGCCTTGAGCGGCAAGGCCGACTGAGCCGAGGGACTCCTACGCCTCCGGGATACGGATACCTCACTCGTCACCTTCCGCACAAGGCAACTCACGCTCGGTTAAGTGGTTCAGCTAGCTGACAGGCAAGTCCTAGTGCTCGAAATGAGGAAGAAACACGGTTTCACGCTCAAATATCCAAATGTTCAGGCCTCAGCGGCCACAATGAACAAACACCCATACTCAGGGTACCATTACAAACAGGACTCTGGTTCCACTCCCACGGGTATGAACAACCTCCACACCAGAGGGCCTGCGGGATAGCAAACTCCAGGTGGCTCGCCGACGGCCACTGCACTAGCAGCGCGACAACAACCTCCATCTCGGGCGGCTAGACAGCAGCAGCGCTGGCCTCAGGGCAAACGCTACTGCTGAAAGGCCTTCGTTCACGTCCCCTCACAGGGGACGAGAACCAGCCATTAAAGCCAAAGAGTCGGAGGCCCGGAGCGCAGGTGGCACCGATGGTCTCGTCGGCGGAGGCAACCGCTTCGGCGGAGGTAGCCTCACCTATGGCGACCACCACCTCAGCACCGACGACAGCGGCCACCTATCCACCAACACCGCACCAGCGAGCGGCAGCCGCCCCAAAGCGCACCGGCAGGTCCTCACTCCCGTTCTCGCCACAAGAACGAGAACGAGACCGTCCCAGAACACGAGTACCGCCCTCACGGCGTACGACGTGTTGTGCGACCCCCCTGGGTGCAGCCGACGGCGCAAAGAGGACCTGGACGTGGCCGGCCCGCGCGCGGCACGACCGTCGCCCGGGTGGAGGACAGACAGCTGCACCCTGGCCAGGCAGCAGCAGTTCGCCTTCCCCCGCATGGCTGGAGGACGCCTCCTCCGTAGAGCTGGAGGATGCCCTTCTCCCTCGAATGTCGGAGGAAGAAGCGGGTCACCAGCCCACGCGGAGGCAGACCCCAACTCGGTGCGCCCTCCTCCCCAGCCCGAATGATGAACATCCTTGAAGCTGAGGGCTGGGCAGAGGCCGCAACCCGGCTTGCTTCTCCCCACCACAAGGCTGGTGATCATCCCTACGGATGACCATTTATGAGGGACTGCAGCCGGGCTGCGTGATGAAAATCCTTGAAGCCGAGCGATGTCTGAAGAGCGCCAACCCCCGCGGGGTCGCGCTCCTCCAACGGCAGCAAGACGAAGGCAACACGGGTGCACCCCATCCGGGGGCTCGGAAGGTGGAAGGGCGCAATGCATGAGGGGAGTGCGGAGGCATGTCTACTGCCCGGGGGATCGATCCCTTTTTAAAGGCGGCTCTCCCCACTCGCATTCCAAGCGCCACGAGCAAAGTCTCCACCGACGAGCTCCAGGGTTCCCACCCTCCGACGCGGGGGCTGGGTCCCACATGTCATGCGAGCTGACCAGAAACAGAAGAAGCCAAACCGCTGCACGCGAAGCAGGTAACCGCCCTGCGGTTATAAGCGTTCCTCCATCCTTGCCGAAACCAGCGGGCGAAAGGGTGGACCGCTACGCAAGAGGCGTGCAACCGCACCATGGTTGTGCACCCTTTCGGCTTCATCGCATCCGGTGGGTCAGCGTGAAGGCCCGGGCCCGCATGTCATGCAACCGGTGCGACGGTTACTGCGTGCAAAGAAACTGCACCACCACTTGCGCCAATGTCGCGTCTTCTTGACTGCGGAACCGGTGCCGCGACTCGAGGCAGCCCTGCGCATGACCCAACAGTACCAATTGAGTGCAACAATCACGGGTCAGTCAGCCGCGGGAGGAGGCGCGGCGGTCAATATGGCCAAAAGTGGGCTGGCAGTAATTGTAGCAGCAGATGGGCAGAAGCAGCGGTCAAACCGCCTGCAGGCTCGCGTCCCCTCCTGAAGCGGCAGGAGAGCCCTCTCCCACAGCATGAAGACGACGCGCCCGTGTTCCGTTCCTCGAACGACTCGCGCACGCGCAATGGCCGCCCCGCGAATCGCCCGTCCCGTCGCATTAACTCCTCGGCAGGGCAAGCGACACCCTTGGCAGGCGAAGCGGGCGTCGTTTCACCTCCGCCATGATGACTGCATCAAAAAAGGTGCGCCACACTATTTAAATTCATATCCTTTTCCTCTTCCTCTTTCTCTCTCTTGCTACAGGGACCGGGAAAGAGGATATTTCGAAAAGGATCCTTCTCAGCGAAGGAAACAGGCCCCCGAGCCCTCCTACTGATCAGGGGTTCGAAGGCTAGCCCCTCGGAAGGGTTTGACAGCCGCCCCAGAGCACTCGGGCTCCGAGCCCATTACTGATCAGGGGTTCGAAGGCTGGCCCCTCGGAAGGGTTCGACAGCCACCCTAGAGCACTCGGGCTCCGAGCCCATTACTGATCAGGGGTTCGAAGGCTGGCCCCTTGGAAGGGTTCGACAGCCGCCCGAGAGCACTCGGGCTCCGAGCCCATTACTGATCAGGGGTTCGAAGGCTGGCCCCTCGGAAGGGTTCGATAGCCGCCCCAGAGCACGCAGAGTGAGGGATGACTCTGGGTACGTCCGTTACATGGCCGAGGCTCGGGCTATGCTCCCGAGGTACCCTAGGATATTTCTGAGACTAGCAGGAGCGATTTTGTAACGGAATCCCACCAGAGGGAGGCATCGAGCCCTCGGACCCTATCGAATGGGTCCGGGTCCGGCAAATCACCTGCAGGTACTTTTGGAGCGCGCCTCTGGGCCACTAGCCGACCCTTATCGAATGGGGCACGGGCGTCCACTCGGATCACCCGTTAGCAACTCACTGGAAACACCATGTTCGGCGCCCTCCGAGGGCAACATGGCGCTTTCCCCTCCTTCCTCCTTGCGGAAAGGCGACGACGGGGCGTATAATGAAAGTCGAGACAGTCCTTGATCGTCCTCTCGCTCTGTGCAGAGGCTCGGGGGCTGCTCTCACAACCCGGCTACGGCCAAACTGTTGACAGCGTCAACAAACCAGCCTAAAAACTCGAAACCTGACCATACACCCGGGCTACGGCCAGGCCGCATGAGGGAACAACAAGGCCGACTGAGGCATCACGAAAAGCATTAAGACCTCAGAGGAGTCAAACCACTCCTTTGAGGCCTCGGGGGCTACACCCGGCGGGTGCGCTCGCGCGCACCCACCGGAACAAAGTATAACCGAGAAAGGTCGGTCCCCTCGCAAAAAAGTGCGGCAAAGCCTCCAAGCGAGTACCAACACTCCCTTCGAGGCTCGGGGGCTACTGTCGGGTACCGTAATTAGGGGTACCCCCAAACACTCCTAAACACGGCTGGTAAACACCCTCAGCACAAACTGCAAAGACTGATGGACATGGTTCAGGTCAAGGCCTCGTCTACCAAGGCACGCAATCTCGCCTCGCGCAAGCCCGGCCTCGGGCGGGAACAGTAGTCCCGGACGAATTCACGCCTCGCCCGAGGGCCTCCTCATGCAGTGGGCGCACCCTCAGCTCGCCCGAAGCCTAGCTCGGGCAGGCTTCGTCGTGAAGCAACCTTGGCCAGATCGCCTTACCAACTGACCATGTCGCAGGCGCATTCAATATGAAGACCGCCTGACACCTTATCCTAACACTCGCGCGTCTCAGTCGGCAAGGTCGAAGTGACTGCAGTCACTTCGCCCTTTCACTGACCGACCTGACAGGAAAACAGCATCGCTCGCCCCACTCCGACCGCTGTGCCACCCACCGGGGTAAGACTGACGATAGCCGAGTTCAGCCTCGGGCGCAACAGGAAGCTCTGCCTCGCCCGACCTTAGGCCTCGGCCTCGGGAGGAGGTCTTCGCCTCGCCCGACCCTAGGGCTCAGCCTCAGCCTCGGCCTCGGGAGGAATCACGTCCTCGCCCGACCCCGGTCTCGGCCTCAAGAGAAGTCTCCGCCTCGCCCGACCTTGGGCTCGGACCGACCGCGCCACAGGGGATACATCATTACCCTACCCCTAGCTAGCTCAGGCTACGAGGGAACTAGACCGGCGTCCCATCTGGCTCGCCCCGGTAACAGGTAATGATGGTTCCCCGCATGCGTCCATGACGTCGGTGGTTCTCAGCCCCCTACGAAAGCAAGGAGACGTCAGCAGGATCCCAGCCGCACCGCCAGCTGTGCTTCTATAGGGCTCAGGCACTTCTCCGACGGCCACGTTATCGCGTACACAGGGCTCAGGCACTTCTCTGCCAGACATGTTAGCGCATAGCTACACCCCCATTGTACATCTGGACCTTCTCCTTGCATCTATAAAAGGGAGGTCCAGGGCCTTCCTGCGGGAGGGGGGTCGCGCGGGGGAGAACGAGCAAACGAACAGGCTCACTCTCTCTCTCGCGCGACGCTTGTAACCCCTACTACGAGCACCCCCGGTGCGAGATAATACAAGCCGCGTTTCCCCTTGTGTTCCATCTTGTGCCAACCCATCTGGGCAGGGGCACGCAACGACAAATTTACTGGTTGGATTACGGACCCCCCGGGTCCGAAACGCCGACAGCTACCTCTGAAAAAGTGGGAGACTCCACCCAGCTAGGTGTGCGAACGTCTGGTTGCCTTCCTGACCAAGGGGGAGGAATTTTCCGTGATTCTCCATAGTGAACCACTCGAGGCGCCATCCCTTAATGCTATCCTTGAGGGGGATATCGAGTATTCCAACTTCCTCCCCCGGCGAAGTTCTAAACTTGCGCCGCCGACGAGCTGATGCTGCCCTCCAGCCATCCCGGGCCGACAGTGATAGAGGTACCTCTAAAGTCCGAAATGGGGGAGAATTCCAAGAAAAGCCTCGCACAGATGTACGAAAATGGCAACTTGAAGAATGGAGTTAGGGTTTAAGTGTGTTAGATTCAAATCGTAGAAATCAAGGAGACCACGAAAAAAAGGAGAGATGGGAAGAGCAAGTCCGCGGATGAGAATTGGCACATAGACAACAGATTCATGGGTGTCCTCCATCGGAATAGTGACCCCATGCCAGATCCGCCAAGAACAAAGTTCTTTTGGCAGCAAAACCCCAGTCTCAACAAGGTGGAAAAGATCAGATTCAGAGACAATGGACATATGATTACCAGTGAACGAAAGTTGGTTGTTGGGATCGATGGGCGGGATGATCGGAGCAACGACGCTCTGAGTCTTCCGCTTGGGTGCCATTGCAATCTCTCGGGCGGAACGAGCGGGCTCAGGAATTTAGAAAAGCAGAGAAGCGGCAGAGGAAAAAGTGAAGTTAGGGCTCGGAAATCAAGAAGGCACGTCGACACGAGTATAAATGGGCTCCCTGGGTCGGGCATTACCTCTAAAGTGCCAGTTCACCACTCGGAAAAGTAAAAGTCTCAGACGTCACTCGAACATTACCTCAAAAATGTCAACACTGTCAAGCGCATGGACAAACTTTCAAGTGCGCAAATGAAAACCAAAACAACAGTGATTATTTGGAGCAACTACATCCTTGATTCATAATAGAGGGAGTAACACAAACTCGAAGCCGACTCATTATGAGTCAACTTCTTCTACCCTTGCCACTACATTATATTATATTACCTTACTACTTACACTACACCATGCTACTAACTAAACACTACATTATTCTAATGCTACTTAATACTGCTACTACTGCTACTGTTGTTACTGCTGCTACTCCTGCTACTCCTCCTACTGTTGCTACTGCTGCTGCTACTACTACTACTACTACTACTATTACTACTACTACTACTACTAATGTTGTTGCTCCTGCTGCTGCTACTGCTGCTGCTGCTGCTACTACTACTACTACTACTACTACTACTACTACTACTACTACTCCTGCTGCTGCTACTACTGCTGCTGCTGCTACTACTACTACTACTGATGCTACTACTACTGCTAATACTACTGCTACTGCTACTACTACTGCTACTACTGCTGCTACTACTACTACTACTGTTACTACTACTACTACTACTGTTGCTGCTACTGCTGCTGCTGCTGCTACTACTGCTGCTGATGCTGCTGCTGATGCTACTGCTTCTACTACTACTGCTACTACTACTGTTGTTGCTGCTACTGCTGCTACTACTACTACTACTGATGTTGTTGCTGCTACTACTACTACTAATGTTGCTGCTACTACTACTACTGCTACTACTACTACTGCTGCTCCTACTACTGCTGTTGCTACTACTACTCCTCCTACTACTGCTGCTGCTACTACTACTACTACTACTACTACTACTACTACTACTACTACTACTACTACTACTACTACTACTACTACTACTACTGTTGTTGTTGCTGCTACTACTACTACTACTCCTACTACTACTGCTGTTGTTGCTGCTACTACTACTGCTATTGCTACTACTACTACTGCTACTGCTACTGCTACTACTACTACTGCTACTGCTGCTACTACTGCTACTACTACTGCTGCTGCTACTGCTACTAAGGCATAAGATTTTCAGTCCATCAGCATTTTAGAAATGAAGACCTTTGAATGGATTATTTCCAAAATCCACTCAAAGCTCGGGGGCTACACCCAATAGATTTTCAGTCCCAAGAAGATAAAATGATGATTTCTAAAGCATAAGACGAAAATAAAATGCTGCACCCAATAGATTTTTAGTCCCATGAAGACAAAATGCTTATTTCTAAAGCATAAGATGAAGACAAAATACTGATTTCTAAGGCATAAGATGAAGACCTTTGAATGAATTATTTTCAAAATCCACTCAAAGCTCGGGGGCTATACCCATTGGGTGCACCTTTGGTGCACCCAATAGATTTGTAGTCCCATGAAAACAAAATGCTTATTTCTAAAGAATAAGATGATGACAAAATGTTGATTTCTAAGGCATAAGATGAAGACCTTTGAATGGATTATTTTCAAAATCCACTCAAAGCTCGGGGGCTACACCCAATGGGTGCAAGGTGCACCCATCGGCAAAATAGAAACCATGTCGTACAACAAACCCATGAGCCGGACCTAGAATCTCTGGGCTGATTATTTCAAAATCAGCTTAAAGATTGGGGGCTTGTGGGGGACAGATATCCCCCGGTCCACTAGAAGGCTAGAAGGCCTCGCGCGGGACCTTGGGCCAGTTACCTCGCAAGGCCTTCCTTTCGTGGGTCGGGCTAGAACTACTAGCGGAGTGGGTCGGCCTGAGAAAGCAGCAGACTCAGGCTCAGGCAACCCGTCAGCTCATGCGCTATCCGTAGCAACCGCCTGACTTTCCCGCGTATGGCACCCTTGAATATCGAGGCGGATTAGGGATAAGTCGGCAATATTGTAGGAAGATCAGTTCAGTCGGTTTACTATTATTTAGGAGACGTGTGATCCTCATGTCCACATGGAGCACCCCACAGTCGAATATATAAGGCCCAGGGGGTACCCCATCATTTCCATCGATCATCTACCTATTTCATTAGCTTTTCTCTATTCAGGAGACTTCGCTTGTAACCCACCGCATAAAGATCCACTCCAGGAAGTAGGGTATTACGCCTCTCCAAGCGACCCGAACCTGCAGAAAATTGTCTGTCCCTCTCTCGTGCATCTAGCGTGAACCATTGAGCTACAGTCAACAGCACCATCCTACCCAAAAGCACCACATGGGGTAACCCTGGGTGTGCGGTCGGACTCTAAACACTGACAAACAGGCCCTTACTTTGCTACCCATAAAGGGGTGAGACAAGGGGATACTTTCTCCCCCCCCCTCTTCAACATAGTGGCTGATGGCCTTGCTATCTTGGTTAAAAAAGGTCAAGATAAGGGATTACTCACGGGTTTAATCCCTCGTATCGTGGAAAAAGGGGTTGCATGTTTGCAATACGTTGATGACACGATTTTCCTTCTTCAGGATGACCTAGCCATGGCTAGGAGCTTGAAACTGATTCTGATCCTATTTGAACAGATGTCTGACTTGAATATAAATTTCCATAAGAGCGAAGTTTTCTGCTTTGGAGAGGCTGTGAATTCTGAAAACCTTTACGCAAACATTTTACTTGTCCTATTAGTAACCTTCTAATGAAATATTTAGGGGTCACTATAGATAAGAAGAAACTAAGTAGGACCCAATGAGTAGGCACGGAAGAGAAACTAGAAAAAAAGTTGAGACTTGAGGTGGTAAATTTCTAAGTCTGGGAGGAAGAATTATGTTACTAAACAACAACCTTTCTAATGTTCCCCTGTATATGCTCGCTTTGTATTCTGTGACGAAAATGGTTCTTAAAAAATCGATGTTATCAGGAAAAGATTGTTATGGCAGGGAGGAAAAGTTACCAAGAAGTATCATTTGGCTGGATGGAACTTGTTCAACCTGCCTAAAGACCAAGGTGGACTTGGGGTACTTGACCTAAACTGCATGAATACGAGTCTGCTAGCCAAATGGATTTGGAGACTGGAATCCTCGGAGGGTTTATGGCAACAAATAGTTAGAAGCAAGTATATTAAGGGAAACCCCCTTATTACGTTTGGAGAAAAACAAGAAGACTTTCATTTCTCGAAAGGGATGATGAGCATAAAAGATCTCTTTTATAAATATTGCCGAAAAATCATTGCCAATGGGGAACATACTAGTTTTTTGTTTGATACTTGGTTGGATGACCTTCCCTTGGTTGTCCAGTACAAAAGGCTTTTCGATCTTTAGGGAAAGGCGCAATACCAGCAGACTAGACTGTAAGTATTCATAATGTCTGTAAGTGTTGCTTTATCATATTGTGCATTATTATGCAAGCATTCATAATGTCTATAAGTGTTGCTTTATCCCAAAACCTAGCTGGACCTTGAACAGTGGCAAATGAGCTTGCAATACACCAAATGTGCGTTCAACATCTTTTCTCTAAGACTCTTGTGTTGCTGCATATTTTTTGTCCTTCAAATTTGCTGGCGCCCTAATTGTTTTCACAAATATTGACCAATTAGGATAGATCCCATCTGCTAAATAGTATCCCTTGTCATAATTGTGCCCATTAATTATATAGTTAACTGATGGGGCTTCCTGTTGAGCAAGTCTATCAAAAAGATGGGATCTGTGCAAGACATTGATACAATTGAAAGACCCTGGTAGACCAAAGAAGGCATGTCATATCCATAAATCAGCAGATGCCACTGCCTCTAGTACGATAGTTGGTTCTTTCACATGACCACTGTACATGCCTTGATAAGCTGTAGGACAATTTTCCACTTCCAATGCATACAATCAAGACTACCAAGCATTCTAGGAAATCCACGTTGTTCAGCAATAGCAAGCAACCTAGTTGTATCATTTTCATTTGGTGGTCTCAGATACTCTGGTCCAAACACTTCACACGCTGACCTCACAAAATTCGTAGGCTCTTGATAGCTGTGCTTTCGCCAGTCCGCAAATACTCATCGACGTAATCTACTGGAACACCATAAGCAATCTATCTAAAAGCTACAATCACCTTTTGAATACATGAAACCCCAAGAGCACCAACATCATTTCTTTTTTGAACAAAATAGTGATCATGTTGTTTAACAACTTCAGCTATCTGCATGAAAAGAGGATGACTCATCTGAAACCGTCGTCGAAAATACTTCTCAGGATATGTTGGACACTCAACAAAATAGTCGTTGAATAATTTTATTTCATGCTCATCTCGGCTGCGATTATATACCTCATGTCCAAAAACTGAACCACGACGACTTTTACTCTGATGTTCGTTCTTCCTCTTTCGGTATTCAGCCATTAAAAGAACTGATATGTGGTCAAGTTCATCTTCAATGTCATCATCTTTAAGTTCATCTTCAATGTCATCATGTTCTTCATGCCTCAGCAACCTCTCACTTCGAGACAACATCCTCGCCTTCATCAAATTACTATGACACCATCGGTCATTAATGCACATGTTCATTACTTAGCAATCTATTCCATTACATATGAAAATAGATGCTTACCAATGGAAGAGATGCTTGGACTGTGCGTCACCAACTGCTCTGTTTGCACAATCACCGGCACCTCTTCAACGAGTGTACACAATTTCCCTTCCTGCTGGCCACAACAACAACCAACAACCAAGTCCAGGATTATCCTACAGTCACCTCTCCAAGATTCGGTAGGGCTTGTGGCGGTGCTACATCAACAGACAAGCACGTTGACCATGGATAAGTTGGGCACCTACGACGATCGTTCGATGGCGGTTCCAACGAACCCGGTTTTAAGTCTCAAGGGTTGGAAACAAACCTACATTATGGGCCCTAAACAATATGTAGCCAAATTAAAATATAGGGCCCAATTATAGGGCTAACCGTTGGAGTTGATCTTAAAGTAGTAGATAACAAATTAGTTTAATATATAGTATATGTAAATATTTTTACTTTAATATTAACTTTTTTCTATAGTTATCAAATACGATGGTACTACACAATCATTTTACTAGTCTATACTATACTTAAAGCACCAGTTTCAACGGTCGTCACGCGTCATCTTTTTACAAATAACCTCTCACAGTTATTTCAAATTAATCCGTTGTACGCCTATAGATGGCCAAACGGCGGCCCGATACGGGTCAGACGCCCACAGGCCACAACTCTGGCTCAGGCACGTCATGTCGGCCTGCTGACTGTACCGGGCCAACCGGTTAGCCCGTCGTCCCATTTGACTAAATCAACGTAAATGTTAAAAAAATGGTGCAGGAGGAGGGGTTTGAACCCATGCCCTGATGGAAGAAGGGCGGAAGACACTGGGTGACGTTGTCTAATCAATAGAACATCATGCTTAAGTGTTTTAATATTGAATATAAATTGTATATATGTATATACATTTTTTGTAAAATAAAAAATATAATCGTGTCGGACCGGGCCAGCACTACGGGCAAAGGCTACAGCCCAAGCACGACACGACATTCTTGGTTCTTACAAGCATTAGGTCGTTTCTGAGACCACATTAGCGCAATGAACTCCATAGTATTTGAGGTAGCTGAATTGGATGGAGCAACAATGATTTGTCACACTAACAGTAAAATGAAATGTTATTTGTTGGTTTTAAACATTAGTAATTGCTACGAAGTAACATAATTTATAGGGAGCGCATCCAGTTTTTATTGATGCTTGACTTTAGCAATCACTCCATATTTTGATCTATCTTTTTATAAGTTTGAGTTCATGTGACTTATTTTAGAAACTTGAGCTCACAAACTTTCTCTTATTTGGTCTTTATACAGTGGAATTATGTCATTTTATAATATCTGTTCGTTCAACCAGTCGTTGTGAACTCTATTCTAATCGCTCACTTCATTGATCGTGTTGTACCAAAACATATTGCATGGAGTAAACAATAATATCAGTTAGCCAAATAAAAAAATATTATACGGAGAGCGAAAACAATTAATAAAAAATCTTAAAATTTTTTTGATGGATAATTTACGTGAGTATTGTTGTAAGCCGTCGCAACGCACGGCAACCGACTAGTTATTTATTTATGCATGACTGTATGAGCTTCGGTCCAAATTCAGACCATCCATATCAGATGAAGGTGCTGGTAATCTCAAGTCACAGATCGGACCGCCCATTCTCTTGGAAAATCATCTCCCGCCGTCAGATCTAGGTCACCCGGCAGCCATCCTATAAAACCTCTCCATCTCTCCTCCTTACTTCCGTCCCCGCCGCCACGCCAGAGAGGAGAGGAAGAGCGCGCGGAGAGTGAGAGCCCGGGAGCCGGGAGAAGCAGCGGCTGGGAGCAAGATGGTGCAGCGCCTCACCTACCGGAAGCGGCACAGCTACGCCACCAAATCGAACCAGACCCGCGTCGTCAAGACACCTGGTAAGATCAGCGCACTCGCTTGGTCGATCCCACGTTGTTTCTGTTCGTGCAGGTTGTAGAGATAGGATTCTCGCTGATTTGTTCATGTTTTGGTTAGGAGTTAGATGGATCTGCCCTTGAGATCTAGGACCCTTTACACCGGATATCGCACCGTTACCACTTAATCTCGTATATTCACTTAGTGCCGTTGTGCTGTTGCTGATTAGGTGGGAAACTTGTGTACCAGTACACCAAGAAGCGCGCGAGCGGACCGAAGTGCCCAGTCACCGGGAAGAAGATCCAAGGAGTATGTGCCGCCCACCTTTCTATTTTATCCTCTCGTTATTGCGTTAGGTCGTTGCATCATGCTCCATGCAAAGATTTCAACTTTAATGCTGTTTGATCAGCCTAGGCTAAGAGTTCCTGATGGAACATGTATTTAAACCGCGGCATTAGTATTTTGTGTAGCTTATGACTCATTCTTGTGAAGTGTCATTGCAAACTGGGGATTTAAGTGCACCTATTATTGTTGAATCATGTTGCGGGCTCTTGGTTGGAACAGTTTATCATCCCAGGGCAGTGTACACATCTGAGCACAATGTGTTGTGTTGTCAAATTTTGCTTGTGTTATAGGTCGTATCAAGTTGTCCTTTCTCCAGGCCTGCCTTCCTTTTTTGTTTTGAGTTTGTTGGCCAACAATTATATAGTTACAATTGACAAACATATGTCTGAATTTCCTGTGAAGATTTCAGCATTTTGTTCTGTTTGTCTAGAAATTAGAACAAATCAGGATGCCAGAGAGACTGTGCTTTGATGTTGATGCCAATTACATGGAATTGCATATTTGCATTGTGTACTTTGTATTGATTGTGATTTGATGGGCTTTTCTGACCAATGTGCCTGTTTCTGTTATCAAGTGGCTATGATGCATGATTATCATCCCAGTTCATAACACGAACAGGTAAAATGCACCAAGTATCCCTACTGGTTGTTTTGCTGGTTTGTTGCTCCTACTTCAATAACTGACAGTGTTTTGAGCTACATACCGGCAGGGAATTGTTTTTTCATGTAGTACAGGTTATTATGAAATGTTGGGACACGATTATTAGATCCCTTTGGTGTTCCTGGTTGTTGAGATGTTCTCTGTTGATGTCTCTTCTATGCTTTCCCCTTAAAACCCCTTAAAACATGTTTTGTTGTAACTTCCAAATTGTCGTTACACATTCGAAACCGTGTACTGCCTGTTCTGTTCATACTAATGGGCCTATGGTTACTGAGAAACATGACAAGCATATGTCTGAAACTTTCATGCTGATTGCCTAATCTTCTCCACGAGGCCCTTTGCACTGACATACCCCCCTGTTCTATCAATCTATCTATTTATTAATTTCTTTTTGTTTTTATGTCTGCTCCTTTGCTATCTTCTATTATTTCCTAACTTTGCTGGTAGAACTCTTCAGGTGGTGAGGGTTGGATGATGATCAGTTGCATAGTTCAAATGATTACTTCTGTAATGACTATGATTACACTGAATTGTCTTTCGCTCCTAACTGACAATCTTCTGACCACCTGATTTTTCCTGGTAATCTTAGAGGATTTGTGTACCACCATATTTACAACACACTGATTTTGTTATGTTTATCTGATTTTTAAATTTTAATTTATTTAATTCAGAAGTTTTATTACTTCTTAGAACACATGTCCATAAATATTGCTTCCGTCTGAGTACTTCACTGCACCAACTGTACATGTGACTTGGTAGTAATATATATGGAAGAATTCCCTACACGACATGTGTAGGCATAGACACTACACTAAGTAATCAGATTATGCAGTCTTAAGTTCACCCGGGAGTATAAGTTTGTGCCATTAACAGCATGTTTAACTGATTCTCATATCAGATTATGCAGTCTTAAGTTCACGCGGGAGTATAAGTTTGTGCCATTAACAGCATGTTTAACTGATTCTCATAAATATCGCGAATGCTTGAATTGCAGATTCCACACCTGAGACCTGCTGAGTACAAGAGGTCCAGGTTGGCAAGGAACCAAAGGACTGTGAATCGTCCATATGGTGGTGTTCTGTCTGGTACTGCAGTTAGGGAGAGGTGATCATTCTTTCGCATCCCATGCTTGCCTGTTTAAATGATTGTTTGAGAAACTAATCTGCCCGCACGCCTCAGGATCATCCGTGCCTTTTTGGTCGAGGAACAGAAGATAGTGAAGAAGGTGTTGAAGATCCAAAAGACCAAGGATAAGGCCTCCAAGAGCTAGACGATATAGGCCACAATGTTTGAGTCCATTCGAATTTATTTCAGCAGGAAAATTTCTCGCGGGTATGGGGAATCTTGGTACTTATGCTAGTAGTATGTGAGATGGGTGTGGTTTAAATTTTGAGCGTAAGTTGAGTTCTGTTAACTTGTTAAGTTCGGTGGAATGTTTTAAACTATGTGGATGTCAGATTTTGTTAATGTTTGCGCAGTTTGCCCCAATTTTGGCCTTCATTACGTACATAACGGTGATCATAACATTAAATTTCTTTAGGACTACTTAGGGAACTTTATTTTTCCAAGGAAATAAACTTCTCAAAATAATCCTTAGGGCTAGTTTGAGAACCTCATTTTCCCAACGGTTTTTTTATTTTCTCAAGAGAAATTAGTTCATTTTCTCTTGAGAAATTAGAAATTCCATGGAAAAATAGGGATACCAAACTAGACCTTAATATTAACATTGTCCCCTTTTGGATGATTAGATCATAACCTACTTAAGGACTAGTTTGTGAAATAAGAACTATTTTTTATTGGAAAAGTAGAAAAATCCCTTAGAAAAACAAGGTTCCTAAACTAAAGGAGTGTTTGTTTTGGATTATAATCTGTCAATCTACCTTGATTATATAATCTAACAAATTTTGAAAATTTTGAATTAATATTTAGTTTAAAATTTATTGATTATATAATTTAGGTAGATTATAATTTCAAACAAACCCTCCTAAAACTAGCCTTAAAAGTAGTTATATCTAGTAAGTACCTTAGAGCATATCCAAGAGACTTTTCATTTTTTGATCTCTATTTGGCTATCTATTTACGTTTTCATAAAGATTACACTCTATATCTGCATCTCAGTCCAACAGATTATCTATCTAGCTTGGCTAGTCAGGTGGCTAGCCAAATTTAGCTAGTGAGAGAGCTAATTTAGATAGCCAGATAGCTTGCGAGTTAGATAGCTAGTCTGTTGGAGATTTATTTGCTATTGAGTAGCTAAAATTTAGTTTGGTGAGTTATTTAGCTAGTCTTTTAGAGATGCTCTTATGTGTAAGAAAATAAAGCGTATTCATTTTTCTAACCCTCGCACGACCACCGACATATATCCCTGCTGTACTTCATATTTTCACCTATAAGTCTATAACACAATGCAACCTAATGTTTTGATTTGAATGTAATGTGGAAATCTTTATGGCTCTTCCATGCTACCATGATGAAAAAATCGTACAGAGTATACATGTTCTCTAAGCTAGATTTGATGTACCAAACAGGCCATCTCCGGGACGGTGGTTATGGCTTGTGGGCTCTCTTTTCTTTTGTTTCCCACGCAGGGGGGTAGGCGTAGGCTTCAGTTGCACGTTTTCAGTCACCTGATACTTTCAATCCGTCAGCAAGCTGGGGACGTGCCATCAGCCATGCAATCAAACTTGTACAGTGTACTTTATATTGTACATGCACATGTTCGTGCGTACAACCAGCTATTTGTTCAGCGCTGAAGGAGCGTCCCATTGCAAGGACGTGACGAAGAACGTAGCCTGGTGGTAGAACGTCGTTTGCCATGGCCGCTGACGAGCTCTCACCGTACATCCTCCTGCTTCCTCTACTCGCGCTGCCACTCGTCGTCGCGCTACTGGCCCGCCGCCGCGCGCTTGGGAGGGACGACGCCAGGCTACCTCCGGGACCATGGGCGATGCCGGTCATCGGCCACCTGCACCACGTCGCCGGGGACGCGCCCCCGCACCGCGCCCTGCGTGACCTCTCGCGGACCTACGGCCCCCTCATGGCGCTCCGCCTGCGGACCGTCCCCGTGGTGGTGGCCTCGTCCCCGGCCGCCGCGCGCGAGGTCACCGGCACCCACGACGCCGCCTTCGCGTCGCGCCCCGCCGCGCCGGCGCTGCGGCTCCTGACCGGCGGCGCGGAGGGCGTCACCTTCGCGCCGTACGGCGACGCGTGGCGGCGGATGCGCAGGGCCTGCGCCGCCGGGCTCTTCAGCGCGCCCCGCGTCCGCTCCTTCCGCGCCGTGCGCGAGGACGAGCTCGGCCGCCTCCTCCGCGCCGTCGCCGCGGCCGCGTCCGCGCCTGCGCCTGCGCCGGTGAACCTGACCCGGCGCATGTCGCGGTTCGCCTTCGACTCCTCGGCGCGCGCCGTCGCCGGCAGCCGGAGCGAGCACCGTGACGAGGTCCTGCGGGCGCTGCAGGACGCGCTCAAGACCCTCCCCAAGCTGAGCCTGCTGGACTTCTTCCCGTCGTCACGCCTCGCCGCTCTCGCCAGCCACGTGCCCCGCGTGGTCGCGCGCCGCCGCGCCGCTATGCGGCCCATCGGTCCGGGTCTGGACGCCGTCGTGGACTCCATCGTCCTGGAGCACCTGGAGAGGAGAGACAGCGATGTCGACGACGACGAGGACTTGCTTGATTTGCTGTTGAGGATGCAGAAGGACGTGGACTCCCAGTACCCTTTCACCACCCTCAACATCAAATCCGTCATCATGGTATGTATCTTGCTCCTCTCTCCTTCAATCCCTTCCCTGTTACATCGCACATTCAGCCATCGTCGACACACACACACACACAGGACTTGTTTGTTGCCGGTGGCGAGACGTCGGCGACGGCCATGCAGTGGGCAATGACGGAGCTGATACGGAACCCTCGGGCGATGCGGAAGGCGCAGGCCGAGGTCCGGTCGGCGCTCGCGGGGCAGAGCACGGTGACGGAGGCCGGCCTCACCGACCTACACTACCTGCGGCTAGTCATCAAGGAGACGCTCCGGCTGCACCCGCCGGCGCCGGTGCTGCTCCGGGAGTGCCTTAGCGCACGCGAGGTGCTCGGCTACCACGTCCCGCGGGGCGCCATGGTGCTGGTGAACGCGTGGGCGATCGGCAGGGACCCGGCGCACTGGGACGCGCCGGAGGAGTTCGCGCCGGAGAGGTTCCAGGAGCTTGACGGCGCGAGGGACGACTTCAGGGGGGCGGCGGACTTCGAGTACGTCCCGTTCGGCGCCGGGAGGAGGATGTGCCCTGGCGCGGCCTTGGGCCTAGCGCATGTGGAGCTCGCGCTCGCTGCTCTGCTGTTCCATTTCGACTGGGAGATGCCGGAGGGGATGGTTGCTGAGGAGATGGACGTGACGGAGGCGGCTGGGATCACCATGCCCCCACGCTCTGAGCTGCTGCTGGTCGCTATCCCTAGGGTGCCGGTGCCTGTGCCTGTTGATTGAACAAATAACGCCACTTGTAGTTGGGTAGTCGTGTACACCATCTGAACTTGTAATAACAAGCAAAAAAAAATTGTGTGTGAGTACAGCTATTGCTCAATAGAGGCTTTGAAGTTCAGATGTAGTACGCACCTGCATGACAGATCGTGACCCCGGCCAGAAGACAGTATCCAGTCGTGCCTGCCTTCTTCGCCGCCTGGGCGGGGGTTCTTGAGGAAGCTCACGCACATTGCCCCGATGGGGCACACCAGAGTGCTGAGTGCCCAAGATCTTCGCTCAGGTGTACCTGCACGGCTGCACTTGCAGTGAAACCTCTCAAACCTAATAACACATCCACAGTTACAAGTTAGACCTTAGGACTGCGGATGTATCCATGTTTAATAATTTTGTTGAACTGACGATCATGTTTCAGTACAAGTTCGGTCGGTCGGTACACTGACCTCAAGCAGGCTGCAACGGCGAAGATGAAGCCAGGGCAAAGGTTAGGCATGGCGGAGGTGATCGCCGGCAAGGTGCGTAGTATACTGACACCCTACACCCTGCATCCATTCCCGGTCCTGCCATCCACAGGCTGCATCGGCCGGAGTGCCGGACCATACACCGGGCACCGCCACTGAACATCAGAACTCAAGAGAGTCAAAACCCATGTGATTCGGTGGCCGATGATGATCGATATTAGACTACTCTTGTTGTATTTATGTACATTCCCATACAGACCATCGTTTCAGTCTACAGGCAGTTGGACATAGCTACTGTACTACAGTCCATGCAGCTCATTGTTCCGTGCAACCATGCTAACATTCCAGCGGCCAATCGTCAGATGTAATCGCCCTGCACGATCTTTCTCGCGATGTACTTCCCCAAGAAATCGAACCCGTGGGAGTAGAGGGCTTCGATGTCTGCACGCTTGCCCCTCTCCACCATCAGCGCCAGCTCAGCTCTGTGACTCTCCTACAGCCGAAAACCACCATAAATCATTTGCAGACATATATAAGGGCCTTAAGCCGAATTTTACACAAGGCCATATGATAAAGCATCAGGGAACGATAGTAATTATGTAACGACGTTGAGAGCCAAATACACACACCTGCAGGAACTTTGACGACATCAAGCTTTTGGCAATCTGCAGATCACGTGGCTTCAGCTCTTGAAACGCGTCCTCGGGGATAAGATGCAGATCACCTCCTCTCACCCCGAGCCATTTCACGTTGCAAGCTGAAAATGGAGAACAGGATTCACATGGTTCGGTTCGGCCACATGTGCAGAATAAAGGCCAGATGATCACTCAAACAAAGTACCATATCTGTATGACTCTAGGCCCATTGATATGCTTCCGTATTTGTAAGTGCACAGTATAGCAAGCCCTGCTGGGTTCCTGGAAAAAAAAATCAATGCTATCTAAATTTGTTAAAAGGGCATCACTCAGTTATAACACTATATAGCGATGAGCACAGGAAGGGGCTTAACCAATCCACTAATGCGAAAATCGGCATATTCGGAAATGTCTGGCTCAGTCGATGCAAGATGAACCTGTATCATGACAGCAAATATGTAGGGCATAAATACACCTATCACCAAATATTGTCAACATTATCATAAAGAATTTGGATGCAAACTTGCACTGTTACATTACATAAGTGGTGATATATCCCGTGCAATCACTCATTTGGTGCCAGCGTGCAATCAAACAATCCAAAGCATTCAATATATATCCAACAGTTTTATATGGAAGAGGTTAAATGTAAAATAGGTACTAGGTTTCAGGTGTATGTGTGTGTGGGGGGGGTGGGGGGTGGGGGGGGGGGGGGTGGTTAAATATAAATAGCAGTCACCGTTGAATTTTAATTGGATGCACTAGATAGCTTGATTGCACACTCCTAATAAGAAAAACTAAATGCTTGAAATGGAGGTACACAACCTTGTGGCAATATCAGGATATCCTTTTGCAGTGATCAGAATACAAGGGAGCTGATTATACAGGCGGTCTTCAGCCAGCCTCTGAAATACGGCATCCTATTTGAAACAAATGACCTTATAAGCTATAAGGATGCACTATAGAGATAAATCATTACTAAATTATAGCAGTAGGATCGGTACCTTCTCCACCACAATGATGTACCGAGAGCCCGAAGACAAATTTAATTTGCTCAACAGGTTCAGGTCCCCCGTAATTGCATGCCCTGAAGCTCCAAGAATGGAGCAATCAATCTGCTCCCCGTCCGGTTCCTAAGGTAGTTGAAACATGCAGTTTAGGTGCTTACTGAAAAGATAAACAAGACTTTATCATGTATTCCCTCAACACATAATCAGGATATATTCTGGGATATCATGGAGCAGACATGCAACACAAGGCGCCCAATGAGTGCCCCTCTGCTTGATGCCATGACTCCTAAGCTCTGCCTTGTGCACCGGAGCAAGGAAACAACATCTGCACGTGAAGAGGGGACCAAATTTGATTACGACCAAACTACACATTAGCCAAACAAGAATCAAATGGGTTGGGGTGGGGGTTTTGTCCACCTTGAATGGCTTGGTTGACATGACGTTGACAGCTGAAGTACTTGGGTGAGTCGGACAGGAGCTTGTAGAACAGCTCCCGTTGCTGGACCAGCTTCCCCTCCCCCAAGATCTTGTAGCACATCTCCATGACCTTCCACACTATCCCACAACAAACGGCTATTTTAACCAGACAAATGGGCGAGGATAATTCCGTCCCAGGGTACTCAAGGAACAAGTGGTAACCTCTTACGAACGCCTTTGGATTGTGCGTCAGAGACCTCTTGCAGAAGGTGTATGAGAGATAAACCGACGAGACGTCGTTCAGCAACCCACTGCGCAGGCTGCAGTTGGCAGAGCTCCGACTAATCTGCCATGGAAAAAAGAAATCATTCAGAATACTGCTCGCAATACATTTCACCAAGGTTATCTGAACTAGAAATCATACAGCTTGCAATAACTGATGACGAATCGTGATAATTGGCTAGGGACCAAATTCCTGTGTTATCCACATGGCACATGGGTGAAGCGCGCAGAACCATCACCGCGGTAAGAGAGGAATGTGTGTGTGTGAGAGAGGGGGAGGGGGGGAGGTTTGGCAACTGGTGTACCAGGGGGAGGACGGAGATGGCCGGCGAGGAAGGGGAGGCTAGCGCTGCGAGGAAGTTGAGCACCGCTACCTCGATCCTAGCCCGGACCTATCGACAACGAAATAGGACCCGTCAGTGACCACAACGAAAGGCGCGCACGAAGACATGGGCGAGGCGGAACCTCAGGCGGCGCGAGGATGTCGGCTGAGCAGAGGCGGCCGTCAGCGCCGAAGAGCGACGCCGCTGCCACGTTCGCCTCCGCCATCGATGGAGAGTTGGAGACGCTGCTGCGGTTCGCGGGCGGAGGCGAGTCGCCAAGTTGTGTGTGTGCTGCGGCCTGCGGGCACCGGCGAATGGGCTGGGCCGAGTTAGGAAATGAGAGTCCAGTAGTGGTCTGCGTACCTGTGGTAGTATGCCCCCTACAGACTTAAACTTATATTGAACGTAGGGTGACAATAAATTCTAATTTTTACACTATAAAATTTAACTATAAAATTTAAGTATCAAATCGGATTAGAATCGTGCTCTATTTCTATTCATTTTTGAACTGCAAATTATTTAAAACTCTATCATTTTGTGAAAAAGCATTTGGATCACGATTCATTACCACCCCTAGTCGGACGGAAGGACAACCGTCAAACATAAGGCTGCTTGTTGGAATTTCCTCCGTTTCCTTTTGTGCATAACTGCACTTGTGTGAAATTGAGCACAAAATCTTGTAATAGTCAGTCCTCCATATCTATTGACATGTAATTTTTTTCTCATTTTCATGGCTTCTAAATCTATACTACTCTATTAAGAATCTAACGTGGGCAGCTGGTGCTACCACGGTTTCAACCTCAGCGCTAAAATTCTAGGCCCGCCCCACACGTTCCGACTGGTTCTCCCGTCCCACACACCTCGCCTCGACATCGTGCCCTGTGGGACCCATGCCCAACGCCCGCGCAACGCCCTCTCAGCTACTGCCATGTGGACCCCCAACGCCCTACTGCGCCTACCCAGCACCCGAGCCTACCCAGCACCCGATCCCGACCGCACAACTACCACACTATACAAAAAATAGTGCAGAGTGAGCACTCGAACCCATGTCCCCTGCTTCAGAAATTTAGGTCTAACCACCAGCACACGTACCTTATAGAGTTTAGAAATAAACAACAATTATATACGAATAAATATTTTAATGTCTATTTATATGACATATAACAACTGTAGCAAAGCACGTACAACTATCTAGTAATTTTGTAAGAAGCTTAAAAATATTTTTTTGGGATGGTTAACTTAAGTCAATCGCTCTTAAAAAAAACTAGAGAGAGAGTTACATGTTCTTTTCATCTCATCAATCTAGGCGGTGTATGTACACGTGTACATACATGGCCTAAGAATACTAGTTCTTTTACTTGGGAGACTGAGCGGTGGCCACAAAAAAGGGTGTATAGCTACATGTTCTTTTCATCTCATCAAAAGCTTGTGGTGATGACTGGCTGTTATATGATTATTGTATGCTGCATATGTTGGCTACATGTGTGTGTGTACGTACGTATATACATTGTTTACGACCACCCAGAAGGGAGAACTTCAACGACGCCTACGTTGTTTACGAGCTGATGGACACCGACCTTCACCACCTCCTACGATCCAACCAGCCACTGACCGATGACCACTGCCAGGTAGTACAGTAATGCCGTGCCGCCGTCAGTTCTCCGTTTCTATCTTTCATTTCGCTTCAGACCACTGATCGATTACAGTTCCGTGCGCAGTTCCCCGCTATGTGCAGTGGTGGTGCCATGGATTTGCTTGAGAGGATGCTCGTGTTTGATCCGAGCAAGAGGATTACTGTTAATCCTGCAGCTCTGCATGAACTTGCTGCATTGATATCATATAAAATGTGTGACATGCTTGCCTGGATGCAGTATATTTTGCTGGGATATATAGTCCAGAGTAGAGCTAAATTCTAGCTCAATTGCCCTCGTCCAGACAGGAAAGAAAGAACCTTTCAGCGCTAGTTTGGAAACTCAAATCCCGAAGAGCGCTAGTTTGGAAACTCAAATCCTCTTCGGGGTTGAAGGGGATTGGAGAGGAAATTAGTTCATTTCCACCTCAATCCCCTCTAACCCCGAAGGGGATTTGAGGTTCCCAAAGTAGCCCTCATCGTTTGAAATTCTGCCCTTTTCAGTCTGATATATATGGTATGATATGAGATGACCCTGAAATGAATCGTTGAAACTGAATAATTATATTCATGCAACTACTATTCTTGCATTCTAAGAGCAGAAGGTGCAATCTCTTGAAACATACTAACCTTGATGCTTTTCCTTTTGTGGAATTGCAGTTGATGAGGCTCTATGCCACCCATACCTGGCATCCCTTCATGAGATAAACGACGAACCCGTCTGCCCAGCGCCTTTCAGCTTCGACTTCGAGCAGCCATCGCTCACCGAAGAAGATATCAAGGAGCTCATCTGGAGGGAGTCTCTCAAGTTCAACCCTGACCCAGTCCGCTGAATAGTTCCCAGTGTACACACGAGTAAACTAGGATGGCATGTCTATCAGCTCCATGGGGACAAAAGGCATGAAGCAACTGCAGCAAGATGAGTGTACAAGTGACATCATCATCACCACATCTCGTGGCTTGTCAATAGCGACACCGTAACGTCAAAAATATTGGACATTTGTGAAACAAGAAGCTTGATCAATAATTTCTAGTGGAGAAAGCTGGCAGCTTATCTGCATCTTGTTAGGTTGTATCTACCTCCCTTCAGTTGTATGCGTAACAAATGTAGTCAGAACCTTGTCACTGCCTATGGGACCATGGTAACACAGTTGTCCACAAACTACAGACAGCAGCTCAACACGTCACCTTCCAGCAGTTACTGTTATTATGTTCTAAAATCTTGATGAACATAAAACCACATAATATTTTGTGACTACTCACCCGAATTTGTTCCAGCAATTGGGCACCATTCCCCGAGCATTACGCAAACATTCCTCATACAACATCACGTTCTTCAAACCAGACACATGATACGAGGTTACACACCAAAGCATTTGAATAGCATCCACAACATGCAGGAAGGAGTACCGACACATTTGTTTAAGGGCACATGGGCATCAAGCTTTAATAGACACATGAACAGAACAGATAATCATTGCATCAGAAATGGACGCGACAAGCAGGCACGGAGCTTTTTCCCAGCTGGACACAATCAGGAACAGCAAAAAGGAAAAGAGAAAAGATAAAGAGATAAAAGGCCCGGCACAGTAAAGACAACTCTACTTAATAGAGATCTAGACAGAAAATCATGATGCCTTCTTTAAAAGGTGCACTCTCATTGTTTGTACACGCAACTTGGGGAACCCAGATATACAA
Source organism: Zea mays (assembly GCF_902167145.1). Classification (NCBI taxonomy): domain Eukaryota; kingdom Viridiplantae; phylum Streptophyta; class Magnoliopsida; order Poales; family Poaceae; genus Zea; species Zea mays. Next base: position 34,753,230 of record NC_050099.1, on the reverse strand, counting down.
TTTAAAAACATCACAAACAAATTAGTAGCTGCATCTTTCCAATGTTCGACATCATGAAACATATGTACATATTCCTTCACAGGGGTCCTGTCACAGATACCTCCATCAAACAACAGAAAGGTCAACAAGCACTAGCGATGCAGTTGCAACAAAAAAAATCCTACATTTCAGATATTAAATCCAAAATGGAAATAGAAGTATATGCAATATAGATCAGCCAGGACTAAAAAGAACAACAATTGCAGTAATTTGTTGGCAGCCTGCCAACTTTGGCTATGTGTAACCATCAGCAGACAAATTAAAGTTACTAAAGGACCTGTTTAAGCAATAATCAAAAGAACATGGGAGCAGACCCAGTGTTAGAGGCTCCCACATGAGTGAGGCCTAGGAAAGGGATAAACTGAGGCAAGCCTTCCCCATGCAAATGCAAGCAGGCTGCTTTGAACCTGTGACTTGGTGAATTAGTGAGAACTCTCACCACTGCACTAAACATAAATGTTTACCAAAGAATCGGATGACTACAAAAAATCCAAGTATAAATAAAGCAAACAGTACTTTAGAAATCTAAAATTTGATATTCTATAAACAATAAGAAATTCAAGAACTACACAGGATGCAACATGTATAAAAAAAACTGCATAATACAGAGATTGCAAGAATCCTGTACTGAACAACTGGTAAGTCTCTTAAAGAGCATATGGACAACCTATGTAAAACAAAACAAGAAATTTGTGACTTACAGCAGCTACAGCTACAATATTATTCCATGCAACAGTCCAGGAGTTATGATGTAAACAACACACATCAGACATGAAGCCCCAAATGATTGCTGATGGCATTAGTGTACAAGATGTCAAGTCCCAAATGATTCTTGATGGCATTTGTGTACAAGATGTCAGACATACCACAATTATGCTGTCATTCGAGAGGAACCATATCTTAGCATCCATAAAACTCGACCAAACCTAACATCAGATGAAAATTATCAAACATAAAAACTACTAGACGAAACATTAGGAAATGGATTATGGATAAAAGAATACCTGGGTGCCAGCAAAGAAATGGTCCTCCAGACTACTTAAGATGACAACAGTAACTATGCAATATTTAAGTGCCAAAGCTAAGGCAAATACAGCACACAGCAATGGAAACAAAATATCATCTCCTGCATGTCAGCCTAAGCCTGAAGAAATTTTGCTGTTATTACTGCTACTAAAATATTGTCATGAATTAATAATACCAGACCAATGCAGCCATCATATCATTGCCACTTTGTGCTGGAATAAAATTGAAACGTAGGGACCACAAACTGTTTCATGGTTACCCTCCTATCATCTCATATACTTCTGCAATATTTTAGACAAAAAGTAATGTTAATAATAAAACAATTAATGTTGAAAATGAATATAATTCCAGAGGCTATCAGGCAACCATTGACTATCCTGGAACGTGTCCACCAGCTGCAATTTACTCCTCGTCATGCTACCCTAATTTTCACTGGATGTTCAAGTGCATAAACATATGACCTTCGATTAGCAGGCCCTCAGGGCTGCCAAAAAAGATGTGTCTAGCATAATATGACCTGCCCATCCTAATAATGTAAACAAATTTCTGTACTTGCACAGTCGATTGGGAAAGAAAAGCGGGAAGAAATTTGCAAAATGGGGGGTCTATATATTATCAAAACAAACAGTTGAGAACCGCTCCAAGACTTTAAAGGCAAAACTTCTTTACAACAATGTGATACTTTCTATGATCACTACAGAGATCAAAGTCTTGAAGTCTGGTTACACTCAGCTTTGCTTCACATACTCTGCCCTTAAGAAACTGGCCAAGCCATGATGTCCTCCCACTGCCAGGTATTCTCTTTCACTGCATCACCATGCACCATAAAACCACTTATGCCTTGACGGCTTCACATGTACTGATCAAATTCGTTGGTGCAAGATAATTATGATTTATCAGTTCATCACTCAGAATATTCTTCACTATATTGGTCAATATCTTCTACCCGAGTACGCTTTGGATGCTCATCAAGATCATCATCAACATGAGATCTTCGTGGCTTTGAATTCGCCTACAAGGAAGAAAACTTTGAATTAAAATGTACAGGTAATGCAAAAACAACTGTTCTCATTCATTCTCAATTCATGTGTTTAGGGGTGGTAAGCATTGTAGGATTTTGTGGAGAGGCAAAAACAACTGTTCTCATTCTATTTTTATCCCATCTCATTCAATGTGTGCTACATTAAGGATCCACCCTTTGTTTAGAGGTGTATATATGGTCGCCAACAATGAATAGTTTATTAGACAAATTTTAATGAGGAAGTAAGAGAGCAACAGTCAATTTGGGTGTATGATCATCAAGTATTTTTCTTAGTAGTATGCTCTCGTCTAAAAATATGACAAAAAGACAAATAGAAAGCATGAAATGTCCTAATATAGTGATAGAGAGTGATTGTAAAAGCAACAATGTTAATTAGTAGCAAGAAGTCAAGAAAGCAGACCTAAGGTTTGGAAAGAAGATAGAATGCTTACATACAATATTTACAGAAAGATAGCTGGCTTGGTTTAATTTTTAGCTGAAAGAGAGATCTTATGACAAATAATAAGAAAGAATAAACCATACATGCATGCCAGAAGATTCTCCGCGCTCCATGGTACCACCATGAGCTGTTTTACTCACAGTGATACGGGAAGGTACTGGAAAATGTTCGATTTCATCTCCAGACCTCCCCTCCTTTGCCTTTTTCTTCTGCAAAACTAGCTTGGTAGGAAGAGGCTGAAATAAAGATCATGACATATGTTACACTAATGTGAAATGAACCATTCACAGAAACCAAATGTAATACTCGTCCGAAGAGGGAAAGACCGTCCTCCTGGTATTATATTAAGAAGAGACCGAAACATGGTCCCGGCCGAGAAAATCCCTGAACCCTAGCCCCCATCACTAGCGGGCCGTCACCGCCCACTCTGCAACGGCCCAGCCAGAGGGTCGCGAGAAGGACGTAACCTGGGAGCGGGCGGGGCACAGCGAGGAGATTTTTTTTAACCAAGCCAGAAATTCGTCCTCGATGGGGATCGAACCCAGGAACTGGAGGTGCTATAATACAGAATGCACATCACTAATTACCAAATATTTTGCACCATCCTTCTTATCAAATGTGACAAGGTATGTTGTAGGATCGTCTTTATCATCTCCTCTTACCTGAATCATGAAACGTGTATGTACAATGGATGAGTACGATGCCACCAGCTCATAGACACAATCAAAGAATAAGTAACAAAATACACATACTTCCCAGTGATATTCTCTTAGCCAGGAATACTGGATGTCATCGTTTTCATCATCCAAGTCTCTGGTAAGCTGATGAAATCATAATAGTCACCATCAAATTGATGTAATAGGTCACTTTGTTTTGAATAGAAATGTACCAGAGATGAATTGATACCTCATGGGGTGCTGGGGCCATGTATGCCAAAAACTTCTCTTGTTTTGAAGGGTCTGAACCACTTACACTAAAACTTTTCATCACGGCCTGCCATGAAAACATGGAATGGTTACAAATACAAGCAAAGGATATCATTTTCAATGCATGCCCAGATACAGTACACACGGGTGCAAAGTCCAAATAGGGTACAGGTGTCCTGTTCAGCAAACTCTAGAAGAAGGAATTCAGGGATTCATCTAGTTTTGTTTTAAATAAACTCAATTAGAAATTAGAATCAGTTTTATTTCTACAAACATTTACTTGCATGTCACGCACCTGAGCCCTGGCTGATAAATATGACATGGATGGATCCAGGCATACATGATGCATCGCAGGTTCTAAAAGGGAAAGGAAAAAAAAGAACTGAGAATAGATGAGGCCACTAGCCCACCTATAACCCTAACTTGCGCTAAACCCTCATGCAGCCAGCAGCTATCATATCCCCACTTTCCACCCCCCACGCAGTGCTACTTCTCTCTTCTTCAGCAACAGTGCCGCCGCCAGCCTAAATTCCCCACTGCCATCCTTACAAAGACTACCCAAATAGAATCAATACCTCTCATTCTCCTCGTGAATCCAATGCTCTCAGTTTTTTTTTACCGAATAATGCTCAGTTTTGACAGAGGAATCTCAATGGATCTGACTGGCCCAGCACATAGCCCTGCCATGGCTACGGTTCTCTTCACCTCCTGGACCGGGCGGCTGATCACTTTCCCCTTCCCTTCTCTATCTTGCACTCTTCGCTCACTCCCTGGCCTCCCATATTGCTTTGAACCTTTAGTTTTGCATTTGATGCAGCTTTGAGGTGTCCAATATAATTATATAAGTCTCACCATGTCTGGTGATACAAGTCAACGCGGCAAAAAAAAAGGACATGCAAGTCCTTGTAACGCTGATCTAGAATATACAAGATAATGAGCATGCTTCGCCATTAAAAAATAAAGCCTAGGGCAGAAAAAACTTGAGGAAACAGAACTCACCCGAGATTCACATTCATCACGTACGGGTCTCTCAAGTTTGTTGTACTGCTCAGAATCAGCAGTTGGATCGCCATCAAAATTCACCATAACAAACGGCTCCTCGTACCTGTTTAGGTGAACAGAAAAGGTCAATAAGAGGAATAAATTAGAAGCCTCCTATATGCTTCGAAAGGCAGGCTTTTGTGCAGTTATAGTTATAGCCCTCAAAAGTAAAGGAGAAATATGAGAATTTTCACAAAATACTGGTAAAGAAGAGAACTTTTCCACCATAAATCAAGAGCACTTAGTCAGGAGAAATACTGTAACAGATAAAAGCAACATCTGGGAAGTAAATACCTATCAAAATCAGGTAGCAAAGGCATAACCCACTCAGCTTGCATCCCACGTTTAGTCTGGTGAACAGGCCTTGACTTGGCTGCTCTAAAGGATTCTTCAATGGCTTTGATCTGTTTCTCTCTGGTATAGGCATGAACAGGAACATGGTGTCAGTGACTGCGCCAAGTTTGCAAGTCGCAACACAAAATAATCTTTACAGACCAATAAGTGTGAATAAAAGGAGAACCAAACCTATCATTAAGATTGTCTAGGAAAGCATTGCGACCCCCCCTTGATTCCCGCCTTTCCTTTGCTTGCTTCTCAGTAAGGGACTGGAAAGCCAGACAACTTTTATTCAGTCTGTATCATTAACATTAAGTAATTATTGTGTAACTAAATTCACACAAAACTCAGTATGCGTTACCGACTTACCGTTTTGGCTGCATCAGCACTTAGTGGAGATATGTATTGTGTTTTGACCAACCAAGAAACACCTTTGTCAGTGGGCCTCTCCCTTTTCCTTGTACCTTCTTGTTTAATAGGGGTGAGGACCTGATCATCACGCAATAGTTCTTCATCTTCAGGAGCCATGGGCGGCTGAACATCCGGGGGGCTGGGATATGATTGGTATATGAGTTAAGGACACTAGAATATACTCAGAGTCTCAGACAGAAAATCAAACTCATGAAAAGCATATGGTTCAGATCCTTACTTGTATACACTCATGTCAAGTAGGTCAAGAGGTATCCCAATATCCTCAGGGACAATCATTTTAGGAATATAGTTTTTCTCCAATGAAGTTATCCTGTATTTGGTATATCTGAAAAGACAGCAAAACATAGTAAGCATAGCTGCCTCCATAATATAGAAACTTTTAAAACGCCAGAGTGAAACACAATTGAGAGCAACATAACAGAGACAAGACAAATTAAGCTCAGCATACTGTAGGTAGCAGAAAAGGAGAGCAGAAGATTATGGAAAAACTGTACAGTAATAAAGCAGAGTAGTGCAAAATTGCTTTAATTCAAAACAAATGGAATTATGGCAGTTGAACAGGACGCCCAGTTATGACTTCACGTAACCTACAAAATATCAATCTATTTAATCTCCTCAAAACAAGCTAATGATATCATCTCTATGCATAAGTAGAAGGAATAATGAAACTATGGGCCTGTTCAGCTACACTAGTTTGCAGCCAAACAGGCCTGATTTGTATTTTCGGTTAGGTGAGATGATCAGTCCTAACAGTAGCAACAAAATAACCTCCGATAGTCTGATGCCTTACCCATGTTAGCCCAGTGAAACCGGGCCTCAGTCTTGACATCAATCTAACCATAACCCCCACAGAAAATTAGATTAGGCATCAATGCAACAGGGATCAAAATGTGTTCTTTACCCATAACACAATGAACAAAATGACCAAAAAAACAGCAAAGGCAAGGCATAAATTGGAAGCCAGCAGAAAGCAAAACAATGGATTCCTGCCATCATAGAAAAGATCTTCAAATAAAGAAGACAAGAAAGCATAAGTAAAGTAAGTTGAAATGATCTACAAGTAAAATGACCATTCTTAGTAGATGAGCAAGAGCAATACTGAAGTATGGCTTGTACTGCTCCAAAGATGCAATCTTATCTTAAATAAAAAAAGGGGGGCTGGGGAGTAGACAGGTAGTGATGCATACCGGTCCTTATCCTTATTCAGGGGCAGCCATTTCAGCTGAGCACTTGGATCCGGGAGTTCATTCCTAAATCTGTGCCACCAAAAAGAAAAGGCAAAACTGGATCATTCAAGTGTATAATTACACAACAGATATAGATCACCAAGATTTAAATATTTGATACAAATCAGCAGTTGGTTAAGGCTTCATAAAAACGGTACACATACGGACACTATTTTAAACATACAGACAACAGAAAATTGCCATTTCATAATAGCGAGGTAACTTCCAAACCATTCCTAAGTTTTGATATGCCTGCTCTGTTACAAGAAAGGGGTCCCTTTATAGGTCCATAACAAAGAAATTGGTTGATAGACGAACTCATGCACCTTTTAAGCACTATATTCTCAAGTAGTTCCCCAGAACTAAGTGGAAGTACTAATCTTTCTAAGCATGTCGAGAAGCACAAAATTTAAAGAAACTATAAAACAAATTCAGAAAACAATGATCCTTTCCATTGGACGCCCCGACATTTCAATGACAACATAAAAAATTATATGTAAGCAGTCTGTCACTCACTAAGGATAGCATATGTTGCCCAAGTTTTACACCCCTAAGGCCCTAAGACGTGCATGATCAATGAAAATGTTACCCAACTACAAGCTGAGAATTTAAATTTTGGCACGAACACAACCTAACGGACCCAAACTTGGCTGGACTTACTTGTGCTTGCAGAGGAACGTTGTTGGTTTTTTTAGCCGGTTCTCAAACCTCTCAGCATTAACCGCTGTTGCTGGGCGAGACCCAGTTGCCCCTGCCCGAGAGCCACCCGGAGGGTGGTGGTGGTGGTGGCGGCTCTGCGGCTGCTGCTGAGCAGTGCGAACCTGCTGTGTCTTCTGCAGAATGGTGGCTTGTGTCTGGCGCATCATCTGGTGCTGCTTGCGGTCGTCCACCCGCTGCTTCTCAAACTCGCGCTTCTTCCGCGCACGACGCTCCTCTTCCGTCTCCGCTCTCAGCAGCGTTGCCTTAGGCTGTGGCCCCTTTGGGGGCAGCAGGGCATGGGCAGACGGTGGCTGTGCCGGAGGCGGAGGGGGCGGGGGCGATGCCGCAGGGGGTGGGGACGGAGGCGGGGGTGGCGCCGAAGGTGGAGGAGGCGGATTACTGTTCCCGCCGTAGGGCGGTGGCGGCGGCTGGTAGTACATCTGCGGTGGGGGCGGGGGCGGGAGCTGCTGCGGAGGCCCGGGACCGAAATTGAACTGCGGTTGGTGAGGTGGCGGCGGCCCCGGTGGCGGTGGTGGCGGAGGCCCCGCGTGGTATGTCGGCGCCGGCATCCTGCTGTACGGCGCCTGCTGCGGCGGCGGCGCGTACGAATTCATCTGCGGCGGATAGCCGCCCTGCGGTGGTGGCGGCGGCGGCGGCGGATGCTGCGGCGGCGGCGCGTACGGCCTATACGACGCCATCCCGCGGCGTCTAGGGTTTCACGGAACCCGAGTCCCAGCACACAACAGACCCACGCCGCGGCGACTGCTCGCTCCCCCGTCTCCTCCGCCGCTGCCACTGCAGAAGAGACTACCACTGCACGTCCGAGCCCACCGCCACCTATTCTACCAGATCTACGCGTTGGCGTGTCGGAGCGCGAGGTAGTCGGATCTCTCGTCGGCGTCTCGTCGATTTGGCGAGGAGCAGGAGGGCGATGGGAATTTCACGATACCTCGTGATTCTGCCTGGCTTTTTCGTCGAGGTTTGGATGAATTTTACCCGGATTTGGATATCAATTCGGATTTAGTAGCATTTATTTATTTGCGTTAGAGTACTTTTTTAGACATGCTTTAGTGAGTATTCTCAGCAACACCGCCTAAATATTTCTCTTATCTTTAATGATCACTTGAGGCTGAAAATTCGGCTCTGTCAACACACCCTTATCTTTAACTAGATCAGTGTCCGTGCGTTGCAACGGAGACATATAATATGTCGATAACTTATATATGCACATATATGTTATATAGTTATGAGATAGAGGATGACATATATGCGAGCTGTCCGGGATGATATCGAAGAGAAACTTGGACCTGTGACACACGGATACTCACCTAGTGTATTATATAAGATAGGTCAGTGCTCGTGCATTGCATCTGGAACATATAATATCTCGATAACTTATATATACATATGTGTTATACGATTATGAGATGGATGACAACATTCGCGAGCCGTCCGTAATGATATCAAAGAGAAACCTAGGCCTACAACGCACATGCACTCACCTAATAGTGTATTATATAAAATATAAAAACCTAAATGTCAAACAATATTATTTGCTAATCCATCTTACCTATATAGTGCTTTGCATCTTTCATTGATGAGCGATGTAGCTCATATGTTCATATCCAGCTATTATACCAATGCACCATAGTTGTCAGCTAAAGGGTGGTCCTTAGAGCCACTATCATATGTTGACCTAGCATTTCTACCATACACTGGTGGTGGTGGTCTGGTGGATTAGAGGATTTATTTGGTTCTGCTTTCTTGATCTCCACCGACAAACAAAGCAAATGACCTAAGCCTGGTCAAAGTCCCTTCCATTAATTACTATTAATTTAATCAGTCATGGACCAATAGAAAATTGGTTTGGATTTGTGAGTGCGGTGAGAGGAAAATAACTTATGCATAATTCGTTAGCAAGTAGATTTAGAAGTGTAGAAAAATGAGAAGACACTTTGAATGAATTGTACAATAGGAATATAACAGGCATATAATCGAATGGCATCAATGAATGAGACAATTCAATGTGAGGCATATAACTTAAGAAAAAACATTATTCAACTGGTGCAATTCAAAGGTTCTTTGATCAATAGTTGACCTTCTCAATGTTTGTGACAGTAGATTCTTAAAGAATGTCAGCATATCCACTAGATAACAATTGGCATGCCCGCTCATGTGTATTGTAAAGCTTGTCTCTCATATCACCGAGTATAATACGATATGACTTAATCGAAGGAACCTTCTTCGAGAACTCTGTTACAGAGGAAACAATGGTTAATAGGAATAGCCAAGTTTAGCAATCTACCATCTAAAAATTCTGAAAAAAAACCTAAATGTCAAATAATATTATTTGATAATCCATCTTACCTATAAAGTGCTTTGCATCTTTCTTTGACGAAGTCCGCGCGGCAGATCGTCGACCGCCTTGCCGTCTGCGCGGCCGCGACCACGGCCACGGCAACGCTGGGGCAGCAGAGTGTGTGCGTGGGCGACGCGCTACGCAAGGCCACCAAGGTGCTCGAGGACTGGCGGGACCGCAACCCGGTGGCCACCGTCATGCTGCTCTCCGACACCCAGCAGCAGCAGTCGGCAGCGCCGGAAAACTCGTCAAGGAAGCAGTTTGGGCGGCCAGCGGTGGCCCCAGCAACGCGCTTCACCCATGTGGAGATCCCCATCGGCCCCGGCGACCCGCCTCCTCTTGTGTCCGAGTGCGAGGAGGAGCCTCCCGTTGAGCACGCGTTCGCCAAGTGCCTTGGCGGGCTGGTGAGCATGGTGATGCAAGAGGTGCATCTGGAGCTGGTGTTCCCGACGGGGGAGATCACGGCGGTGTAGTCGTGCAGGCCCGGGCAGCAGGCCGTGGGAGTCTCCGGTGGTGCGGGGGTGAGCGTGCGGCTGGGCGAGATGTACGCGGAGGAGGAGCGTGAACTGCTGGTGGAGGTGCGGGCGCCGCTGGGCAGCCACCCGCACTCGTTGACGGTGCGGTGCACGTACCGCAACCCGGCGTCGCAGGAGACGGTGCGCGGCGCGGTGCAGCCTCTGCTGCTGCCCACGCTCCATGGCGAGCGGGCGCCGTCGGCGTCGTCGTCGTCTCGGCAATTGTTGACATCACTACAACAGTAAGATTTCTTAATATAAATATCACACCTTGCAAGTTGCGAACAACAAACCTTTCACAAAATATAAAATTCGCTAAGGTAATAGGAAGATAAGTCTGAATTAAAACTTCAATAATAACATCTGATAGATGGCATCTAGAGAAGGTCTCAGCGTCTATGTCAGCGGGGCAGTTGCATGGGCAGTGCAGCGAGCCGCGGAGCAGCGAGTACGTGTGTTTGTGTCAAGGTAATTCAAGCGAAGTGTATGCAGCTACTACTCCAGCAAAGTAACGCAAATGACTAAAGGCATATAAGAGGAGCATGTTTAGACTACAGATTTTCATAAGCAAACAACCATAGTTGTTGCTAGGTAGGCATTTAGAACAGAAAATCTGGGAGCAACGCAACCTACAAATCTGTATCGTAGAGAAGAATTCAGTAAAAAGGTTGGAAACCAGAAAAACCATTTCAATTAGGACCAAAACAACCTGATAATGTGTATTCAAGACATGGGATCAGCAATCACAGACTGTCATGAATTGTGACCCCCAACAGAAAAACAATTGTTGACATCACTACAACAGTAAGATTTCTTAATACTAAATAAATATCACACTTTCACAAAATATAAAATTCGCTAAGGTAATAGGAAGATAAGTCTGAATTAAAACTTCAATAATAGCATCTGATAAATGGCATCTAGAGAAGGTGTGAACCTCGTACTGATGATCAGTTGTGTCTTCTGTCAAAGTAAAAGCATATCTAAGAACATCAGAAGCATCAGACCATGATTGCACTCGATCTTTTGTTTCAGGATGAGATAAAATGTATCCCATATTTTCTGGAAGAATCCTATAAATTCAAAGGGAAAACATCAGGTGGGAAATCGTCAGGTATCAACCATAACGTCCTGTATATTAGGATCAGCATATACACAGATCCTAAGAAATGACCATTGCATGAGGTAGCCCTACTTAGTTTAGCAAGTAACAACCAATCTGATCTGAAGGGCAGAACAAGCAAATGCTACCAATACGTGCATCGATCCATTCACAGAACGAAGTGAGCTTCAAGCATGCCAAGTACATAATTTCGAATAGATGGCGTTATTGTATCCAAAAAGCAGATGCCACCAAGAAAGACATGGAAGGCACATAACTGGCTATAGGTTTAGTAGTGACATGAGCAACAACTGATGGTCTTGAGATTGTGGGACTTTTGCATTGGGTAGATGTATTTCAGTATTTGATTTAACTTGTGATATAAGTTTATCTAATGACTTACTGCACTTATTTTCCCTTCAGATGAACGAGAGCTTGTTCACATGTGAACTTTCAAAACAAACCTTATCATCCGTCAAGGATACAGTTGAAATGGCTATCAAAAAATGGGGAGAGAAATCATTAACTGAACTGGAAGCAGAAAAGCGGTTGTCCTACTCATGTGAGAAGGTAAGCCTATTTTAGGAACCATGAGAGGTCAAATTTTATCTGTTGCTATTCAGTGTAGCGTAGTGTTCACATGATCAATTTTGTTCAGGTCATTACAGCAGGTGGTAGGAACAGAGCGCCATGAATCACGCAGAATTGACAATCATAGAAGGCGACATGAAGCGGGCCTTCGATAGAAAGATTGAGTCTGACAGACGTGAGGGTTACAAGCCTCATTAGTTTGAAGCTGTTACTACAACTGACCAGGGCAATGCAGCCAAAAGGGACATCCAACATGCATCACACAAGCTGCAGCCAAATCTACTTCAGCTAGGGAAACCAGAAATGCATGGACTAATTTTAATTGACCGGTGAGTAACAAGGGCATTTCTAGTTCAGGGTCAAGTCGTGTGGTTACAACCAATTGCATTAGCTGTTTTTACGTGAATTGCATTGTAAAGTTATTAATACAATACTACTGGCATTAAGACACTTTATGAAAATCCACACAATTTTGCAAGCTGACAATTATTGCAAGGTGCTACAATTTTTCTGCTCTAATATTAATGCAATTATGTAAAATAATGTAAAATCCAGTTACAAAAAAATCACTGAGCATGCAGTTTTGGTAAATCAAAATTGAATCCAGATGTTACTAAAATAGGGAACCCACTGAGCATGCAATTTTGGTAAATCAAATTGACTCCCCTGCAATGCTAACCCATCAGTGACTCAATTAGAAAATTTGAGTAACTAAATTCAGAGCATCTCTGAAAATTAATGCAAAATAAAGGTAGCAGGTCAAGTAAATATAGCCTTCCCAAATCTGCCAGATCAGTGAGAAATAATTAATGCAAAATCATATTAAGGGTTTCAAGGGAATCGCTGGTGCATAGTGTAACACCCTAGGTGTTACTATGGCCATGGCACATTTATGCACTAATGATTGTGATCACATGTGGAAGAGAAGAAGAGCATAAAACCTTGGAAACATGGGTTAACTAATAAAAGTGAATGGCAAGGGTTTCAACCACACAAGTGGAACAATGGTCATTTGGAGCCAAGAAGATTAAACCCTAAAAAGGGCACCTAAGAGCCCTAGACTTCCAAGCCAGGGATTAGTGGTTAAGTCAACCAAATTGCCAAAGCATGATCTTAGTTCTTAAACAACTTTTAGTAACCTTGTAACCTAGCAAATGTAGGGTGGGAACATTGCAAAAAGGCCCCTTGAAGACCCCAAATTTCCCCCTTAAGGAGAGAGCACACTAGAGCTCTCTAATTCTTTCTAAGTTAAATTTTGAACCTAATCTAAAGATCCACCGTGTTCACTTAGTAAATGGCACCAAAACCACTTGAGTTGTATACCAAAAATGTGTTATACCACCTAAGGCACCCACTGGAAAAGTTTGAAACTGAGCCCAAGAAGTTTGACAAGATTTGACATGGCTTTTGTCGCGAGGTGGGCAGAGGGACAAGCCAGATTTGGCGTCCGCAAATCTCCCTACCTAGGGCATATCTGCCATGGGGACTCACATACAAGAGACAACCCTAGGTGCTAGGAGGAGGCCTGCGCCGGATTTTTGCCAAGATTCGCACGCTTGCGATCTCGGCGAGCTGTTGAACAAGGGCAGAAGAACACTTCCACATGTTCGACGCGCTCTGAGCGCGCCAGAGCACGCCCAGCGCCCGACCCCGCGCGCCCCGCGCCGCGCCCGTGTCTCCTGCTCGCGCCCGTGCCTATAAAGCCCACCGAAGCTTCAACCGTACTCCTCCGCGCACGCTCGACCTCACCGGAGCCAGAGATCACCGGCGTTTGCCCTGCAAACGGCGTGCCCGCGGCTACCCGATCCCCCGCCACCGTAGACCGACCAACAGAGCCTTTCCCAGCCACGCCCGACCCTCGGAAGAGACCATGCATGCCTCGGTGAAGCTCCCCGAGCGAGGAATCGGACTTTGCCTCGCCGGAGAAGCCAGTCCACGGTCGTCGGACTTCACCCGATCGCCGGTGAACGTAGACCGGGTAAGTCTATGCGCCATTTTCCGATTCATTGCGCACATAGCCTCTACGTCACCCCGTGGAGCTCATCGTGCCGTTAAATTGAACTAGATCGCCGTGGTTAAGCCGGAGCACCCGCCGCCGACGAGTTCACCCGTCTGCGCGCGTGGACCGGCCGATTCCGGCCACCACCGCAGTCGAGCCGTACCTCGCTGTGACCGCCAGGACCTCCCGAAGCCAACCCCGCCCCTCGCCGGACCTCTCTCGCCGCTGGTAAGCCGCACCGCCCTTTTCCTTTCCACGGTTACTGTTTACATAAGGGGAGGGACCTCGGGGAAGAAGAAGGAAAGGCCAGGGGGATTTGTGCGCTGTCAGTGACTCAGGGGAATAGTAGCGCAGGGGTAGAAATGAATGGATTGATTTAGAAAGAACCTAGAGTCTTCAGTGCAAAGTAGTTTTCCAGGAAACCTTTTAAAATATTCTGATTTAAATCCAAACAGAACTTGAAAAATTCATAACTTCAGTTTGGGTTACCCAAATCGAGTCAAACCAATTTTGCCAGATCCTAAATAATGTAAACTACTTAGGAAAAATATAAAACCCCTAAGTGTTATAGAAAACTTTAAAGTTTTGATCTAAATGATTAACTGGTCAAAAGCTAAAAGAAATAAGGAAAAATAGCTACACTATTTGACTAGGGTCAAGAAAATTTAGAGAGGTACTTAATCATTTCCTAACCTGTTTAAAAATAATAAACCCCTCTGTACACCCCATTAAGGTAGAAATTGCCATTTAAAACACTTTTTGCTTAAAGTTAGAGAAAATAGTAAAGGTAGTTTAAAATAAGAACCAGGGAACACCCACATTTTTGTTAGTTTACTTATTCAGTGTAGTTCACTAGAAAAATTTATTATACCCTTGTTTAGTGCAAAAGAAAGGAGATACCTTTTAAATTAGAAAAACAAGGAAACCTTAGAAAAATCCTAGAAAAAAAACCCCAAGGAGAAAACACCCCAAACCTTGGGATAACTAATGTTTTGTTATTATGAACATAGGAAAAATATGAAATCTGTTGTTTGATATTTTTCAAATAACAAGTTAGTTATAAGCACCTTTTTGGCATAAAACTTTAGAAATTCACAACTAAATATCCAGTAGGCCTTTTTCTGTGATTTTTAACACAGAGGCCTAATATCACCTATGTATCTGAACAAAAATAAAATTGGGTGCAGAAACCTCAATTAAATTACATCTATAGTGTAAAATGCCTTTTTAAAACTTATCTTTGTTAATTTTGCACAAGTAGTATCTGAATCAATATCCACCTCAAATTTATAGGACAGACTACAGTGACAACTAGTGACCCACTATAATTTTTGCAGATTTTTTTAGAAAAAGTTAAATCACTGTTGTAGTTCAAACCCACACTAGAATTCATAAGTAGAAAATGAAAAAGGGGAATTAATATTGGAGATTAATGTCACCCTAACCCAACCAGCAAAACCCCTTAAATGCCTACTAAAACATCTAAGGGAAATCCAAGTTTCAATCCACTATGCTTATCCCTAGGCAAAACCCAAACCTAAAGTTGATAAGCATAAACCACTAAGAGCCACGTATAACCAGGAAACCCTAAGTTACTAACTAACTTAGTTTTTCTTCACTTAGCATAATGATTATCAAATCCTGCATAATCATAGCATACATAATCTTATTCATTGCATTCGATAGATTGCAACCTCGCTGACGGAGAGTACATCCTCATGCCGGAGCAAGGAGTTGCTTAGGAGGTAGCCCCGGATCCAGCACCAGAGCCTGCCCTAGAGGATCTGCCTGCCCCAGCTTTGGAAGGCAAGCCCCGGTTTTATGCATAACCTGTTCTATATGATATTTTACTACACTTAATGTTTGTAGGCTTGTATTGTGCACTTAAGTGTAGGAGTTGATTGAAACCCTAGTTGCATGAACTCAGGAATCCTTGTTGAGATGGATACTAGTATGCTAGGTCGAGTAGCTGCTTTGCTAAGTAGGATCTCGGTAGAAGTCGAGTGATTTTTCTAGCACTCGCGCGAGGTCAGGAATTGGCTGTATCCACTTTCATATCATATTGATGATTGGTCTGTGGACACGGATCCATGGGGATGCGTGGTCTACGAGATGAAATTGGAATAAGGATTAACGTGCGGATACCTGTGTCAAGCGTTTGAACGTACTAAGCACATGCCGAGAAATATGGTAAATCGGTAAGCCTAGTACCTGAGTGAACCTGCCCGCAGACTTTACCCCTCACGCGACCTGAGACGTGATCTCCCATTCCGGTTATGGTGGGTACAAGTGCGGTCACTACACGACGGCAGTCGGGGTCAGTGAGGCATTGTACGCCAAGGCGGTGAGCCCTGATCTGTTGCCAGGGAATCGATGGGGATGGTTGATGTGTGTGGGGACGGAGTGCCTCGCCACGTCATGTGTTTAGGTTTACCTTGCAAGGATAAAAACTCGATTCGAATCGTCTGCTTCTCGCAACTAATGAGACTGCTTGATCCATTGTACTGCATTGAGTAACAAGTGGAAATGTGATGATGTGACAAAAGATGTTGATTGCTAAATTTGCTTGATACCATGAATGAGTAGATAATACACATCTAGTCTTAAGAGAGTCACACTAAAACTTGACAAAGCTAAAACTTGATTTATAAACTCAGCTAGTGCTTTTGGCAACCAAACCCCACAGCCAAACAGCTGCATGTCTAGAGGTAGAGGAGTAAACTCCTCACACTAGGTAAGTCTAGCTGAGTACTCCCTTCGTCCCAGTATATAAGGCGTAACCACCTCTGGTTCAAAGACCAAGAAATGCATTTAATTGTCTCTATACCACTGCATCGATATACGTATGTATAGAGAGAGCACGCCTTATATTGTGGGACAAGAATAAAAAGTGGTTACGCCTTATATACTGGGACGGAGGGAGTATTAGTATACTCAGCCTTGCTTGTGGCATAATTTTACAGGTTCTCTGGAGGACATGGTTGCTGGAGTGACTTGGCCGTCCATCTTGCCACCGGGTTGGACAGTCGAGTGGGACCCTACCTCGGCTGAGGAGGAGCATGAGGAGTGATGGGACAGGCTTCCCCATCTCTCTGTTTATTTACCGTTAGTTTTATTCCGCTGCACTTCGAACAATGATGACTACTTTTGCAAAAACTCCGATGATGATGTAATAAATTTAATACTCCTTAATGTATGGTTTTATGTTTTATTGTATTTGCTCTGTGCCTCACCATCGAGTGAGTACGTGGTACTTGAGCCTGTTAGTGGCCTAGTCGGACTAGATCCGAGGGATTGATGGGTTATTCCCATTTAAGTGTGGTCTAGCCTCCAAGGCGGGACTTGGGCACTTAAGTTGGAATAATTTCAGGCAGTTCCGCCACAGCTGGTATCGGAGCTCGTACCACCACAGAGGAATCAATAAATTATAAATACCATCCTTTTTCAAAGTAAAACTGGTTAGAAACAAATGTTGGAAAGATTGTCAGGGCGATAAGGATAGACCTAGGATGTGAAGCCTTAGGATGATAGAAGGGTAGCTAGGTGGCTAATTAAGCAAGCCCTACATGCTACTATAAAGGATGAGAGTTACTTCCTATTCCCTCTAAGTTGGTGTGAGGTCGTTTAGGACGAGCATGCATGCATTCTTAATTGAAATAGTTAATAATCAGGTAAGAACTTAAATATACAATGATGACAAATTAAGTACCTCGTACCATTGTCGTAGTTATAAAGAGGCTGAGTTGCGATCCCTTTTTCATTTTATACTTCTTTTTCTTTTGCTTACGCTTAACCGTACACAGATGACTTCTCACGGATCCTCGGACGAAGGGAATGCAGAGTCCCACACTAACGGACTTGTACGAGAGGGTTTCCCCCGTATTTTGTGGGAGGTACTTCAGGGAGCTGGTTACACGACGCCTCCCCAGTACGCGATGCAGTTGTTCGAGAAGCACCGAGTGCCCCGCTGTAGGGTGAGGATGACCCTGGAGCCTCATCCCCTACAGCCAGGCTGGCGTTCGCTGGACTCTGAGTCTTTTGGATACAGGGCTGAGGATACTATCGAGGGGATTGCTCTTCACGGACTGACCACCTTCTGTGGATTCCACCCCTTGGAGCTGTCCACTCACCCCATTGGCTTGTTCCCCGCGGAGAAGGAGGACGACCCAATGTGGAAGGACCGAGTGGAGCATGCCAAGGATATCTGGGCTATCTACCCAGGTCAGACTGCTCACTTGACGGTGCGGTGCATGAATGCCCTGTATCGTCTGCAAGTGATGCGTGGAGAGGCAATGTCCCATCTAATGGCATTGTTGGAGGCAACCAAGATCACTTTGGATAACAGAAAGGAACTTGTGGTTGACTTGTCCACTGAGATGGTGGAAAAAGACCTATAGGTGGAACAATTGTCAAATGAGATCCAAGAGCTTGAGGAGCTAGTGGGAACGAGGGAGAACACCATCGAGGTTCTCGAGGATCAGCTTATCAACACTCAGCAGCAACTTGCGGAGGCTAACCAGCATTTGGATATGCACCACCAGGAGATCCAGGACATGGAGGCCAACGAGGATGTCGACATCGAGGGAGGAGAGGAGCCTGCCTCCAGCTTAGACACTGCTGGCTCGGGGAGACCACCTTCCCCCGAGTCGAGCGTTGCCTCGTTTGCTCACTAGGTCGCAAGGATAGAGTTAGAAGTCTGTGATGGTAGGACTCCTCGAAGCTAGCTTAGCTTTTGCACCCTTGGGGTACTAGGCTAGATAGAGTTGAGTCTTTTGAGTTATTGATGTAATCGTGATAAACTCTTTTGGAAGCATGGTTGATGAATGCAGTCAGTCTTAATTTAAGAAGAAAAGTTAAGGCCATGTGGAATCTTTTATAATTATGCAAGAATATATTGGTTTTACCCTTTTGACTCTTTCGCCACGATTGAACCTTGAACCTCAGAAATGTGATGTTGAGAATATACATGATTTTTCAGATGGCAGGAAGAGCGCGTCGTGGACAGAATGAGCGCGTTCCTCCACCACCGCCACCACCTCCTACTCTGCAGGAGCTGATGGCTCAGCAGAACGAGATCTTGAGACAGCTAGCTCATCGTCAGCCACCACCTCAGCACTATGGTGGTGGTGATCATCAGCGTCACCCCACGACAGCCACTTACCAGGAGTTCCTCAGTACCCAGCCACTGTTGTTCACTAGGGCAGAGGACCCACTTGATGCTGATGTGTGGCTGAGGGTAGTGGAATCCAAATTCCCGCTACTCCATGGAGTTTGTTCAGAGGGGACTAAGGTCAGGTTCGCCACCCAGCAGCTTCGCGGACCCGCGCGAACATGGTGGGACCACTATCTTGCTATGCAGCCAGCTGAACATGAAGTGGAATGGAGAGAGTTAAAGGCAGCTTTCAGGGGGCACCATATACCAGCAGGCATTATGGACCGCAAGCTCAGCGAGTTTCTGGCACTCACTCAGGGAAACCAGACAGTGTTACAGTATGCTTAGGCCTTTAATGACCTGTGCCAGTATGCCGGATATCATGCAGACACTGACGAGAAGAAGAGGGACAGGTTCAGGAGGGGGCTCAGCACTAAGCTCCGTGATCGTCTCAACACAGTCAGGGCCAACAGCTATAATGAGTTAGTCAACATGGCCATTTCTCAGGAGGATTGTATCACAGCTCGTCTGGTAGAGAAGAAGAGGAAGACCCTTGTGACAGGACCTTCAGCTCAGCCACAGCGCTTCAGGATCGTGTCTGACACTCAGAACAGAGGACTTCAGCGGCAGCAAGGACGTTGGGTGATCCGACCACAGCAGCAGCAGGCACCCAACCGCACCCAGTTTCCAGTGCAGAGGAACAATCAACAGCAGCAGCAGTACCTCCAGGCCAATGACAACAAGTGTTTCACTTGCGGTAACACTGAGCATTATGATAAGAATTGCCCCAGAAACCAGCAGAGACAAGGACAAAATGCTAACCAGAATCAAGGCAAGAGGCAAAAGGTGCAAGTGAGGCAAGGCAGACTAAACTTCACCACCATGGCTGACATTCCAGAGGGAGCACCCGTCATGACTGGTATCTTTTCAATTTTGAATTATCCTGCTATTATTCTTTTTGATTCTGGTGCATCACATAGTTTTATCAGTGCCAAATTTAGTGCCAAGTGTCAATTACCTTTTCACCACACCAATGGGGGTATTACAATTTCAACACCAGGAGGCAGGGTTGCCACCTATCAAATCAACAGACATGTGCCTATAAAGTTTGGTAGTCTGATAATTAAAACCACCCTCCTCATATTGGGTTTGGATAGCGTGGATATCATATTGGGAACTGACTGTTAACAAGACATCAGGCAGTAATTGATATTGCAGCTAGGGCCATTGAGGTGCACTCACCGACTTGTGGTGAAACCACGTTATATTTGCCTGATCAGGGTTGTACCCGTTCTTGTGCATTCACCATGATAGAGTCCCCGGTTGAGAGAATCCCTGTGGTCTGTGACTACCCAGATGTTTTTCCAGATGAATTGCCAGGGATGCCACCCGATAGAGACATAGAGTTCGCCATTGAATTGCAACCCGGGACTGCTCCTATATCCAAGAGGCCTTATAGGATGCCCCCAGCGGAATTAGCAGAATTGAAAAAGCAACTACAAGAGTTGTTGGACAAGGAGTTCATTCGCCCAAGTACTTCACCATGGGGATGTCCGGCCCTATTTGTGAAGAAAAAAGGATGAGAGTTTGAGAATGTGTGTCGATTACCGCCCTCTCAATGCGGTAACCATCAAGAACAAATACCCACTGCCCCGCATTGATGTTTTGTTTGATCAGTTGGTGGGAGCCAAGGTGTTCTCCAAGATAGACCTTCGCTCGGGCTACCATCAGATCAAGATTCGTGCTAGTGATATTCCGAAGATGGCTTTCTCTACCAAATATGGGCTCTATGAGTTTTTGGTGATGTCTTTTGGGCTGACCAATGCCCCGACTTATTTCATGTACCTGATGAACTCAGTATTCATGCCAGAGCTAGACAAATTCGTGGTGGTTTTCATTGATGATATTCTGGTCTATTCCAAGAATGAAGCCGAGCACACTAAACATTTGCATAATGTACTTTAGAGACTGCGTGACCATCAGTTGTATGCCAAATTGTCTAAATGTGATTTCTGGCTGAGGGAAATTAAATTTTTGGGTCATACAATTTCTCAGTATGGGATATCAGTTGATCCTGAGAAGGTACAAGAGGTAATGGATTGGAAACCTCCTACCACAGTGAGACAGATTCAAAGTTTTCTGGGATTGACAGGGTATTATCGACGATTCATTCCGGATTTCTCCAGAATTGCCAAACCAATGACTAAACTGTTGAAGAAGGGAGTCAAGTATGATTGGAGCCAGAAGTGTGAGGATGCCTTTCATACACTAAGGCAACATTTGACGACAGCACCAGTGCTAGCTCAACCTGACAACACCAAGCCCTTTGAAGTGTATTGTGATGCTTTCGGTACTGGATTGGGATGTGTCTTAATGCAAGACAACAGAGTAATTGCTTATGCCTCCCGAGCACTCAGACCCCATGAGCAGAACTACCCCACACATGATCTGGAGTTAGCAGCTGTGGTTCATGCTCTCAAGATATGGAGACATTACTTGATGGGAGCTCACTGTAACATTTACACTGATCATAAGAGTCTCAAATACATTTTCACTCAGGCGGATCTTAATATGAGGCAGAGAAGATGGTTAGAGTTAATCAAGGACTATGATTTGGAGGTGCGTTACCATCCTGGCAAAGCCAATGTTGTGGCAGATGCTTTAAGCAGGAAAGCCCAGTGCAATTGTATGAATATAGATGCAAGAGTCACCACCCTATGTGATGAGTTGTGTAAGCTAAACCTAGAAGTTGTTTCCTCCGGTGCTTTAAATTATATTTCCGTGGAGCCTACCTTACAGGAGCAAATAGTCATGGCACAGATTGGTGACAAGGGTGTTCATGTCATTAAGGAAATGATCAAGCAGAAAGCAGAAAAATACAAATGCTTCCGTCAGGACAACAAAGGAATTCTATGGTTTGGAGATCGATTGGTTGTTCCCAAGAACCCTGAGCTCAGAAAGAAGATATTGGATGAAGCTCACCTTTCAAAATTCTCCATGCACCCGGGCAGCAATAAGATGTATCATGATCTCAGATCCTTATACTGGTGGACCAGAATGAAGAGGGAAATTGCTAAGTATATATCTGAATGTGACACCTGCCAGAGAATCAAGGCCAGTCATTTGAAGGTAGCAGGCCCTTTGCAACCCCTTTCCATACCATCTTGGAAATGGGAGGATATTTGCATGGATTTTATCGTGGGATTGCCCAATACCTCCCGGCACCATGATTCCATTTGGGTCATTGTGGATAGATTGACCAAGACAGCTCATTTCTTGCCAGTACACACCACCCACAAGACAGAAAAGTATGCAGAAATCTATGTTGATCAAATAGTGCGTTTGCATGGCATTCCAAAGACCATTGTATCTGACCGAGGAGCACTGTTTGTGGCACGCTTTTGGGAGCAGCTACAAGAATCACTTGGGACCCATGCAATAAGGAGCTCCGCATATCATCCGCAGACAGATGGCCAGACAAAAAGAATAAATCAAATCCTCGAAGACATGTTGCGAGCCTGTGTGCTACACTATGGCAAAAATTGGGACAAGTGTCTTTCTTTGGCAGAGTTCTCCTATAATAACAGCTACCAGTCCAGTCTAAAAATGGCACCTTTTGAAGCCTTGTATGGGAGAAGATGTAGAACCCCGCTGAATTGGTCACAAGCTGGGGAGAGGGAAATATTCGGACCAGACTTGGTACTTGAAGCAGAGGAAAAGGTCAGAGTTATTACGAAGAACCTAGATGCTGCTCAGGCCAGGCAGAAGAGCTATCATGACAAGAGAAGGAAGCCTCTGCAGTTTGATGTGGGAGATCATGTTTATCTTAATGTGTCACCCACCAAGGGTGTCCAGAGATTTGGAATCAAGGGCAAGTTAGCTCCTCGCTACATTGGACCCTATGAGATCAAAGCCACTTGTGGACCTGTAGCCTATTAGTTGGACTTGCCACCCCACATGTTAGCAGTTCACAGTGTGTTCCATGTATCTCAGCTGCGGAAATGTGTCCGCTTACCCACTGAAGTATTACCTGAACCAGAAATTGAGATAGAGCAGACTTGTCTTATCAAGAGCACCCCGTCAAGGTATTGGACCAAAAGGAGAGACCAACGCGGGCAAAGTCGATCAAAATGTATAAGGTTCAGTGGAGTCACCATTCAGTAGAAGAAGCTACGTGGGAGACTGAGGATTTTCTATGCTCTCGCTTCCCTGACTTTCTGCCCAACAGAGTCGGTACGTAACCCAAAACCCCACCCCCACCTGCCCTTTGAATTCAAATATAAGAAAAACTTAGATGTTAAGGGTAGTGTAAGTTTTGGAAATGACTCAAAAAGGACTTCCTTCTGAAGTCGCAAAGAGAATGACATTCGAAGAGCAGTTAACTAAAAACTTGGATAAAAGAAGGAGCAACACACCAACACACCTTCATGGCACCCCTCCAAAGGACTCTACCTAAAATCTCGGGACGAGATTCCTTTAAGGGGGGAGGGCTGTAACACCCCAGGTGTTACTATGGCCATGACACATTTATGCACTAATGACTATGATGACATGTGGAAGAGAAGAAGAGCATAAAACCTTGGAAACATGGGTTAACTAATAAAATTGAATGGCAAGGGTTTCAACCACATAAGTGGAACAATGGTCATTTGGAGCCAAGAAGATTAAACCCTAAAAAGGGCACCTAAGAGCCCTAGACTTCCAAGCCAGGGATTAATGGTTAAGTCAACCAAATTGCCAAAGCATGATCTTAGTTCTTAAACAACTTTTAGTAACCTTGTAACCTAGCAAATGTAGGGTGGGAACATTGCAAAAAGGCCCCTTGAAGACCCCAAATTTCCCCCTTAAGGAGAGAGCACACTAGAGCTCTCTAATTCTTTCTAAGTTAAATTTTGAACCTAATCTAAAGGTCCACCGTGTTCACTTAGTAAATGGCACCAAAACCACTTGAGTTGTATACCAAAAATGTGTTATACCACCTAAGGCACCCACTGGAAAAGTTTGAAACCGAGCCCAAGACGTTTGACAAGATTTGACATGGCTTTTGTCGCGAGGTGGGCAGAGGGACAAGCCAGATTTGGCATCCGCAAATCTCCCTACCTAGGGCATATCTGCCATGGGGACTCACATACAAGAGACAACTCTAGGTGCTAGGAGGAGGCCTGCGCTGGATTTTTGCCAAGATTCGCACGCTTGCGATCTCGGCGAGCTGTTGAACAAGGGCAGAAGAACACTTCCACGTGTTCGACGCGCTCTGAGCGCGCCAAAGCACGCCCAGCGCCCGACCCCGCGCGCCCTGCGCCGCGCCGAGCCGCGCCCGTGTCTCCTGCTCGCGCCCGCGCCTATAAAGCCCACGGAAGCTTCAACCGTACTCCTCCGCGCACGCTCGACTTCACCGGAGCCAGAGATCACCGACGTTTGCCCTGCAAACGGCGTGCCCGCGATCACCCGATCCCCCGCCACCATAGACCGACCAACAGAGCCTTTCCCAGCCACGCTCGACCCTCGGAAGAGACCGTGCATGCCTCGGTGAAGCTCCCCGAGTGAGGAATCGGACTTTGCCTCGCCGGAGAAGCCAGTCCACGGTCGCCGGACTTCACCCGATCGCCGGTGAACGTAGACCGGGTAAGTCTCTGCGCCATTTTCTGATTCATTGCGCACATAGCCTCTACATCACCCTGTGGAGCTCATCGTACCGTTAAATTGAACTAGATCGCCGTGGTTAAGCCGGAGCACCCGCCGCCAACGAGTTCACCCGCCTGCGCGCGTGGACTGGCCGATTCCGGCCACCACCGCCGTCGAGCCGTACCTCGCTGTGATCGCTAGGACCTCCCGAAGCCAACCCCGCCCCTCGTCGGACCTCTCTCGCCGCCGGTAAGCCGCGCCGCCCTTTTCCTTTCCACGGTTACTGTTTACATAAGGGGAGGGACCTCGGGGAAGAAGAAGGAAAGGCCAGGGGGATTTGTGCGCTGTCAGTGACTCAGGGGAATAGTAGCGCAGGGGTAGAAATGAATGGATTGATTTAGAAAGAATCCAGGGTCTTCGGTGCAAAGTAGTTTTCCAGGAAACCTTTTAAAATATTCTGATTTAAATCCAAATAGAACTTAAAAAATTCATAACTTCAGTTTGGGTTACCCAAATCAAGTCAAACCAATTTTGCCAGATCCTAAATAATGTAAACTACTTAGTAAAAATATAAAACCCCTAAGTGTTATATAAAACTTTAAAGTTTTGATCTAAATGATTAACTAGTCAAAAGCTAAAAGAAATAAGGAAAAATAGCTACACTATTTGACTGGGGTCAAGAAAATTTAGAGAGGTACTTAATCATTTCCTAACCTGTTTAAAAATAATAAACCCCTCTTTACACCCCATGAAGGTAGAAATTGCCATTTAAAACACTTTTTGCTTAAAGTTAGAGAAAATATTAAAGGTAGTTTAAAATAAGAACCAGGGAACACCCACATTTTTGTTAGTTTACGTATTCAGTGTAGTTCACTAGAAAAATTTATTATACCCTTGTTTAGTGCAAAAGAAAGGAGATACCTTTTAAATTAGAAAAACAAGGAAACCTTAGAAAAACCCTAGAAAAATAACCCCAAGGAGAAAACACCCCAAACCTTGGGATAACTATTGTTTTGTTATTATGAACATAGGAAAAATATGAAATCTGTTGTTTGATATTTTTCAAATAACAAGTTAGTTATAAGCACCTTTTTGGCATAAAACTTTAGAAATTCACAACTAAATATCCAGTAGGCCTTTTTCTGTGATTTTTAACACAGAGGCCTAATATCATCTATGTATTTGGACAAAAATAAAATTGGGTGCAGAAATCTCAATTGAATCACAGCTATAGTGTAAAATGCCCTTTTAAAACTTATCTTTGTTAATTTTGCACAAGTAGTATCTGAATCCGTATCCAGCTCAAATTTGTAGGACAGACTACAGTGACAACTAGTGACCCACTGTAATTTTTGCAGATTTTTTAGAAAAAGTTGAATCACTGTTGTAGTTCAAACCCACACTAGAATTCATAAGTAGAAAATGAAAAAGGGGAATTAATAATGGAGATTAATGTCACCCTAACCCAACCAGCAAAACCCCTTAAATGCCTACTAAAACATCTAAGAGAAATCCAAGTTTCAATCCACTATGCTTATCCCTAGGCAAAACCCAAACCTAAAGTTGATAAGCATAAACCACTAAGAGCCACGTATAACCAGGAAACCCTAAGTTACTAACTAACTTAGTTTTTCTTCACTTAGCATAATGATTATTAAATCCTGCATAATCATAGCATACATAATCTTATTCATTGCATTCGATAGATTGCAACCTCGCTGACGGAGAGTACATCCTCGTGCCGGAGCAAGGAGTTGCTCAGGAGGTAGCCCCGGATCCAGCACCAGAGCCTGCCCTAGAGGATCTGCCTGCCCCAGCTTTGGAAGGCAAGCCCCGGTTTTATGCATAACCTGTTCTATATGATATTTTACTACACTTAATGTTTGTAGGCTTGTATTGTGCACTTAAGTGTAGGAGTTGATTGAAACCCTAGTTGCATGAACTCAGGAATCCTTGTTGAGATGGATACTAGTATGCTAGGTCGAGTAGCTGCTTTGCTAAGTAGGATCTCGGTAGAAGTCGAGTGATTTTTCTAGCACTCGCGCGAGGTCAGGAATTGGTTGTATCCACTTTCATATCATATTGATGATTGGTCTGTGGACACGGATCCATGGGGATGCGTGGTCTACGAGATGAAATTGGAATAAGGATTAACGTGCGGATACCTGTGTCAAGCGTTTGAACGTACTAAGCACATGCCGAGAAATATGGTAAATCGGTAAGCCTAGTACCTGAGTGAACCTGCCCGCAGACTTTACCCCTCACGCGACCTGAGACGTGGTCTCCCATTCTGGTTATGGTGGGTACAAGTGCGGTCACTGCACGACGGCAGTCGGGGTCAGTGAGGCATTGTACGCCAAGGCGGTGAGCCCTGATCTGTTGCCAGGGAATCGATGGGGACGGTTGATGTGTGTGGGGACGGAGTGCCTCGCCACGTCATGTGTTTAGGTTTACCTTGCAAGGATAAAAACTCGATTCGAATCGTCTGCTTCTCGCAGCTAATGAGACTGCTTGATCCATTGTACTGCATTGAGTAACAAGTGGAAATGTGATGATGTGACAAAAGATGTTGATTGCTAAATTTGCTTGATATCATGAATGAGTAGATAGTACACATCTAGTTTTAAGAGAGTCACACTAAAACTTGACAAAGCTAAAACTTGATTTATAAACTCAGCTTGTGCTTTTGGCAACCAAACCCCACAGCCAAACAGCTGCATGTCTAGAGGTAGAGGAGTAAACTCCTCACATCGGGTAAGTCTAGCTGAGTATTAGTATACTCAGCCTTGTTTGTGGCATAATTTTACAGGTTCTCTGGAGGACATGGTTGCTGGAGTGACTTAGTCGTCCATCTTGCCACCGGGTTGGACAGTCGAGTGGGACCCTACCTCGGCTGAGGAGGAGCATGAGGAGTGATGGGACAGGCTTCCCCATCTCTCTGTTTATTTACCGTTAGTTTTATTCCGCTGCACTTCGAACAATGATGACTACTTTTGCAAAAACTCCGATGATGATGTAATAAATTTAATACTCCTTAATGTATGGTTTTATGTTTTATTGTATTTGCTCTGTCCCTCACCATCGAGTGAGTACGTGGTACTTGATCCTGTTAGTGGCCTAGTCGGACTAGATCCGAGGGATTGACGGGTTATTCCCATTTAAGTGTGGTCTAGCCTCCAAGGCGGGACTTGGGCACTTAAGTTGGAATAATTTCGGGCAGTTCCACCACACATAGACAGGAAGATGAGTTAGCGCATACTTTTGGTCGTCATCAACAAAACAATTTCTGTGTACACAAGTGGAAAGCACTAGCATCGTAGTACTCATCGTATTCAAGGAACAAATTTTTTCATAGAACAAGGCATTTGACAGATCTAGCTATTTCATATTCACTGATCAAGGAACAACCATTTCGCAGATCATTCCATTGCACAGATCTACACATTTCATATTCAAAGGCCAAGGAAAGGGGAGCCAGTGTCGAACCTTTCGTATAGACGAGGCCGACCACACTGCGCGACCGAGGAGACCACCGCGCGCTGGCTCTGACCTCGATGAAGGCCTGCTCCAAGATTGTGTTAACCGCCACTGTCGTTGCCTATAGGGCCTCTTTCGAGCGTTGAATCCTCACTAGCCCCGCCTAGACTCCGAGCGCTTCGCCCGTTTCCTTACCTAAAATGTCGGCAACCATCTGTTAGGCAGTTTTACTTAACTAAAATGGAAGGATGGTGCAGAGCATGTATCACAAGAACCGAAGTCAAAACAACTCTAAAAACCAATGCAAGATCCTCAAAATATCTAGATGGCATTTGAAATTTGATGAACATGTGAAATACCTCTTTCTTCATGGGATCTTCCTTCTCTAACAGGAACAACTCACTGTGGCAAGGTGAGGACATGTACGCTGCAAAACAACAAAGTTAAATATGTTATTCAACATCATTACATGAATGAATGCCCATCCTTCAAATACATACTATCTTTGTGTCTGTGCTGCTTCTGGGCTAGGTTCACCTGGATAAGTGAAACGTAGAGGTTGCCCACAACCAAGTCTTTCACTAAAAAATAACAGAAATGCAAGGCAAACCAAACAGTAGAAAATCTTGTGCACATTTAAAAAGAAAAGAGAAATAAGCTATACATCAGTGTTACTCTCAACATTCTTCAGTAAGTCCAAAATGAACCTAGCTGTTTAACAGACCAGTGGCCCTAACCATTGGAATGTCGAGACTATGGTTGTGCGGTGCGACCAACAACACCACAGTATCTCCAGAAGACAATTGACTGCCTGTGAGCAATAATATCCTCAAGGTATCGCTTAGCCTTGGCCATAGACAGCTTGTGAAGCACAAAAGTTGTCTTCCTTAAGTTTTGCAGTGAACGTATCAGTTTAGAAAAGATAATGGAAAGATAAGCCAATCTCAGATATGCCATTCGATATCAACTAATCACTGAACTGCACCACAGTATGCCTACGTTGAATGTGGGATAGCCCAAAAAGGGTTTCAAGCTTACAGAATGCAAAAACCTTCAATTGCAGGTTCATAGGCTAGCCTTATGTGCCTAAGGTTCTAACTACAATTACAGAAAAATAACCTAGAATATTATGCATAGTATATTTTTCTAACGACCACTATAAGGTATACC
This sequence comes from Zea mays, assembly GCF_902167145.1. Taxonomy (NCBI): domain Eukaryota; kingdom Viridiplantae; phylum Streptophyta; class Magnoliopsida; order Poales; family Poaceae; genus Zea; species Zea mays. The sequence continues at coordinate 34,724,034 of NC_050099.1, read as the reverse complement.
ACATTGGTGATTGGTGGATGAGAAGTTGAACGAACACAAATATGAGAACTTATTGATATTTGCGCTAAACCAACTTATATGTTCCAATATTGCAAGTGCGGACAAGTTATTAATTATTGTAGTCATTTCACAAAGTAATGTTCAAGTACGATGTTTGTGAATGCACAAAAGGAAGCATCTGACATCTGTTTAGCGATGTAACAAGTGTATAGAATCATTAAGGAAGTGAAAAGCATCACCTGACCATCAGGACCAGTCTGTGTCCATCATATCTGGGTTTGGCCTATACTTCAGGAGGTCTTCCTCATCCGAATGCCCATCCTTCCCATTCGCCTCTGCATTTCCTAATTTCTCTCGAGCAGTGGCATTGTCAGCCGCATTGGTGAGCTTCTGGATTTGGTAATCTACCTTCTTGTCACTCGGACGAATCTACAAGAGCACAGCAGCAGAGCCATAGGTAGAAACCACATACAATTTAGCTTCATTCTCTAGTACCAAAAGTATCATCAACTCACATATTGTAAAGTTGATAACAAAGCGCGCAAGTTGACCTGTTTTCCAGTAGACCACCTCTTAATTTCAAAGTCTAAAGTGTCTCCAATTCTCTGTAATTCACAATGTCCAAACAAACAAGTGGGCTGTTAGCATCCAAGCAAGTGTAGTTAAAGGACCAAGGCATGTTGTAATCACGGACTGAAAATGTGGTGAGATATGAAAGCTAAAAACAATTTTAGATAATAACAAATGTTGGTGAGATATGCTATAATCAAAGGTGAGCTGTTACTTGGTCTATTTCATCTCTGAAATGAACACCAGAGTGTAGACTACTTGGTCTATTTCATCTCTGAAATGAACACCAGAGTGTATACTGTTTTGAGTGTTGACATGGACTAAAGCAAGCATAATCAAGTTGATATGGATATGAAAAGCATATGTACTTACATCTCTCTCAGCCTGCTCCTTGTGAGCTTTTGCATATATCGTTCATTCTTCTCAGCCCGAGATTTTCATCTGAGACCATCACGAATCAAAAAGTGCCCTCCTTGAAGCAACGGGAAACTTGAAGGACGTTTTTAGTTGTATAAAGCCACGATGGCATTCCTCATGATGGTTGTATTAATCTTCTTGCAGCAATGGGAAACGAAAAAGCATATAGCCATTGGGAAGCAGAGCTGCCTCCTAAATATGATAGGGTTGGTATAGAGACTTTCATCCGTGCAAAGTATGATTTTCCCAGATCTTTCAGTACCTTGAATATGTCATTCTTATCCTCCTGCTCTTCAAACACTAATATCTACACGTAATATATTATGCCTAAAATGTAGATATGAGGACAAGAGATGGGTACCAAGGAATGGAACATTGCGACTTTCCTCCGGTGTTCGAGATGAGAAGAGCCAAGAGTCTCCAGCTAGTGCTAATTAGAGTGGACATCATAGATCTTCATTTGAGCAAAACCATGCTTCACCAGCTCTTCCGAGCAAAGTTGCACCTGTAGCTTCAAGGATACCCTCTCAGGTAATCCTTTGCTACCAAAGCTTTCCTAAACAACAATCAATTTGTCAATGTGAAACTGGCAGATGTGTATTCAGACAGGACTCTTTTGAATATTTAGCTCTTGTTCTTAAGTCAAGCTAAGTAATCCACATTGCAGAAATCTTAATTCCAATTATTTTAACACATCAATGTAATCCTTTCTAATCTGGCATGATTGCATGGGAAGCAGGCATCACCTCAGCCCCCAAAGGTAGAACCACCAGTTCCTAAGGTGGTTTCACCTCCTCAGCCACAAAAATCTCCTGCCAAAGTTGAGGCAACACCCCCTAAAGTTGAGAAGCCATCAGTTGCGCCGCCTCCTAAAGTTGATTATGCTACTGATCTCTTTAACATGTTATCAATGGATGGAACAACAGAGAAAGAGCCAGAGTCATCTCCAAACGACGATAATGCCTGGGATGGCTTCTAGTGTAAGTTCTTGTGACTATTCGACTGATGAACTGTTCTATTTATGTGGGCATTTTATTGTGCCTTTCTTACTTTGTTGGATCTTAGTACGATATTTATGGATTTCCATGTCACTTTTTTGTACTGTTGCTCATGGAATATCAAAACTGTTCAGCTGCACAACCAGTACCTAGCTCGGAGGAAAAAGATTCTGCCAAACCAGCAGAAAGCAAGACCCAATCTACATCTGGAATAGAAGACTTATTTAAAGATTCGCCAGCTGTGTCGTTATCCTCAGCTCCAGCTATTTCCCAAGAAAATGCAAAGAATGATATCATGAGTTTGTTTGAGAAGGTGAGCACCAGCACTCCTTTGAAAACATTTTTCGTGAAAAATGGTTCTATATAAAATAAAGGGCACATCTATGGTCTATCTAAGAAATAGCTATGTTTTGTAGTCCAATATGGCATCACCATTTGCTGTCCAACAGCAGCAGTTGGTGTTTATGTCTCAGCAGCAAGCTCTTCTAATGGCTACTCTTAAAGATGGAAATTCACCACAAATAGTTCCAGGGAATACCAATCAACTAAACACTAACGTTTCTAATCCCCCTCTTGGAACCTTGCCTTTCCAAAACTGGACAAATCTTGGCTATCAAAATCCTGGGTTGACTCTAGCAGCAGCACAGAATGGTGCCACAATGAGGAGCATTTCAGTTTCCTGAGCACTCGACGCCTAATTATGACAGTGGAAAGGCTGCTAACAGTATGATCAAACAGAGAGCGCGGGAATGAAGGATCTAACTCTTTAAAATGCCGAGTATTAGAAGAGGGAAAGTAAGTAATCAGAGTGGTTGATGCAAAGTGTTCTGAGTTGTCTAAATTTGAGTCTAAGTATCATGAGGTATGTAATTCCCTTTTACATAGTTTATTTATAAAGGTTCTCCATTTATCATAAAATTTTAGCAACAAACTACTAAAAGTAAATCGCAATTAAATTGAACCCTCCAGTGATTAGTGTAGTCAAGCATAACTAAGTTACCTTTTCAAGCCACCGACAATGGATTTGAAGAAGAAACTTAAGCTCGACAAATTTTGAATTAGATATTCCCTTCGTAACTGCAAAATTTTCAGACCTTTTAAAACTTCACAGCTAGAATAATGTCTGTCTTAAGACGCTCTACAATAGCAGATTCAACACAACCCTTTCTAGATAACTTCTGGTGTAAGGATTTTATGTCAACCACATTAGTAAAAATATAAGTGCACATCAAATATATATAAGCAGAAATCGTTACTGATATTTCAAGAAACTCATCAAGATTAGTTGCAATTGTTTCCTAGTAAATATTGGTAACTGGTCTTGTCAAACAGCCACCCTTCCCCTTCCAATTCTACAGTTACATCTTCTGTGTATAATCTATGGCCGATAGTTCAGTCACTGTCATACCTAACAAGCAGGAGGATTTCATATGACAAGGCCAGGAAAAAAAGACTATTAATTAAGATTTAAAATATAAATATGTATTCATATAAGGATTTCAAATGAACTATGTACTTTTTGGTTATCTTATTCCCATTATATAATATTGTTTACAGGCTCACGTCTTGGTGAAATGGAACGTGATTGTTTAATTGCATATGGTGCTAGAATGCTAATATTTGAACGCCTAGTGTTTTCAAATGATTCTTATAAAGTCCAGGTGATACCAGAAGTAGTTCGTGGTTTGTGTTTTCCAGGTTTGCAGTACATGTGCTACCAGTAGTAGTTTGTGACGTGTGAATATTTTTCCAGGTTTGCAGAACATGTGGCTTGTTAGGCTACTACAACCATAAAATGTTCAATGTGCAAAAAATGGGAAAATATAGCCTAGATGAGGCTGCGATATGCTTGCAAGATTTTGTTAAAGGTACTGCAAAAGAGCAAAATGTGTTGTTGCTTCAATCATAGAACCTGAAAAATTGTCCTTCTCCTCGGCTTGATTCCTCAGCCTCCGAAGGCTCTATGTATTTGGCTTCATCCGAAGCTCGTATACGACGGTCGTCCGAAGCATTCTTCCCTGAACACCTGCACGTTCTATCTAAAGGCAACCTTCGACATTAACCTTGCAGTGTACAGATAACAAAATAGAACGGTTAATGAGCGTTTTGAGGACCTTTGGGAGAAGGAAACCCCCAACATATACATACAAGAAGGATCCAGATACAACTTTAGTACTTGACTCCATAGTACGAATAACTCCTTTATCATGGTAGTCGTTTGCTAAGAACTTGTTAAAAGAGAATGGCTTAAGCTTCCAAGCAATTCTTAAAAGGGTATGATCTTGAGATGAGTTCTCTTCCTGTAAATAGAAATGAGAAATCATTCAAAACTATGTCTTGTGCTGCTCCACAAGATATTCATAAATGTAGCCATCAAACAAAGAACATAGTTTTGGCTCAAATACAAAATAGCTAGAATTTTAAGTAGCCAAGAAAGTGACATGCAAAGAACAAGCGACCCTACCCTTAGCCGTGAAACAAAGAATGCAACTAAGCCATTGATGCCACTACAAGGCCTATCGAGAAGTTGATGTGTCTTCAAACTGACCAGAGAAACCATTTTAATGAAAACCACTGCACCTAGGCATTTATCTTACCTGTCAAGTTCACCGAGCAAGTAAGCTCATGGGCCAGACAACCATGAAGTGGAAGAACCACAGGTACCTCCCATTGTACATCGACATACTGGACATCGGCTGGTAAAGTGTAGCCTTGCCCCTGGGAAAATTAGTATATCCATTATGCACTCAATGTTTGCTCATGTTATTCTCAAAAAAATTCAAACATCACCGGATCAACTATATACCTTCACGGTTGCAGATAGCACAGGGCATGCTATTCCAGGTCCATACATTTGGAAAGTGCCTCTTAGTCGTCACAAGAACACATTGCTGTCAACTAGGAGGAATAACCCTAGAATGGTGAGTTTGGATAGGTGAGAAATCCTTAAAATAATAGAGCTCTAAATATAAACACTTACCAATAAGAGGGGCTTGAAGTTCATTCAGTATGTGATGGAACAGATCAGAGTTTGCCGAAGTGTCTAGTGCCATATTGTTAAGATTAACCTCCACCAACACCAAATCAAGGTCTGCTTCTTTAGCAGTCCCACATTTAATCAAATCCAGGGCCGCGTTTACTGTTTGGAAGGAAAAACTATGCACCAATAAAGGTAATAAGATTAAAATATTTGGAAAATTAATATGTGTATTTAGCATTGTTCTACACTTAACGGACCCTGCAATTGACATCACTACACATATAAATATAGTCATAATATTAAGGAAAGCTTGGTGATGCTTATATAGAAAAATAAATAAATCCCATTACGAAGTCTTGGTGATGCTCACAGCTTGGTGATGCTCACGGCTTAGTGATGCTCACTTTATATTTATTCATCCAGCTGACTTCTAAAAGTTCAAAAGAAGTCATTACAAAACACATAGTTTAAGGACTAGAAGCCTGAGATTGCTCACCATCTTAATTAGTTGTTGCCTTCGCTTCCTGATTGATGATTCCCTACTATCAAGGTATAGTAACCATATTGTGCGACTATAAACTGCACCCAGCAGAACTGATTCTCCAAGAGCCTGAAGAAACAAGTGGATCATCAATTAACCCTACCCCATCATCATTATTTCTGCAGGTGTGTCAACACTTATCCCAAAATATCAGATGTGTTGTGCACTAAGCATTACTATAAAGTGGACAGTACTTCGCTAATGAAGATCTTCCCTTTCCTGGTTCTCTTCTCCCTCTCTGATTTACCTTTTTCAAACATAACGCTGGATATGGATTTATCAGATTAACTGGCAAGTAATAAACATTATTAAGGTAAAATGATGTCATATGTTTTCATTCATAGTAGCAAAATAGTATAGTAGAATCCTTTTAAAACCACCAAGGTCATACATAAGGAAAAAACTACACCAAAAATACAAATAGATTACCAATTCATGACTGCATATTCTTTTTTAATGGTCAGGAAAGCCCATGAAAATACATGAGTTTCAGTCTTTCATTAGACAAAAAACAGGGCAAACAAAAGATCAGGAAACTTCTACATTGTAGGGGAAAACACTGAACAATAAGCTCATACCTGACTGAGCATGTGCATTACATCTAAACAATTATCCAAATCTGGACCCTATTCCTCTTTATAGTTCCCAGCCTCTGGAGAAAACAAGACAGGCACGCGCGCGCACAAATAAGGTCAACGAGAGTCGTCGATGTAAGGGGTGCTGCTTGAAGGGGTTACGGGGCTACCAAGAACGTGGTGGGAGTAAGGAGCAGTTGGGGCTGACGCTGAATTGAACAGGTCATGAGGTACAGGAAACTTGCGCTCGCCGAGAGTGTTCTAGAGCTTGATGGTCTTTTCACGGGACACGGAGACGATCTGGCGGTTGTCGACTGAGAAGACGACGGAGAGAACGTTCTTCTCGTGGTCGACGAAGTGATGGGTGGTGAGGACGGTGGAGAGGTCCCAGAGGAGGAGAGGGACTCCTACGCGTCGGCCATGGTTGTCGTGGGGGATTGGGGCTGCAAGGGTTGCGGTGGCGGCGGCGTGAAACGATCGATGAGGGGGAGGAGGAGAGGGCATGGAGACGAAGGTGGTGGTGGTGGGCAGTGGGGATGCGGCTGTTGCTACGGCAGCGGGAGAGGAGGTGCCGCATCGTCACGTTCGGCAGCGCGACGATGTGGAGAGAGAGGCAGATTGAGGCGGCATCGGTTGCAGCTACGAGGGAGGCGGGAAGGGCGGGAGGGCAGGTGATGCTCGACGAATGGACGGTGCAGCGGGGGCGGGAGTGGTGCTCGACGAACGGACGGTCTAGATTGGTGGAAGGCAGAACCAAAGAGAGGCAGCCTACCCCTTGCGTTCTTAATAGTAGTAAAGATATACAAGCATGGCAATGACTAATATACAAGCATGTAAGCAGACTTTTTAGTTCGTTAGATGTGTATCCAACGGTAAATACAATTATGTTTGTTAGGGATTTTTTATAAAGCTATACCAGGTGGTGGTGTAAGAGTTTAAGTGGTAAATATGACATACCGTTGGATCTAGATCTAATAGATCAAGATATCTACTTGTGTGATTGCGCCTAGTACATGCTTGCATATTAGTTGTGTCCAACCTAAATTATCTTAATATTGCCCCTTCATATTGCTCACCTATTGGACCAGAAAAAATTGTACATAAGAATCCTGTACAATTACTTGTTTATAAAAACATAGGGTACTGAAACATGTTACGTGCATATGCTCAGTTTTTCCCGTTATAAGGCGAGCCAGCTAAACCAGAGCCTCTAACACATGAAATTCCATATGTACGTGAGTAAGCCGAGTAAGTCATTATGATTGATGCACAAACCAGAGCCTCTAACACACGAAATTTCATATGTACGTGAGTAAGCCGAGTTAGTCGTTAGGATTGATGCACAGAGATGGGTGGCATGCATCGAGATCGTCATGTATTTGCAACCTACCTGTCAACGTTTCGGACCCGCGAGGACCGTCAACCGACCGTTAAATTTGTTGCTGCGTGTCCCTGCCCAGATGGGTTGATGCAAGATGGAACACAAGAGGCAAAATGAGGCTTATGTTATCTCGCACCGGGGTGCTCGTAGTAGGGGTTACAAGCGTCGCGAGGGAGCGAGGGCGAGAGCGAGAGAGAGGGAGAGAGCCCCTATGTGCGTCCGTCTCTGCCTGTCTCGTCTACCTCGCCTAGACGTGTGTTAACGTGAACGTCAACCCCCCGTCATCCCTCGTCAACCTGCCTTAGGAAGGCCCTGGACATCCCCTTTTATAGACGCAAGGAGATGCCCAGCTGTACAAACGGGGTGTAGCTATGTGCTAACGTGGCTGGCGGAGAAGCGTCTTGAGCCATGTACACGAGCTATCGTGGCCGTCGAAGAAGTGCCTTGAGCCCTGTAGAAGCACAACTGTCGGTGCGGCATGGATCCTGCTGACGTTGTCTTGCTTCTATAGGAGATTGAGAGTAATCCGACGTCATGGGCACACGCGGGGAACCATCATTACCTGTTACCGGAGTAACCTTAGATGGGACACCGCTCTTGTTCCTTCATAGCCTGAGGCAGCTAGCTAGGAGTAGGGTAATGATGTATCCCCTGTAGCGTAGTTGGTCCGAGGCTGAGGTTGGGCGAGGCAGAGACTTCTCCTGAGGCCGAAGCTGAGGCCGAGGCCTGGGGTCGGGCGAGGCAGAGACCTTCTCCCGAGGCCAAGGCTGAGGCCGAGGCCCAGGGTTGGGCGAGGCGGAGACCTTCTCCCGAGGCCAAGGCTGAGGCCGAGGCCTGGGGTCGGGCGAGGCGGAGCTCCCTGTTGCGCCTGAGGCCGAACTCGTGGGAGATCGTGACTTCGTTTTACCCTGGTGGTTGGCACAGTAGCCAGAGCGGGGCGAACAACGCTATTTTCCTGTCAGATCGGTCAGTAAAGGGGCGAAGTGACTGCGGTCACTTCGACCTTGCCGACTGAGGCACACGTGCCAGGATAAGGTGTCAGGCGATCCCCGCATTAAATGCGCATGCGATACGGTCGGTTGGTAGGGCAATCCGGCCGAGGTTGCTGCACGACAAAGTCTGCCCAAGCTGGGCTTCATGCGAGCCGAGGGTGCACTCACTGGCTGAGGAGGCCCTTGGGCGAGGCGTGAATCCGCCCGGGACTATTGTTCCCGCCCGAGGCTGAGGCTGGGCTCGGATGAGGTTGCGTCCCTTAGTAGACGAGGCCTTGACTTGAACCACACTTTATCAGCTGTGTATGGTTTGTTCTGAAGATGTTTTCCAGCCGGATTAAGGAGCATTGGGGGTACCCCTAATTATGGTACCCGACAGTAGCCCCCGACCCTCGAAGGGAGTGCGGGCACTCGCTTGGAGGTTCTGCCGGAGTTTTGCGAGGGGACCAGCCCTTCTCGGTCATGTTTTGTTCCGGCGGGTGCACACGAGCGCACCCACCGGGTGTAGCCCCCAAGGCCTCGGAGGAGTGGTTTGACTCCTCTGAGGTCTTAATTCTCTTTGTGATGCCTCGGTCGGCCTTGTTGTTCCCTCATGCGGCCTGACCGTAGCCCGGGTGCGCGGTCAGGCTCCGAGTTTTCACGCTGGTTTGTTGACGTGGTCAACGGTTCGGCCGTAGCCTAGTGCGAGAGCAGCCCCCGAGCCTCTGCACTGAGCGAGAGGACGATCAAGGACCGTCTCGACTTTTATTGTACGCCCCTTCGTCGCCTTTTCGCAAGGAGGAAGGGGGGAAGCGCCATATTACCCTCGGGGGGCACCGAACATAGTGTTTCCAGTGAGTTGCTAACGGGTGATCCGAGTGGACGCCCGAGCCCCGTTCGATAAGGGTCGGCTAGTGGCCCAGAGGCGCGCTCCAAAAGTACCTGTAGGTGATTTGCCAGACCCGGTCCCATTCGATAGGGTCTGAGGGCTCGATGCCTCCCTCCGGTGGGATTCCGTTACAAAATCGTTCCCGCTGGTCTCGAAAATGTCCTAGGGTACCTCGGGAGCGTAGCCCGAGCCTCGGCCATGTAACGGACGTACCCAGGGTCATCCTTGACTCTGCGTGCTCTAGGGCGACTGTCGAACCCTTCCGAGGGGCCAGCCTTCGAACCCCTGATCAGTAAAGGGCTCGGAGCCCGAGTGCTCTGGGGCGGTTGCCGAACCCCGGAGGGCGCAACCTTCGACCCCTTGATCAGTAGGAGGGCTCGGGGCCCGTTTCCTTCGCTGGGAAGGATCCTTTTTTTGAAATACCCCCTTTCCCGGTCCCTGTGGCAAGAGAGAGGGAAAGAAAAAAGAACATGAATTTAAATAAGGTGGCGCACCTTTTTTGACGCGGTCATCATGACGGAGGCGAAACGACGCCCGCTTCTCCTGCCGGAGGTGTCGCTTGCCCTGCCAAGGAGTTAATGCGACGGGACGAGCAATTCGCGGGGCGTTTGTTGCGCGTGCGTGAGCTGTTCGAGGAACAGAAAGACCGTTTCACCTTCGAGTTTGAATTCCGCGGCGGGTTCGGGTGAAGCCATGGGTGGATCTCGCCCGGGCCTTTATATACTCGGAAGAGGGGCCGGTGGTGGTTCTTTACCCTGCCATTTGCGCTTGCCTTCTGCTTTGGTTTCCGCAACCTAAGAGAGCAGCCAGAGAAAAGGAAACCACACACCTCATCCCTTCCGCCTCCAGCACCTCCGTTCGGTGATGGCTGACAAGGTGACCGTCATTCCGCCGCGCGACCCGTGGCCTTTCTCCATCGTCGCTGTGAAGGATCTGGAGACCCTCGTTGCTGACGGTCTGCTCCGTCCCCTCTCCGATGGGCCGCAGCCGGAGTGGATGGCCCCCTCGAGCGAGGCTGACCCGACTCCGCCGCCAGGGTATGTGGTCAGTTTCGTCCCCTTCCATGAGCGGGGGTTCGGAGTGCCAGCGAGCCGCTTCATGCGGGCACTCCTGCACCACTACGGGGTGGAGCTGCATAACTTCAACCCCAACTCCATCGCGCAAGCAGCCATCTTCGCGGCAGTTTGCAAGGGTTTTTTTGGGGATTGACCCTCACTGGGACCTGTGGACCCATCTCTTCTCCGCGGAGTTCTTCGCCGCGACGACAGAGGCGAAGAAGGTCCGTATGGCGGTGCGGACCAGTGGCTGCACCCTCCAGCTGAGACCGGGGCGCGTGCAGCAGTACATCCCTGCATCCCTTGCATCTTCGAACAAGGGGTGGCAGAACCAGTGGTTTTATCTCCGAAACGACAGCGGGATGCTTCCGCCGTTTTCTCAATGAGTGGTGACCGCTGCCGGCACTAACTGGCGCTAGGGGGCACGCGAGAGAACCAGGAGAAGCTCCAGCCCATTCTGCAGGCCTTGCAGAAATTACGAGATGCGGGCCTTACCGCTGTGGGGGTCGTCGCCACTATCCATCATTGGAGGGTGCTCCCTTTGGCCGAGCGGCGGTTGCGGCTCGCGGAGATGAAGCCGGGGGTCGATTCGGAGGACTCGCGGATGTCCTCGACCTCCCTCTCCGTCGACGACCTCCTCAAGCGGGTAACAAATACGGTAGGGAGGCCGGATGCCGGCGCCCTTAGCCAGCCCGCGATGCGTCCCGACCGTGGGTATGTGTCCCTGGTAAGTTTCCGATCCTCCTTCTGTTTTGCACTAAGTTCTCTACGCCTTTGACTCTTACTGTTGGGATTTTTGTTTATCCCCAGGGGTTGAGGATTTATAAACCCGTCCGGCCACCGGTCCCGGAGGACGCGGCGGGCCGAGCCGCACGGAGGCTTGTCGCGGAGAAGGCGAAGGAGAAGAAGGATGCGGAAAAGGCCCGAGCTCGCGAGAGGATGCTAGCTCGGGAAGCCTTGGAGAAGCACCGTCGGAGGCAGGCGAGGGACGGGCTCCTGAGGGAGTCGTCGCCGGAGACACCTGACGACAACGATGATGACGATGATGATGATGACGAAGACGACGACATGGCGGCCCGACTTGGCCTCAGCCCAGACCCGAGGCTGGGCCAGGGGTCGCCGAGCCAGCCTCCAAGTGGGCTGGCACCATCAGTACCTGGGGCCGGGACACCAAGGTCCCAATCCGAGGAGCGGAGGCAGGCCGAGGGGGTACTTGACCCCTTGGCCGAGACAGTTGTTGTGACTCCGGGGGGTCAGGCCTATCTGCCTGTCCCTCAAGAGCAGGTGCCCGCGCTGGCTGCACAGGAGGCTGGTCCCTCGGCCGTCGTGACGACGCCTGGGCAGGTCGTTCCCTCGGTGCCTCGGGCGTCCGAGACGGAAGCGGTGCCGAAGCCGGCAGCGGGGCAACCCTCAGCGGTGCCTGCGGAGGCCAGGGCCCGAGGGGCCTCCCCGCAGGCGCGATTGGCCTTGCCCCGGAGCGGGTAAGTATCCGAGGATACTTCTATTTTGGGTTTTCCTCTGTGTGTTTTGAACTTGCTGTCTCTCTGTTTCAGCAAGCGGAGGCAGGGCCCGGCCGGTCTGGCCCCTACGAAGGCTCTTAAGACGAAGCCGGCCTCGGCGGCCGGTGCTGCGGTGTGCCATGCCGGTTGGTTGGCCTCTAGACAAGGTGCCCTCCAGCGGGGGGCCCAGGCGGCGCGAGTTGCCATGGGGCAAGTCTCCCAGGGTGACCCCTCTGCTGGAGCGGCCATCGTGCCGGGGGAGGCTGCTGACGTGGCCGCGGCCCCGAGCTCGTCTGACTTGTCGTCGACGCCGGCATCGACTCCTACCGGGGCCGTCGCTGATTCGCCCGCGGAGCTGCCCGTCGCCGCTGACGTCGGGATGGTTGCGGCGCCGCCGCCCATGGTCATCCCCGACCTCCCCATCTCGGCCACGAGGAGAGGACAACCGTCGTTGCCGAGGTTAGGGATCGGAGGCCTGCCACCTTAGCCGAGGAGAGGCCCAACACGTCGACGGCGACGATACCCAATGCATCGGCTGCGGGGGACCCGACACCTCGGTGGAGGGGCGTGCAGAATCGTGGCCCGTCTTGGGGAGCAGCGGCCTTATCCCCGCGCAGCTCAATCCCAATGAGTGGGGTGGGCAGCCGCTCCTGTTCTAGAGTCGCGCGACCTTGGACTCGGAACCCCTCCTTTCCCTCAACGACGAGCTGGAGGAGAGGTCTCGGGATAATTTCCGTGAGTATACCGAGGCGGCGATGAGGTCGCTTCAGTCGACCATGGAGATCCTTTCCAGGGACGTTCCCAGGGTCTTCCAGGTAAAGACTTAGACGTATACCTTGCATGACCAGGGCATTCTTTGTAATATCCTGATTTCCTTCCTTAGGAACTTGCGGACGTGAGCACCGCCAAGTCGATGTTCATCCGCCGAGAGGGCGATGTCTGGGATTCGCTGCGGTCCCAGCGGGCTACGCTTACCGAGGCCAATGAGCGCCTCGTCCAACGGAGCACCGAGGTGGCGGACCTTCGGCTGCTCTGCGATGAGTTGAAGTCGGAGGCGGTGTCGGCACGAGCGGAGGCTTTGTCGGCCTGGGAGCAGGTGGCTTCCCAGGCCGAGGAGATGCGGCAGCAATGGCTGGAGCTTGGCCAGGCTATCAGCGAGCGGGACCAATCTCAGAGCCAAGCTGCCGAGGCCGTGAGCCGGGCTGAGGCTATGGAGCGGTTAGCCGAGGCGTCCGCTCGGGCCAGGACCCTTGCGGAGAGCCTGGCCGAGGCCGTCGGGTCTGCCCAGTCCACCCAAGCCAAGGCCTTGCAGCAGCGTGCCCGGGCCGAAGGTATGCTTTGCCCGCTTTGTGACTTTGTTTTTGTCTCCATTCTTCTCCTTGCGTCTGAAGAATGTTGTCCCTGCTGTCTGCAGGGTTCGAGGTGACTCTTAGCAAGTCCGTCAAGAACTACAAGGCACTTGCCAAGGCGGCTGAGTAGAAGGAGGCCGAGCGCGTGGCCGTGTCCGAGGCCATCTCAGCTTTCTGCCAGGCCTTTGTCCTCGACGGCGTCTCCTCGGGTAGCTCCCCCCAGAGTCATCTGCGGGCCTTGGGCGGCCATGTGCGCAGCAGACTCCGTGGGGCGCTGCACCACGGCGTTAGGCGGGCCTTCGCCGTGCTCGCTTCCCACTACGATGTGGATCTGGAGCGGGTTAGCAAGGGGTACTGCTTACCCGATGATGAGGAGGCTGCCTTAGCCGAGGTCTAGAGGCTTGACGCGGCTGTCGAGGGCCCAAGTGCGGCACTGGCTTTCTCCTTTGAGGTGGAGGTCCTTCCGCCCGTGCGTCTGTCTCGCGTAGAATTGACACCTTCGGCAGGAGCGTACAATCCTAGTGGCATCGGCCACCGCGGTCGGCCAGTAGAAGCCTTGTCAGAAAGCGTTTCCGACGAGGGTCCAAGGTGCTGCATGGTGACCGCAAGCCCCTGAGTGTATTTCTTGTAACAACTCTTGTCCTTGGGCGACAGATATGCATCGTTGGAGAATGCCTGAGGGGCTGCGGTGGTACAACTCCTTTTCATCACCCAGTAAAACGAACGACTTGGCGCGCCGAGCCAGTCGCCGAGCTTCGGCCTTGTCGAGGGGCAGCTCTCCTCGGAGGAGATATTGCAGGTACAGGGTCTGCTAGTTTTGGTTTGGCGCAACCCCATTCCGCTCTCCCTCGATGCGCAAGGCCTCACCCTCGGCGGCCGAGGGTACCTCGGGCTGGGCCGAGGTCTCGTCGGGTTCGGGCGCGTCGTCGAGTTTCATGGATGGTTGATATATGTCCCTGGAGAAGACATCCGGGGGAACCGTTTTCGCCCCGAGGCAATTTTAGCCAGCTCGTCCGCGGTCTCGTTGTACCGCCGAGCGACATGGTTGAGTTCTAGCCCGTATAACTTATCTTCCAAGCGCCGAACTTCGTCGCAGTAGGCCTCCATTTTTTGATCGTGGCAGTGGGAGTTCTTCATGACTTGGTCAATGACAAGCTGCGAGTCGCCCCGAGTGTCGAGGCGCCGAACCCCTAGCTCGACGGCGATGCGCAGTCCATTAACCAAAGCCTCGTACTTGGCCACATTGTTTGATGCCAGAAAATGGAGGCGCAGCACGTAGCGCACATGTTTTCCGAGGGGTGAGATGAAGAGCAAGCCAGCACCCGCTCCTGTTTTCATCAGCGACCCATCGAAGTACATGGTCCAAAGTTCGGGCTGGATTGGAGCTGTCGGCAATTGGGTGTCGACCCTGTCCGGTACCATAATTAGGGGTACTCCCAACACTCCTAAACTCGACTGGTAATCACCATCAGCACAAACTGCAGAGACTGATGGGCGCAATTCAGGTCAAGGCTCCGTCTACTCAAGGGACGCGATCTCGCCTCGCCCGAGCCCAGCCTCGGGCAGGAACAGTAGTCCCAGGCGAATTCACGACTCGCCCGAGGGCCTCCTCAAGCAACGGGCGCACCCTCGACTCGCCCGAGGCCCAGCTCGGGCAGGCTTCGCAGTGAAGCAACCTTGGCCAGATCGCCTCGCCAACCGACCGTATCGCAGGAGCATTCAATGCAAGGATCGCCTGACACCTTATCCTGACGCACGTTCCTCAGTCGGCAGGGCCGAAGTGACCGCAGTCACTTCGCCCTTCCACTGACCGACCTGATAGGAAAACAACGCCGCCTGCCCCACTCCGACTGCTGTGCCACCCGCCAGGGTGAGGCTGACAACAACTAAGTCCAGCCTCAGGCGCAACAGGAAGCTCCGCCTCGCCCGACCTTGGGCCTCGGCCTCAGAAGGAGGTCTCCACCTCGCCCGACCCCAGGGCTCGGCCTCAACCTCGGCCTCGGAGGATGGTCTCTGCCTCGCTCGACCCCAGGGCTTGGCCTCAACCTCGACCTCGGAGGATGGTCTCTGCCTCGCCCGACCCCAGGGCTCGGCCTCAACCTCGACCTCAGAAGGAATCGCGTCCTCACCCCACCCCGGCCTCAGCCTCAGGAGGAGTCTCCGCCTCGCTCGACCTTGGGCTCGGATCGACCATGCCACAGGGGGTACATCATTACCCTACCCCTAGCTAGCTCAGGCTACGGGGAACAAGACCGGCGTCCCATCTGGCTCGCCCCGGTAAACAAGTAATGATGGCACCCCGCGTGCGTCCATGACGACGGTGGTTCTCAGCCCCCTACGGAAGCAAGGAGACGTCAGCAAGGTCCCGGCAGCCCCGACAGCTGTGCTTCTACAGGGCTCAAGCGCTCCTCCGACGGCCATGACACCGCATGCACAGGGCTCTAGCACCTCTCCGACAGCCACGTTGGCATGTACATAGGGCTCTGTCTCCTCTCTGCCGGACGCGTTAGCATATTGCTACACCCCCATTGTACACCTGGACCCTCTCCTTGCATCTATAAAAGGAAGGTCCAGGGCCCTCATACGAGAGGGTGGTCGCGCGAGAGGACGGGCCGACGAACAGGCTCGCACACACTCTCTCTCTCTCCCTCGCGAACGCTTGTAACCCCTACTGCAATCGCATCCGCCCTGGGCGCAGGATAACACGAGCCGTGGTTCTCCCCCTTGTGTTCCATCTCGCGCCGACCCATCTGGGCTAGGACACGCAGCGACAATTTTACTCGTCGGTCTAGGGACCCCCCGGGGTCGAAACGCCGACAGTTAGCGCGCCAGGTAGGGGCCTGCTGCGTGTTGACGAACAACTTCCCGTCGAGCTCCAGATGGGTAGTCTCCAGCAACCTCTTCAGCCTAGGACGTTGCTCTGTTTCGGGAATCTCGAGTTCATGTCCATGGACGGCAGTTACGACATGGTACTCCTTCCTCCGCAGCGCGACAGCAACAACGGCGGCCGTCAGCCCGCTCGGCGGCGGTGGACTCAACGACGTCTTCCGCCCCGTGGCGGAAGAGCAGCATCCGGGTCTGTCCCGCCACCTTCCTTGCCGCAGGAGGAGGAGGCGGGGCAACCGTGGCCAAGCGGGAGACAGCACCTCGTCGGCTGTCGAGCGAGTCGACGATGCCGGCACCCCAGCGGGGGACATGTCAGGCGTTGACCTCGCACCTGAGACGACGGTGAGTGTTGTTTCCCCGCAACGTGCCAACCCTAAGCGGACAGATGACGCCAGCACTCTCGCGGAGGACTTGCTGGGCGTTAGCCTCGTACCTGAGATAACGGTGCAGTCCGTCCCCTACGCGACTTCGTCACCGTCCGTCGATCAAGAGGTACCATCCGTTTTCCACCCTGTGCCTTTTAGATTCAGCTTCGATCCACCAAGCGACCCCGCTTCGGTGGACGCTTTCATAAAGGCATACCCTAACCTTCCGGGGTACCATATGTGGTCAACCTGGGACCGACTGACGACCGTCTCGACCTATGGGCCCCCAGGTTCTGAGGAAGAAGACGAGCCCGACTCTGGTTGGAATTTCTCCGGGCTCGGTAATCCTAGTGCCTTGCGAGACTTCATGGCCGCATGTGACTACTGCCTCTCCGATTGCTCCGATGATGGCCACAGCCTTGACAACGAGGGTTGTGGCCCAAGTCGTGAATGTTTCCACGTCGATCTAGGGGGTCTCGACGAAGGCAACCACCTTGGTATGCCAGAGGACGATGATCCCTCGAGGCCTGCGCGTCGCGTTGACATCCTGCGAGAGCTAGCTGTGGTCCCAGTCCCTGCGGGGGTCAGGACACACAGCTCGAGCAAATCCGCGAGATGCAGACCAAGCTCGACGAGGAAGTAGGACAAATTGTGCAGCTCCGGCAAAACATCGAGCAGGAGTGGGCAGGTCGAGCACTCGCCGAAGAAGTGCGTCATCAGGCCCGGGATGTCCAGCACCGCATCGCTGATGATGCCAGGGCAAGGCTGCCCCCGGCCTCTAGCGGGGTCGGCCAGAATCTGGCTGCAGCGGCAATACTACTTCGAGCGATGCTGGAGCCATCCACCACCGAGGGGCGGCGTATCCAGGGAGAACTCAAGAATCTCCTGGAGGATGCCGCCGTACGACGGGCCGAGAGCTCTGCCTCCCAAAGGCAAGGGTGCCCCCTGGAGCATCGCACAGCGACTTCCCGATTCATACGAGAAGCCTCGGTCCACATCGGGCGCACGCGGGACGCAACGCCTGCAGCCCCGGGTCGCCTCGGCAATGAGCACCACCGCCGTGACCGTCGAGCCTGCCTCGACAAGAAGGTGCGCCAAGGCTACCACCCCAGGCGTGGGGGACGCTATGACAGCGGGGAGGATTGGAGCCCCTCGCCCGAACCACCTGGTCCGCAAGCTTTCAGCCGGGCCATACGACGGGCGCGGTTCCCGACCCGGTTCCGAGCCCCGACTACCATCACTAAGTACTCGGGGGAAACAAGGCCGGAACTGTGGCTTGCGGACTACCGGTTGGCCTGCCAGCTGGGTGGAACAGACGATGACAACCTCATCATCCGCAACCTCCCCCTGTTCCTCTCCGACGCCGCCCGAGCCTGGCTGGAGCATCTGCCTCCTACGCAGATCTCCAACTGGGACGACCTGGTCAAAGCCTTCGCTGGAAACTTCTAGGGCACATACGTGCACCCTGGGAACTCTTGGGATCTCTGAAGCTGCCGCCAGCAGCCGGGGGAATCCCTGCGGGACTACATCCGGCGATTTTCGAAGCAGCGCACCGAGCTGCCCAACATCACCGACTCAGATGTCATCGGGGCATTCCTCGCCGGCACCACTTGCCGCGACCTGGTGAGCAAGCTGGGTCGCAAGACTCCCACCAAGGCGAGCGAGTTGATGGACATCGCCACCAAGTTCGCCTCTGGTCAGAAGGCGGTCGAAGCCATCTTCCGTAAGGACAAGCAGCCTCAGGGACGCCAGCAGGAAGACATCCCCGAGGCGTCCGCCCAGCGTGGCACGAAGAAGAAGGCCAAGAAGAAGTCGCAAGCGAAACGCGATGCCACCGACGCAGATCTTGTCGCTGCCACCGAGCACAGGAACCCTCGGAAGCCTCTCGGAGGGGCCAACCTGTTCGACAAGATGCTCAAGGAGTCGTGCCCCTATCATCAGGGTCCCGTCAAGCACACCCTTGAGGAATGCGTCATGCTTCGGCGCTACTTCCATAAGGTCGGGGCCCCGGCGGAAGGTGGCAAAGGCCAAGACAATGACAAGAAGGAGGGCGACAAGGCAGAAGAGTTCCCCGAGGTCCACGGCTGTTTCATGATCTACGGTGGGCAAGTGGTGAACGCCTCAGCTCGGCACCGCAAGCAGGAGCGCCGGGAGGTCTGCTCGGTAAAGGTGGCGGCACCAGTCTACCTAGACTAGTCCGACAAGCCCATCACCTTCGACCAGGGCGACCACCCCGACTGCGTGCTGAGCCCAGGAAAGTACCAGCTCATCGTCGACCCCGTCATCGGCAACGTCAGGCTCACCAAGGTCTTCATGGACGGAGGCAGCAGCCTCAACATCATCTACGCCGAGACCCTCGGGCTCTTGCAAATCGATCTGTCCACGATCCAGGCCGGTGCGGCGCCCTTTTACGAGATCATCCCCGGGAAGCACGTCCAGCCCCTTGGACAACTCGATCTGCCCGTCTGCTTCGGGACTCCCTCCAACTTCCGAAAGGAAACCCTCACGTTCGAGGTGGTCGGGTTCCGAGGAACCTACCATGCAGTGCTGGGGAGACCATGCTACGCCAAGTTCATGGTCATACCCAACTACACCTACCTCAAGCTCAAGATGCCGGGGCCCAACGGGGTCATCATCGTCGGATCCACGTACCGACACGCGTACGAATGCGACGTGGAGTGCATGGAGTACGCTGAGGCCCTTGCCAAATCCGAGGCCCTCATCGCCGACCTGGAGTGCCTCTCCAAGGAGGTGCCTGATGCAAAGCGCCACGCCGGCAACTTTGAACCAGCGGAGGCGGTTAAGTCCGTCCCACTCGACCACAGCAACGACGCCTGCAAGCAAGTCCGGATCGGCTCCGAGCTTGACCCCAAATAGGAAGCAGTGCTCGTCGACTTTCTCCGCGCGAACACCAAGGTGTTTGCATGGAGTCCCTCGGACATGCCAGGCATACCGAGGGATGTCACCAAGCACTCGCTGGATATCCGAGCTGGACCCCGACCCGTGAAGCAGCCTCTGCGCCAATTCGACGAAGAAAAGCGCAGAGAATAGGCGAGGAGATCCACAAGCTGATGGCTGCAGGGTTCATCAAAGAGGTATTCCATCTTGAATGGCTAGCCAACCCTGTGCTTGTGAAAAAGAAAGGTGGGAAATGGAGGATGTGTGTAGACTACACTGGTCTAAACAAAGCATATCCGAAGGTTCCCTACCCTCTGCCTCGCATCGATCAAATCGTGGATTCCACTGCTAGGTGCGAAACCCTGTCATTCCTCGATGCCTACTCAGGTTATCACCAAATCAAGATGAAAGAGTCTGACCAGCTCGCGAGTTCTTTCATCACACCTTTTGGCATGTACTGCTATATTACTATGCCATTTGGTTTGAGGAATGCAGGTGCGACATACCAAAGGTGCATGAACCACGTGTTCGGAGAGCACATCGGCCGAACGGTCGAGGCTTACGTCGATGACATCATAGTCAAGACGAGGAAAGCCTCCGACCTCCTCTCTGACCTTGAAACGACATTCAAGTGTTTGAAGGCGAAGGGCGTAAAACTCAATCCCGAGAAGTGTGTCTTTGGAGTCCCCCGAGGCATGCTCCTGGGGTTCATCGTCTCCGAGCGGGGCATCGAGGCCAACCCGGAGAAAATCGGGGCCATCACCAACATGGGGCCTATCAAAGACTTGAAAGGAGCACAGAGGGTCATGGGATGCCTTGCGGCTCTGAGCCGCTTCATCTCGTGCCTTGGCGAAAGAGGCCTACCCTTGTACCGCCTCTTAAGGAAGACCGAGCGCTTCGCTTGGACCCCCGAGGCCGAGGAAGCCCTCGGAAACTTAAATGCGCTCCTTACAAGCGCGCCCATCTTGGTGCCCCCCGCTGCGGGAGAAGCCCTCTTGATCTACGTAGCCGCAACCACTCAGGTGGTCAGCGCCGCGATCGTGGTCGAGAGACGAGAAGAAGGGCATGCATTGCTCGTCCAGAGGCCGGTCTACTTCATCAGTGAAGTGCTATCCAAGACCAAGATCCGCTACCCGCAAATTCAGAAGCTACTGTATACGGTAATTCTGACGCGGCGAAAGTTGCGACACTACTTCGAGTCTCATCCGGTGACTGTGGTGTCATCCTTCCCCCTAGGGGAGATCATCCAGTGCCGAGAGGCCTCGGGTAGGATAGCAAAGTGGGCGGTGGAGATCATGGGCGAGACAATCTCGTTCGCTCCTCGGAAGGCCATCAAGTCCCAAGTCTTGGTAGACTTCGTGGCTGAATGGGTCGACACCTAGCTGCCAACGGCTCCGATCCAACCGGAACTCTAGACCATGTATTTCGATGGGTCGCTGATGAAAACAGGAGCAGGTGCGGGCCTGCTCTTCATCTCACCCCTTGGGAAGCACCTCCGCTACGTGCTACGCCTCCATTTTCCGGCATCAAACAACGTGGCCAAGTACGAGGCTATGGTTAACGGGTTGCGCATCGCCATCGAGCTAGGGGTTCGGCGCCTCGACGCTCGTGGCGACTCACAGCTTGTCATTGACCAAGTCATGAAGAACTCCCACTGCCGCGACCCAAAGATGGAGGCCTACTGCGACGAGGTTTGGCGCCTGGAAGACAAGTTCTCCGAGCTCGAGCTCAACCACGTCGCTCGATGGTACAACGAGACTGCGGATGAGCTGGCTAAAATAGCCTCGGGGCGGACAACGGTTCCCCCGGATGTCTTCTCCCGAGACATACATCAACCCTCTGTCAAGACCAACGACACGCCCGAGCCCGAGGAAGCCTCGGCCTAGCCCGAGGAGGCCTCAGCCTAGCCCGAGGCATCCTCGGCCGCCGAGGGTGAGGCACTGTGCGTCGAGGAAGAGCGGAATGGGGTCACACCTAATCGAAACTGGCAGACCTCGTACCTACAATATCTCCACCGAGGAGAGCTACCCCTCGACAAAGCCGAAGCTCGGTGACTGGCGCGGCGCGCCAAGTCGTTTGTCTTACTGGGTGATGAAAAGGAGCTCTACCACCGCAGCCCCTCAGGCATCCTCCAACGATGCATATCCATCGCCAAAGGTCAGGAGCTATTGCAAGAAATACACTCGGGGGCTTGCGGTCACCATGCAGCACCTCGAGCCCTTGTCGGGAACGCCTTCCGACAAGGCTTCTACTAGCCGACCGCGGTGGCTGACGCCACTAGGACTGTACGCTCCTGCCAAGAGTGTCAATTCTACGCAAGGCAGACGCACCTGCCCGCTCAGGCCCTGCAAACAATACCCATCACCTGGCCTTTTGCTGTGTGGGGTCTGGACCTCGTCGGTCCCTTGCAGAAGGCACCCGGGGGCTTCACGCACCTGCTGGTCGCCATCGACAAATTCTCCAAGTGGATCGAGGTCCGACCCCTAACCATCATCCGGTCCGAGCAGGCGGTGGCATTCTTCACCAACATCATCCATCGCTTTGGGGTCCCGAACTCCATCATCACCGACAATGGCACCCAGTTCACTGGCAAGAAGTTCCCGGACTTCTGCGAGGACAACCACATCCGTGTGGACTGGGCCGCCGTAGCTCACCCCATGACGAATGGGCAGGTAGAGCGTGCCAACGGTATGCTCCTGTAGGGACTAAAACCGAGGATCTACAACGACCTCAACAAGTTCGGCAAGCGATGGATGAAGGAACTACCCTCGGTGGTTTGGAGTCTGAGGATGACGCCAAGCCGAGCCACGAGCTTCTCGCCGTTCTTTCTAGTCTATGGGGCCGAGGCTATCTTGCCACAGACTTAGAATATGGTTCCCCGAGGACGAAGGCGTATGACGACCAAACCAACTAGACCAGCCGAGAAGACTCACTGGACCAGCTGGAAGAGGCTCGGGACATGGCCTTACTACACTCGGCACGGTATCAGCAGTCTCTGCGACGCTACCACGCCCGAGGGGTTCGTCCCCGAGACCTCCAGGTGGGAGACTTGGTACTTCGGCTGCAGCAAGATGCCCGAGGGCGCCACAAGCTCACTCCTCCCTGGGAAGGGCCGTTCATCATCGCCAAGATTTTGAAGCCCAGAACATACAAGCTGGCCAACAGTCAAGGCGAGGTCTACAACAACGCTTGGAACATCCGACAGCTATGTCGCTTTTACCCTTGTTGGGTCTATGCTTCGTCGCCGAAGGTCTTCAAGGAAGAAGCGGCTTTCGGTTGAAGCTGTTTGTATAAGATGGCCGAAGGTTCCTTTTCATGAAGCTTCGGTATTACAAACCGACTTAAAGATAGAATGACCTTTTAGTCCATAAAGGTCTGAGTCAATGTTGTAAACTTTTATGAGGGGCATAATTGTAATTCCTCACAGGCTGTGTCCTGTGCCTATAAATAGTGAACAGTGTTCCTTTGCTGTTCACGCATTCTGGTAATGGCAATCGCATCTTTCAGGAACTAACTTTTGCCAAGGCAGAGGTATTATTGTATTCAATAATTCAATATGGTAAATAAATATAATATAATTTGTCTATGATTTATTTACCTTTTTATACCCTTCATTTTATGTTATCTCATACAATCTATTAAAATTTCATTACGAAGACTTGAGCTTCGTAATTATGTTCTCATCAACCTTCGTCCGAGGCTCATTATCCTCAAGAGAATAATGTTTCATGGATGAGGGACGTTAACATTTAACATTTCATGTTGCCTTGTTCTTAATTCATAGCATTTGAGAACAAGTCTCCAACATTGGCGCCCACCTCCGGTGAACTCACTTCCACTTTTTGAGCTGATGGCTTCGTTCAAAAACCAAGCTGGAGCTGCTTCGGACCCGAAGCTGGTGCTCCCGATTACAGGTGGTTCGTCCTCAGAGCCAGCCAACAAGAAACAGAAGAAAGAAGCACAGAGAAGGGTACAGCATGTTGGGGTGCAAGGACCCTTCATCAAGTCAAGATGGTCTCATATTCCTATTACCTTCTCCCAAGAGGACCTTCAGCTCAAGGATTACCCACACAACGATGCCATGGTTATCTCTTGTGTTATCAAAGGATTTCTGGTCCACAATGTCTTAGTTGACATAGGTAGTGCAGCTGATATCATATTTGCTAAGGTCTTCAGACAAATGCAAGAGCCAGAAGATAAGATTCATGATGCTACACATCCTCTCTGTGGCTTCGGAGGAAGACAGATTGTAGCACTGGGCAAGATCACCATGTCAGTGACCTTCGGGTTCATCAACAACACCAGAACTGAGCAAGTTGTGTTTGACATTGTTGACATGGAATACCCTTACAATGCAATTATTGGTCGTGGCACTCTCAATGCTTTCGAAGCAATTCTTCATCCTGCTTATCTTTGCATGAAGATACCTTCGGATCAAGGACCCATTGCTATTCATGGAAGTCAGGAAGCTGCCAGAAGGGCCGAAGGGAACTGGACTGACTCAAAAGCAATCCATAACATAGACGGAGCTGAAGCTTGTGAACAATACAAATTCAGAAGGGAGAAAGCAACTTCAGCAGATCAGTCGAAGCCTATGCTCTTATGTGAGGACATAGCAGAGCAGAAGGTACTGTTGGGCTCTCAATTATCCGAAGAGCAGGAGAAAACCTTGATAAGGTTTTTGTTCAACAACAAAGATGTTTTTGCATGGTCAGCCAATGATCTCTGCGGAGTTAATAGGGATGTTATTGAGCACTCGCTCAATGTTGATCCATCCTTCAGACCTAGAAAGCAGAGGCTTCGGAAAATGTCAGATGATAAGGCCGAAGGTGCTCATAACGAAGTCAAAAGACTCCTCAGTGCAGGAGTTATCAGAGAAGTAAAGTACCCAGAATGGCTAGCTAACACCGTTATGGTAAAAAAGGCCAATGGCAAGTGGCAGATGTGTATCGATTTTACAGATCTCAACAAGGCTTGTCCGAAGGATGAATTCCCATTGCCAAGGATAGACTCTTTAGTTGATGCAGCAGCTTCTTCAGAGCTCATGAGTCTGCTAGACTGTTACTCAGGCTATCACCAAATCTGGATGAAGAAGGAAGATGAGCCGAAGACTAGCTTCATAACCCCAAGTGGCACATATTGCTATCTTCGGATGCCTGAGGGGCTCAAAAACGCTGGAGGAAGTTTCAGCAGAATGACTGCGAAGGTTCTCCAGTCTCAGATAGGCAGAAATGTGCTAACTTATGTTGATGACATCATTGTAAAAAGCATGAAACAGGAGAATCATATTGCTGATTTGCAAGAGACCTTCGCCAGTTTCAGGCAAGCTGGTTTAAAGTTGAATCCAGAAAAATGCGTCTTCGGAGTAAAGAAGGGGAAATTTCTTGGATGCTTGGTTTCAACAAAGGGAATTGAAGCTAATCCAAGTAAAATTGAAGCTATACTTCGGATGGAGTCACCAACTACAAAAAAGGGGGCTCAAAGATTGACAGGAAGGTTGGCATCTCTCAATAGATTCATATCCAGATCAGCAGAGAGAAACTTACCATTCTTCGAAGTGCTGAAGTCAGCCGAAGTCTTTCAATGGGGACCAATCCAGCAGAAGGCCTTTGAAGAGCTGAAACAGTATTTGATAGATCTAACAACACTAACTCCACCTACGCCAGGGGCTCCTTTGTTATTATATGTGGCAGCTTCGCACTCAGCGGTAAGTGCAGCACTTGTCCAGGAGAAGCTTGATGGCCAAGTCAGGAAGCAGGTCCCAGTGTATTTTGTATCTGAAGTTCTTAGTATATCAAAGAAAAACTACACAGAAT
The DNA here is from genome assembly GCF_902167145.1 of Zea mays. Classification (NCBI taxonomy): domain Eukaryota; kingdom Viridiplantae; phylum Streptophyta; class Magnoliopsida; order Poales; family Poaceae; genus Zea; species Zea mays. Next base: position 34,698,844 of record NC_050099.1, on the reverse strand, counting down.
TAGAGAAGGTGTTATATGCTGTTTTGATGGCATCCAGGAAGCTTCGGCACTATTTTCAAGCTTACAACATAATTGTTCCTTCTTCACAACCTCTGAAGGATATTATGAGGAACCGAGAAGCAACTGGAAGGATTGGAAAATGGGCTGCAGAGCTCAACGAATTTTGTATTGAATATGTTCATAGATCTTCGATTCAGTCCCAGGCGTTAGCAGACTTTATTGCTGACTGGACGCCAGGGGCTCAGGAGGAAGAAACAAATAAAGACGCCGAAGCATGGACAGTGTTTTGCGATGGGTCTTGGGGAACCTTCGGAGCGGGAGCGGCTGCTGTGTTGGTTTCACCTTCCAAAGTTAAAACTTGCTATGCGGCAAAACTTGATTTTAGTTGCACAAATAACATTGCCGAGTACGAAGCCCTGCTTCTGGGTCTTCGGAAGCTGAAAGCAATGGGAATTAGAAGGGCCATACTTAAAACTGATTCCCAGGTTGTTTCGGGTCATATTGACAAGAGTTGCAAGGCTAAACATCCGAAGCTTGAAAAATATCTGGATATGGTTCGAAGAGTTGAAGCTTCCTTCGAAGGATTTTCTGTCAAAAATATCCCTCGAGGACAAAATGAGCATGCTGATTTGCTAGCTAAGTCAGCAGCACAAGGGCTGCCCTTACCTTCGGATGTGTTCTTCGAGACAATAAAAGCACCTTCGGTGGAACTTCTTGAAAGAGCAGTCCTCAATATATCTCCTGTTTATAGCGAAGATTGGAGAACTGAGATCATCTCTTACCTTCAGGGTAAATTCCATTCAGATGACGAAACTTATAACAGGAGGATAGAGGCAAGAGCTCGTCCATATGTCATGATAGAAGGGGAGTTGTACAAGCATGGAGTTTGTGCTCCGCTACTCAAGTGTTTATCTAGAACCGAAGGCATAGAGTTGATGAAAGAAATACATGCAGGCCTGTGTGGATCTCACATTGGATCTAGGCCGTTACTTGGAAAAGTTTTCCGTCAGGGGTTTTATTGGCCGAAGGCAGCTTCGGATGCGGCAGAATTAGTTCAAAAGTGCGAAGGTTGTCAAAAATGTGCAAGAGATCAAAAACAACCTTCGTCATTAACACAGCTCATACAACCCATCTGGCCATTGCAAAGGTGGGGCCTTGACTTGTTAGGTCCGTTACCACCGGCCCAAGGGAACCTAAGATATGTTGTAGTGGCGGTGGAATATTTTTCTAAATGGATTGAGGCAAAACCTTTAGCCACAATAACTTCGGCCACCGTCCAAAAGTTTTTCTGGCAGAATATTGTTTGTCGTTTCGGGGTACCAAAGGCTATCACTGTGGATAATGGAACACAGTTTGACTCCGAAGCTTTCAAGGATTTCTGTGATCAAATTGGTACGAAGATCCATTTTGCATCAGTCAGGCATCCGGAGTCAAACGGACTCGTTGAAAGAGCCAATGGCATTATAATGACAGGAATAATGAAGCTAATCTTAAATCAACCCAGGGGAAAGTGGCCAGATCAATTAACCAAAGTGGTGTGGAGCCACAATACAACAACATCAAGGTCTACAGGCTTTACTCCATTCAAGTTATTATTTGGTGATGAAGCAATAACTCCGGAGGAAGCTAAAACTGGATCAATAAGAGTAGTAGCTTCGGCAGAATCAGGTTCTGACGAAGCTTATTCTGTGGAAAAAGATGCTTTAGAAGGGATCAGGCTTCAAGCTGTGGAGAATATCAATAAGTATCAAGCCGAGACAATCAAATGGCGAGATAGAAAGGTTCGGCTAAAGAATATTGAGCCAGGACACTTGGTGCTTCGGAGAGTGGCTAACCCAGAAACAGTGGGCAAGTTGCAGTTGAAATGGGATGGACCTTTCTTAGTAGCATCTTCGTCAAGACCCGGTTCATACAGATTGAAGGATATGGACGGCAACGACATTCCTAGATCTTGGAATGCGGATGAGCTTCGGTGGTATTATGTGTAATTTGATGTAATTTTTGTTTTTCCTTTTTCATGGCACCCTTTTCCTTTCTAAAGGGGGAGAAAGGTTTTTAATGGGGCCATCACATGTAATTTCCTTTTTTAGTTCTATAAGAGCAAAATCCCCAAGAAATGTAAATGTAAAAGCTGAGAGCGCACCATCGAGTGCCGAAAAGTAAAAGGCGAAGAAGCTCCAAAGTCGTTCCTAAGGGAATGCAGAGCTTACAACGAAAAGTCAACGCTGATTCCGCCAAAAGTAAAAGGCGAAGAAGCTCCAAAGTCGTTCCTAAGGGAATGCAGAGCTTACAGCGAAAAGTCAACGCTGATTCCGCCAAAAGTAAAAGGCGAAGAAGCTCCAAAGTCGTTCCTAAGGGAATGCAGAGCTTACAGCGAAAAGTCAACGCTGATTCCGCCAAAAGTAAAAGGCGAAGAAGCTCCAAAGTCGTTCCTAAGGGAATGCAGAGCTGATGTGTGATCGTCTCTAAGAAAATAATGGCTGAGAGTATGGTTTCGGATATGTGTTTGGACATTCATTCGCACATTACATTACATCATAGCATTTGCATTCATAAACATTCATCCAGGCATATGTAGGATAATCATCATGGCATATGTGGTTGCTTCGGCATAATAGAAAAGCTTCTTCACGTACAAACAGGAGAAGCTTCGAAAAAAAGGGGGGGAGATGTTGTTTTCTATGCTTCGCTGTGTACGAAAAGAAGGGAAGGTGTTTTTTCGCCTTCGGCTCAAAAAAGATAATTTCGTCCACAACAAAGCACTTCACATGCATTAATGGAAGGGTAAGAGCACAATACAAGGTATGAACAGAACTCATTAAAGGCAAGTTTAATTACATTCACAAAAAGTTATCTCAAAAGTTTCCTAAGTCTATCTACAGTCTACTTCTACTTAATCTTCGGGGGATTTTAGCTTCGGCGTCATTCTTTCAATCATCGACTTCGGCTTCGTCATCCTACATGAATTAAGTTGTTGTAAGTCAAAATCGAGCTTGAAGGAAGAGGTAAGCACAAGGTATGATTTCTTACTGGTTCAAGATGACTTCGAGCTTCGTTTCCAGCCTTTTCTCGTCCACCTTTTGTCCATATCATTTTTATAAATATATTGGAGATACTTCGGGCAAGATCAGGAATGTCATCTAAGATTGATGGTGATAAAGTGAAATTTGGCCTATTGACAATCTTTCCGTGATCATAGCCAGCTTTTAGGAAAGCTGCAGCAGTGCCCCGAGAAGCTACCCAGGCACAGAAGTCACCGTGCCCAGCTATGACTTCGTCGAGCTCGTCAATCTCACCCTCAATATGTTCGAAGGTCTTCGGTAGATCTTCAGCTGAGGGGGTGAATTTTTCACTGCTGGCTCCAACTGAGTGGAAAATTTTTCTTAATCGTTGAATGCATTTGTTGCTAAATTCCAAACATTTTTCTTGAAGGCTAGTCAATAGTTTTCTCAAATCTGAATTTTGTTGAGCTTCGGCTTAAAGTTTTGCATTTAGATCTTGCTTTTCTTGTTCGAACTGCTTAGATTGACGGAGAAGCTTCGTGTTCAGTTCTGTTATTTTTGCTTCGGCTTCCGCCAATAAACCTTCGGATGCCTGGAGCTCAAAGTTCTTTTTCTCGATAGCATCTGATTGCTCCTTTATTCTGCTTTCCAAATTTTCAATTATAACTTCGTGCTTCTTGTCTTCAAAATCTTGCTGCATTTTCAAGGCTTTGCTCAACAGCATACTCTGCACGAAAACAACCTTCGTCAGACACGTTTTCATTATTAGAAACAATAAAAGTCAAGGGAAAAGTAGTTCACCTTGAAATTGGAATAAAATAAACTACCAACGATATGTTGTCGTCGGTAGCGGCTGATGTCTGTTTCTAGCTTCGGAAAACCGATACTCTTTGACAGAGTACCGATAACTTTGGCTCCAGTTTGATCTCGAATACAATCTAATTTTTCATCATCAATGCCTCCGAAGAGAAGTGCTCCAGGTTTGTATCCGCAGGATTTGGCATACTCTCTAAGCTCTTCTATTTCAGCTTTTGACAGTTTTTCTCCAACTAAATTCTGGAACATGAAGGCTTCGTTTTCTGAAGCTTCATCAGCAATTTCCTTCCCTTTCCCCGACGCTGTGGCCGCGGCCTCTTCGGCGGCGGTGGTAGCTTCTTCTGCAGCCATGTCTAGCAGTATTTTGTCAATGTGTTCGATTGTGCTCTCCAGGTTCAAATCTTCAGCTGAGGCAGCTTCGGCAACCACGACCTCCGAAGGTGTGATTTCAATATCTGTCCCTTCCTCAGCTGCTGGTGTCTTCTGAGCTGAAGCTCTTGGCGGTGTCTTGTCAATGACCTCTATCACACCGATGATTCTCTGCCTCTTTACTTTAGTCGTTTTCTTCATTTTCTCGGCCTCCTTTTCCTTCTGAAAAAACTTTGTCAGTTGAGGCCCCAATGGACTTAGCTTCGCAGGCAGGGATTCAATCATTACCTTCAAAATTTCATCCACATCAGTGGCAGAGGGTGATGCAGGGGTTTCTTCTTCGTCAGATATTTTCTGCTTCGGAGAAGACGCTTTCCTCCTCTTCGGAATTTTCTTCTTTGGTGGTTCTTTTTCATCTTCATTCAAGGCTTCAGTTATCCTTTTTCTTTTCTGGCCTCCGGCACCTTTGTTCAGATTTTCATAGTCAGGGTATTCAAAACCCAGGGCGTCCAGCACCCGATTTAGTCTTCGCTTCGGACGGGTGCCGAAGGCTGCGATCATCAATTGATCTTCCTTTTTCGAATAATTGCCAAGTATTTCATTGCACATTACTTCAATTGTGTCTAGCCACTCTTGGCAAGGCGTTTTAAAGTATTTCTTAAACTTGAAATAGTAAGGTAAACGTACAAGTTCACCTTCTTTCTTCTCCCCCTTCAGCTTCGGCATTTCCCATTCTTTCAAACTGGGAAAAACTTTGAAAGCCAAAAACTCTTGAACCAGGTCCCTTGTACTGATATGCTCTGCAATAATTCTGAATTCATTCATTGCTTGTTGTGTTGGACCTTCGGGTGTCATGTTGCAGCGAGGTCGGGTTTCTCCGAAGATTAGTTCGAGTGGACTTTGCACAAGCTTCTCCTTGTCGTCATCAACCTTGACATAGAACCACTCTGACTTCCAGCCTGCTGCCCATTTGCTCCGGTAACTGATTACAGGAACTTTTGTGGTTTTCCGATAGGCGAAATTATAGCAGCCAAAATTGTCGTGCAATCCATCCTTTCTAGCCTTCGTCTGATAATGCAGCTCGTGAACCCGGCAAAAGCTGTCCGCAAATGGCTCCACTGCTTGGCTTCGGAGTGCCCAGATATAAACATTAAGCCTAACGATAGCGTTAGGGGTCAGCTGGTGAAAATAGATACCGAACCTCTTCAGTACCTCTGCAATAATCCCATGTAGGGGGAATCTAAATCCAGCCTTTAGAAAGCTTTTGAAAATAACAATTTCATCCTTCTCCGGCTTTGGGGTAGTCTCTTCGCCTCCGAAGCGTAATAGCTTCTTCTGATTTTCATTAAAAAAGCCCGACTTTACCATCTTGGAGAGATCAGCCTTCGAAACAGTAGATTTCCCAAAGTCCAAGTGGCTGGGTTTGCTTGGCATGGCAATGCGATAATCATCTTCGGGATCAGTTTCCTCAATATCTTCTTCTTCTGCTTCGGCAATTGCTTGTTCTGCTTGTTCTGCATCACTAGGGATCTTTTCTGAAGTCACCAGCCCGGATCGTTGCATAGCTTCGGAGATGGGAATAGTCTCCGAAGCTTCAGTTTCGCCCCCCTCACGCTCAACCCTGGCGTAGAACACACTCTGGCCATTTAATTATGACTTTGTGGAAATTTAATACTTTTCTCTTCTGAAGTTTTTTCTTCTGACGAAGCAGGCTTCAAGCTGGAGCTTCGTTCGATTCCGAGAGTCAAGCTTCGGCGATGGCTAAGAATTTTGGCAGCAAAACAGTGCAAATAGCAATGAATGCTGTGGTAACTTCACACCTACTCGTCTGTTTATATAGTACTGCAGGTAAGAAGGCGAAGCGCCAGGATTTTTACACCAGGCGAACACCCGCTCGCACTCGCTGCGCGGTGGACCGCAGGGACAAACAGTAACTCTGCAAGGTGGGACCACTACGCGCTGGGAAACTGAATCGTTTCTCGACAACGAGCTCAGGGAAGGTGTTTTTTGGACCTTCGGCTCCCCGAAGCTTAAGAGACTTTTTTTTCACGGATCAAGCTCGTTACGAAAAACGATCTAGCACCGCGAAAGGGGCTACTGTTGGGTCTATGCTTCGTCGCCAAAGGTCTTCAAGGAAGAAGCGGCTTTCGGTTGAAGCTGTTTGTATAAGATGGCCGAAGGTTCCTTTTCATGAAGCTTCGGTATTACAAACCGACTTAAAGATAGAATGACCTTTTAGTCCATAAAGGTCTGAGTCAATGTTGTAAACTTTTATGAGGGGCATAATTGTAATTCCTCACAGGCTGTGTCCTGTGCCTATAAATAGTGAACAGTGTTCCTTTGCTGTTCACGCATTCTGGTAATGGCAATCGCATCTTTCAGGAACTAACTTTTGCCAAGGCAGAGGTATTATTGTATTCAATAATTCAATATGGTAAATAAATATAATATAATTTGTCTATGATTTATTTACCTTTTTATACCCTTCATTTTATGTTCTCATACAATCTATTAAAATTTCATTACGAAGACTTGAGCTTCGTAATTATGTTCTCATCAACCTTCGTCCGAGGCTCATTATCCTCAAGGGAATAATGTTTCATGGATGAGGGACGTTAACATTTAACATTTCATGTTGCCTTCTTCTTAATTCATAGCATTTGAGAACAAGTCTCCAACAACCCTTAAGATGTTTTCAAGTCGTTCATATACCCCGTTCTCTATACATACACAAATAAAGTCTAACCGTCAAGGAAGGGTCAGCCTTGCCTCGGCAAAGCCCGACCCTCCCTCAGGGGCTAGAAGGGGGAACCCCCTCTGCGTCAAAATTTCCCTCGAAAAAATTCTTTCTGCCAGAACATCTTTCGCGCTTTTCGATTGCTTCGATAGCGGGGTCCTGAAACCGATGGATTACATGTAAGCGGCAAGGCCGACCGTGCCGAGGGACTTCTATGCCTCCGGGATACGGATACCTCACTCATCACCTTCCGCGATAAGTAACTCATGCTCGGATAAGCGATTCCGCTGCCGAACAAGTCTTAACGCTCAAAAACTTTTCTGGCAGAACGATTTTTCATGCCTTCTCGACTATATCGATCACAGAATCCTGCGGACGAGTAAGAGTACACGTAAGCGGCAAGGCTGATCGAGCCGAGGGACTCCTACGCCTCCGGGATACGGATACCTCACTCATCACCTTCCGCAGTAAGTAACTCTCGCTCGAATAAGTGATTCTGCTACCGACAAACAAGTCCTGATACTCGAAACAAGAGGAAAGAAAACACAGCTTTATAACACGACAATAATATGTTTGGGCCTCGGCGGCCGCAAAAAACATACTCATACTACAAACAAACTGTTCCTGCAGGTTCAGACATCGACAGAGGGAACAGCAGCACCCTCGGCGTTGTTTCCACCTTCGGCGGGATCTGGCCTGGCCTCGGACGGCGACACGGGCGGAAGGATCTCCACCTCGAAGGAAGATGTCAGCACCGCGCTTGGGCCATCGCAGCCAGGGTCTCCTCCAGGATCCCGGCCCGAGCAAACGGCTCAGCTGGCCGCTCCATAGCCTCAGCCAGCTGTTCCCCAAGGACATCAGCCCGGCTCACGGCCTCGGAAGCGTGACTCCGAAGTTGGTCCCGCTCACGGATGACCCGGCCAGGCTCCAGCCGCCGCTGCTGCACCTCCTCGGCCTGGGAAGCCACCTGCTCCTGGGCCGACGAAGCCCCTTTTCGAGCCGACTCCGCCTCTGTCCATACTGACACCGCTGCCTCCGGCTCCGGCTCATCGCAGAGCAGCCGAGGGTTTCGTAACTAAGCAAGAGAAGCCTTGAGTGGCAAGGCCGACCGAGCCGAGGGACTCCTACGCCTCCGGGATATGGATACCTCACTCGTCACCTTCCGCACAAAGCAACTCACACTCGGTTAAGCGGTTCAGATAGTCGACAAGCGAGTCTCAATGCTCGAAATGAGGGGAAAACACGGTATTACACTCAAATACCCAGATGTTCAGGCCTCGACAGCCATAATGAACATACACCGGCACTCAAGGTGCCATTACAAACGGAACTCCGGTTCCACTCCCGCGGGTATGAACAACCTCCACATCAGAGGGCCTACGGGACGACAAATTCTGGGTGGCTTGTCGGTGACCTCAGCAGCAGCAGCGACAACGACCTCCATCTCAGGCGGCTAAACAGCAGCAGCGATGACCTCAGGGCAAATGCTGCTGTGGGAAGGCCCTCGCCCACGTCCCCACACGAGGGGCGAGGACAAGCCGTCAAAGCCAAAGAGCCAGAGGTCTGTTCGCGAGTGGCCCCCCAGCCTGCACCGGCAGATCCCCACTCAAGTCCTCGCGGACGGGCAGGCACCGACCTCCGCACGGAGGCATCGTGCCGAAGCGAGGACAAGACAATCCAAGAACACGAACGCCGCCCTAGCAGCATGCGACGTCTTGGACGGTCCCCCGGTGCGCACGACGCAACAGCCACCCGTACGATGAGGATGATGAAGATCCTTGAAGCTGAGGGAGGGCAGAGGCCGCAGCTCGGCTTGCTTCTCCCCACCATCGAACCGGTGGTCACCATCCTGCGTGACCATTGGTGAGGGAATGCAGCTGGGCTGCCTGATGAAAATCCTTGAAGCTGAGCGATGGCTGAAGGGTGCCAACCTCCGCGAGGTTGCGCTTCTCCAACAGCAGCAAGACGAAAGCAACGTGGGTGCTCTCCATCCGGGGGCTCGGAAAGAGGAAGGGTGCAATGCATGAGGGGAGTGCGAAGGCATGGCTACCGCCCGGGGGATCGATCCCTTTTTAAAGGCGGCTCTCCCCACTCGCGTCCTCAGGCGTCGCGGCCTAAGTCTTCACCGACGTGCTCCAGAGTCCTCCCCCTACGACACGGGGGCTGGGTCCCACACGTCATGCAAGCTGGCCCGGAACAGAAGAAGCCAAACTGCCACGCACGGAGCGTGTAACCGCCCCGCGGTTACAAGCACTCCTCCATCCTCGCCGGAACCAGCGGTTGAAAGGGCGGACCGCCATGCAGGTGGCATGCAACCGCACCACGGAGACGCACCCCTTCAGCTTTGACGCATCCAGCATGGAGGCCCAGGCCCACACGTCATGTAACCGGCGCGCCGGTTACTATGTGCGAGAAACTGCACCGCCACTCGCGCCAATACCACGCCTTCTCGACTGTGGAACCAGTGCCGCGACTCGAGGCAACCCTGCGCATGGCCCAACAGTGCCAGCCGAGCACATCGATCATGGGTCAGTCAGCCGCGGGAGGAGGCGCAACGGTCGATATGGCCAAAAGTGGGCCGACAGTAATGGCGGCAGCAGACGGGCGGAAATGGCGGTCAAATCGTCTGTAGGCTCACGTCCCCTCCTGGGGCAGCAGGGGATCCCTCTCCCATGGCATGAAGACGACGTGCCTGTGTTCCGTTCCTCAAACGGCTCGCGCAACGACCACCCCGCGAACCACTCATCCCATCGCATTAACTCCGTGGCAGGGCAAACGATGCCCTTGGCAGGCGAAGCGGGCGACGTTTCACCTCCGCCATGATGACTGCGTCAAAAAAGGTGCGCCACGCCGTTTAAATTCATATTCTTTTCCTTCTCCCCTTTCTCTCTCTTGCTACAGGGACCGAGAAAGGGGATACTCCGAAAGGGATCCTTCTCCGCGAAGGAAGCGGGCCCCGAGCCCTCCTACTGATCAGGGGTTCGAAGGCTGGCCCCTCGGAAGGGTTTCGACAGCCGCCCCAGAGCACTCGGGCTTCAGGCTCATTACTGATCAGAGGTTCGAAGGCTGGCCCCTCGGAAGGGTTCGACAGCCGCCTCAGAGCACTCGGGCTCCGCGCCCACTACTGATCAGGGGTTCGAAGGCTGGCCCCTCGAAGGGTTCGACAGCCGCCCCAGAGCACGCAGAGCGAGGGATGACTCTGGGTACGTCCGATACATGGCCGAGGCTCGGGCTACGCTCCCGAGGTACCCTAGGACATTTCCGAGACCAGCAGGAGCGATTTTGTAATGGAATCCCACCAGAGGGAGGCATCGAGCCCTCGAACCCTATCGAACGGGACCAGGTCCGGCAAATCACCTGCAGGTACTTTTGGAGTGTGCCTCTGGGCCACTAGCCGACCCTTATCGAACAGGGCACGGGCGTCCACTCGGATCACCCGTTAGCAACTCACTGGAGACACCATGTTCGGCGCCCTCCGAGGGCAACATGGCGCTTTCCCCCTCCTCCTTGCAGAAAGGCGACGAAGGGGCGTATGATAAAAGTCGAGTCAGTCCTTGATCGTCCTCTCGCTCCGTGCAGAGGCTCGGGGGCTGCTCTCGCAAACCTGGCTACGGCCAAACCGTTGACAGCGTCAACAGACCAGCCTAAAAACTCGGAACCCGACCATGCACCCGGGCTACCATCAGATCACATGAGGGAACAACCAGACCGGCCAAGGCATCACGAAAGGCATTAAGACCTCAGAGGAGTCAAACCACTCCTCCGAGGCCTCGGGGGCTACAATCGGCGGGTGCGCTCGCGCGCACCCACTGGAACAAAATGTAACCGAGAAAGACCGGTCCCCTTGCCAAAAAGTGCGACAAAGCCTCCAAGCGAGTACCAACACTCCCTTTGAGGCTCGGGGGCTACTGTCGGGTACCATAATTAGGGGTACCCCCAACACTCCTAAACTCGGCTAGTAATCACCATCAACACAAACTGCAGAGACTGATGGGCGCAATTCAGGTCAAGGCTCCGTCTACTCAAGGGACGCGATCTCGCCTCGCCCGAGCCCAGCCTCGGGCAGGAACAGTAGTCCCAGGCGAATTCACGCCTCGCCCGAGGGCCTCCTCAAGCAACGGGCGCACCCTCGACTCGCCTGAGGCCCAGCTCGGGCAGGCTTCGCAGTGAAGCAACCTTGGCTAGATCGCCTCGCCAACCGACCGTATCGCAGGAGCATTCAATGCAAGGATCGCCTGACACCTTATCCTGACGCACGTTCCTCAGTCGGCAGGGCCGAAGTGACCGCAGTAACTTCGCCCTTCCACTGACCGACCTGACAGGAAAACAGCGCCGCCTGCCTCGCTTCGACTGCTGTGCCACCCGCCAGGGTGAGGCTGACAACAGCTAAGTCCAGCCTCAGGCGCAATAGGAAGCTCCGCCTCGCCCGACCTTGGGCCTCAGCCTCAGAAGGAGGTCTCCGCCTCACCCGACCCTAGGGCTCGGCCTCAACCTCGGCCTCGGAGGATGGTCTCCACCTCGCCTGACCCTAGGGCTCGGCCTCAACCTCGACCTCGGAGGATGTTCTCCACCTCGCCCGACCCCAGGGCTCAGCCTCAACCTTGACCTCAGAAGGAATCGCATCCTCACCCCACCCCGGCCTCGGCCTCAGGAGGAGTCTCCGCCTCACCCGACCTTGGGCTCAGACCGACCACGCCACAGGGGGTACATCATTACCCTACCCCTAGCTAGCTCAGGCTACGGGGAACAAGACCGGCGTCCCATCTGGCTTGCCCCGGTAAACAAGTAATGATGGCACCCCGCGTGTGTCCATGACAACGGCGGTTCTTAGCCCCCTACGGAAGCAAGGAGACGTCAGCAAGGTCCCGGTAGCCCCGACAGCTGTGCTTCTACAGGGCTCAAGCGCTCCTCCGACGCCCATGACACCGCATGCACAGGGCTCTAGCACCTCTCCGATAGCCACGTTGGCATGTACATAGGGCTCTGGCTCCTCTCTGCCGGACGCGTTAGCATATTGCTACACCCCCATTGTACACCTGGACCCTCTCCTTGCATCTATAAAAGGAAGGTCCAGGGCCCTCATACGAGAGGGTGGTCGCGCGGGAGGACGGGCCGACGAACAGGCTCGCACTCTCTCTCTCTCTCTCTCTCCCTCTCGAACGCTTGTAACCCCTACTGCAAGCGCATCCGCCCTGGGCGCAGGATAACACGAGCCGTGGTTCTCCCCCCTTGTGTTCCATCTCGCGCCGACTCATCTGGGTTGGGACACGCAGCGACAATTTTACTCGTCGGTCCAGGGACCCCCCCGGGGTCGAAACGCCGACAGACCCATTCAGCCAGGAAGTCCACCAAGACTTGGGATTTTATGGCCTTTCGAGGAGCAAATGAAATTGTTTCGCCCATGAGTTCCACTGCCCATTTTGCTATCCTACCCGAGGCCTCTCGGCACTGGATGATCTCTACCGGGGGGAAGGATGACACCACAGTCACCGGATGAGACTCGAAGTAGTGTCGCAACTTTCGCCGCATCAGAATTACTGCGTACAGTAGCTTCTGGATTTGTGGGTAGCGGATCTTGGTCTCGGATAGTACCTCACTGATGAAGTAGACCGACCTCTGGATGAGCAGTGCATGCCCCTCTTCTCGTCTCTCGACTACGATCGCGGCGCTGACCACCTAAGTGGTTGCGGCTACGTAGATCAAGAGGGCTTCTCCCGCAGCGGGGGGCACCAAGATGGGCGCGTAAGTAAGGAGTGCCTTTAAGTTTCCGAGGGCTTCCTCGGCCTCGGGGGTCCAAGTGAAGCGCTCTGTCTTCCTTAAGAGGCGGTACAAGGGTAACCCTTTCTCGCCAAGGCGCGAGATGAAGCGGCTCAGAGCCGCAAGGCATCCCATGACCCTTTGTACTCCTTTTAAATCTTTGATGGGTCCCATGTTGGTGATGGCTGCGATTTTCTCCGGGTTGGCCTTGATGCCTCTTGCGGAGACGATGAACCCTAGGAGCATGCCTCGGGGGACTCCGAAGACACACTTCTCGAGATTGAGCTTTACGCCTTTTGCACGCAGGCACCCGAAAGTCACTTCGAGGTCGGAGAGGAGGTCGGAGGCTTTTCTTGTCTTGACAACGATGTCATCAACGTAAGCCTCGACCGTTCTGCCGATGTGCTCCCCGAACACATGGTTCATGCAACTTTGGTAGGTTGCACCTGCATTCCTTAAGCCAAATGACATAGTAATATAACAATACATGCCAAAGGGTGTGATGAAAGAAGTCGCGAGCTGGTCGGATTCTTTCATCTTGATTTGGTGATAACCTGAATAGGCATCGAGGAATGACAGGGTTTCGCACCCAGCAGTGGAGTCCACAATTTGATCGATGCGAGGCAGAGGGTAGGAAACCTTCGGACATGCTTTGTTTAAACCAGTGTAGTCTACGCACATCGTCCATTTCCCACCTTTTTTCTTCACAAGCACAGGGTTAGCTAACCATTCGGGATGGAATACCTCTTTGATGAACCCTACAACCATCAGCTTGTGGACCTCCTCGCCTATGGCCCTGCGCTTCTCTTCATTAAAACGGTGCAGGTGCTGCTTCATGGGTCGGGCATCGGCTCGGATATCCAGCGAGTGCTCGGTGACATCCCTCGGTATGCCTGGCATGTCCGAGGGACTCCACACAAAAATTTCGGCATTTGCGCGGAGAAAGTCGACGAGCACTTCTTTCTATTTGAAGTCGAACTCGGAGCCGATCCTGACTTGCTTGCAGGCGTCGTTGCTAGGGTCGAGGACGATGGTCTTAACCGCCTCGGCTAGTTCGAAGTTGCCGGTATGGCGCTTCGCATCAGGCGCCTCCTTGGAGAGGCAATCCAGGTTGGTGATGAGGGCCTCGGACTCGGCGATGGCCTCAGCATACTCCACGCATTCCACGTAGCACTCGTAAGCGTGGCGGTACGTGGATCCGACGGTGATGATTCCCTTGGGGCCCGACATCTTGAGCTTGAGGTACGTGTAGTTTGGGACGGCCATGAACTTGGCGTAGCACGGTCTTTCCAACACCGCGTGATAGGTTCCTTGGAACCCGACCACCTCGAACATGAGGGTTTCCCTGCAGAAGTTGGAGGGAGTTCCGAAGAAGACGGGCAGATCAAGTTGCCCGAGGGGCAGGACGCGCTTACCGGGGACGATCCCGTGAAAGGGTGCTACACCGGCTCGGATCATGGATAGATCTATCCCTAAGAGCCCTAGGGTCTCGGTGTTGATGATGTTGAGGCTGCTGCCTCCATCCATGAGGACCTTGGTGAGCCTGGCGTTGCCAATGATGGGGTCGACGACGAGCGGGTACCTTCCTGGGCTCGGCACGTAGTCGGGGTGGTTGCCTTGGTCGAAGGTGATGGGCTTGTCGAACCAGTCTAGGTAGACTGGCGCCGCTACCTTCACCGAGCAGACCACCTGGCGCTCCTGCTTGCGGTGCCGAGCCGAGGCGTTCGCCACCTATCCGCCATAGATCATGAAGCAGTCGTAGACCTCCGGGAACTCCTCTTCCTCGTCGCCCCCTTCTTGTTGTTGCCTTGGTCTTTGCCACCTTCTGCCGAGGATCCCGCCTTGATGAAGTAGCGTCGGAGCATGTCGCACTCCTCAAGGGTGTGCTTGACGGGACCCCTATGATAGGGGCACGACTCCTTGAGCATCTTGTCAAACGTGTTGACTCCTCCGGGAGGCTTCCGAGGATTCCTGTGCTCGGCAGCAGCGACGAGATCCGCGTCAACGGCGTCGCACTTTGCTTGTGCCTTCTTTTTGGCCTTTTTTTAGCCACGCTGGACGGACGCCTCGGGGGCGTCTTCCTTCTGTCTTCCCTGAAGCTGCTTGTCCTTCTGGAAGATGGCTTCAACCGCCTCCTGACCAGAGGCGAACTTGGTGGCGATGTCCATCAATTCGCTCGCCTTGGTGGGAGTCTTGCGCCCCAGTTTACTCACCAGGTTCTGGCACGTGGTGCCGGCAAGGAATGCCCCGATGACGTCTGAGTCGGTGATGTTGGGCAGCTCAGTGCGCTGCTTTGAAAACCATCAGATGTACTTTCGCAGGGATTCCCCTGACTGCTGGCGGCAGCTTCGGAGGTCCCATGAGTTCCCAGGGCGCACGTACGTACCTTGGAAGTTTCCTGCGAATGCCTTGACCAGGTCGTCCCAGTCGGAGATCTGCGCAGGAGGCAGATGCTCCAGCCATGCCCGGGCAGCGTCAGAGAGGAAAAGGGGGAGGTTGCGGATGATGAGGTTGTCATCATTCGTCCCTCCCAACTGGCATGCCAGTCGGTAATCCGCAAGCCACAACTCCGGCCTTGTCTCCCCTGAGTACTTGGTGATGGTAGTCGGGGCTCGGAACCGGGCTGGGAACGGCGCCCTTAGTATGGCCTGGCTAAAGACCCTCGGACCTGGTGGTTCGGGCGAGGGGCTCCGGTCCTCCTCACTGTCGTAGCGTCCTCCGCGCCTGGGGTGGTAGCCTCGGCGCACCTTCTCTTCGAGGCGGGCTCGACGGTCGTGGCGGTAGTGCTCGTCGCCGAGGCGATCCGGGGCTACAGGCGTCCTGTCCCGCGTGCGCCCGGTGCGGATCGAGGCCTCCCGCATGAATAGGGAGGACGTTGCGCGATGCTCCGAGGGGCACCCTTGCCTTCGGGAGGTAGAGCTCTCAGCTCGTTGAACCGCTGCGTTTTCTAGGAGACCCTTGAGTTCGCCCTGGATATGCCGCCCCTCGGTGGTGGATGGCTCCGGCATCGCTCGGAGTAGCATCGCCGCTGCAGTTAGATTCTGGCCGACCCCACTGAAGGACGAGGGTAGCCCTGCCCTAGCATCGTCAACGATACAACACTGGACGTCTCGGGCCCGATGAGGCGCTCCTCCGGCAAGTGCTCGGCCTGCCCACTCCTGCTCGATGTTTTGTCAGAGCTGCACAAGCTGCCCCGCTTCTTCGTCGAGCTTGGCCTGCATCTCACGGAATTGCTCGAGCTGTGTGTCCTGACCCCCCACAGGGACTGGGACCACAGCTAGCTCCCGCAGGATGTCAACGCGAGACGCAGGCACAGGGGCGTTGTGATTTTGCGGCATGCCGAGGTGGTTGTCCTCACTGTGATCCCCCTAATCAATATGGAAACACTCGCGTCTTGGGTCGCAACCCTCGTTGTCGAGGCTATGGCCATCGTCAGAGCAGCCGGAGAGGTAGTAGTCACATGCGGACATGAAGTCTCGCATGGCACTGGGATCACTGAGTCCGGAGAAATCCCAACTGAAGTCGGAGTCGTCATCTCCCTCGGAATCCGCGGGTCCGGAGGTTGAGACGGCCGTCAGTCGGTCCCGAGATGACCACATATGATACCCTGGAAGGTTAGGGTATGCCCTTGCAAAAGCGCTCACCGAAGCAGGGTCGCTTGGTGGATCAAAGCTGAATCTAAAAGGGACAGGGTGGAAAACGGACGGTACCTTTTGGTCGATGGACGGTGGTGAAGTCGCGTCGGGGACGGAATGCATCGTTATCTCAGGTATGAGGCTAACGCCCAGCAAGTCCTTCGCGAGGGTGCTGGCGTCATCAGTCCGCTTGGGGTTGGCGCGTTGCGGGGAAGCGACACCCATCGGTGTCTCAGGTGCGAGGACAACACCCAACATGGCCCCCGCAGGGGTGCCAGCGTCGTCGACTCGCTCTGGCCTGACAGCCGACGAGGTGTCGTCTCCTGCATGGCCATGGTTGCCCCGTCTCCTCCTCCTCCGGCGAGGAGGGTGGCGGGGCAAACCCGGGTGTTCCTCTTCTGCCACGGTGGGAAGTCGTCATCGAGTTCGCCGCCGTCGAGCGAGCCGACGACCGTTGTTGCTGTCGCGCTGCGGGGGGAGGAGTACCATGTCGTAGCTGCCGTCAAGGGACGTGAACTCCAGACTCCCGAAGCGGAGCACTGTCCCCGGCAGAAGAGGCTGTTGGAGGCTACCCATCTGGAACTCAACGGGAAAGTGTTCGTTAACACGTAGCGAGCCCCTGCCTGGCGTGCCAACTGTCGGCGTTTCAGACCCGCGAGGACCGTCAACCGACCAGTAAATTTGTTGCTGCGTGTCCCTGCCCAGATGGGTTGATGCAAGATGGAACACAAGAGGCAAAATGAGGCTTATGTTATCTCGCACCGGGGTGCTCGTAGTAGGGGTTACAAGCGTCGCGAGAGAGCGAGGGCGAGAGCGAGAGAGAGGGAGAGAGCTCCTGCGTGCGTCCATCTCTGCATGTCTCGTCTGCCCCGCCTAGACGTGTGTTAACGTGAACGTCAACCCTCTGTCGTCCCTCGTCAACCTGCCTTAGGAAGGCCCTGGACATCCCCTTTTATAGACACAAGGAGATGCCCAGCTGTACAATGGGGTGTAGCTATGTGCTAACGTGGCTGGCGGAGAAGCGCCTTGAGCCCTGTACACGAGCTATCGTGGCCGTCGGAGAAGTGCCTTGAGCCCTGTAGAAGCACAGCTGTCGGTGCGGCATGGATCCTACTGACGTTGTCTTGCTTCTGTAGGAGATTGAGAGCAATCCGACGTCATGGGCGCACGCGGGGAACCATCATTACCAATTACCAGAGTAACCTTAGATGGGACACCGGTCTTGTTCCTTCATAGCCTGAGGCAGCTAGCTAGGAGTAGGGTAATGATGTATCCCCTGTAGCGTAGTTGGTCCGAGGCTGAGGTCGGGCGAGGCGGAGACTTCTCCTAAGGCCGAAGCTGAGGCCGAGGCCTGGGGTCGGGCGAGGCGGAGACCTTCTCTCGAGGCCAAGGCTGAGGCCGAGGCCCGGGGTTGGGCGAGGCGGAGACTTTTTCTCGAGGCCAAGGCTGAGGCCGAGGTCTGGGGTCGGGCGAGGCGGAGCTCCCTATTGCGCCCGAGGCCGAACTCGTGGGAGATCGTGACTCAGTTTTACCCTGGTGGTTGGCACAGTAGCCGGAGCGGGGCGAACAACGCTGTTTTCTTGTCAGATCGGTCAGTAAAGGGGCAAAGTGACTGCGGTCACTTCGACCTTGACGACTGAGGCATGCGTGTCAGGATAAGGTGTCAGGCGATCCCCGCATTAAATGCGCATGCAATACGGTCGGTTGGTAGGGCGATCCGGCCGAGGTCGCTGCATGACAAAGTTTTCCCAAGCTGGGCTTCAAGCGAGCCGAGGGTGCACTCACTGCCTGAGGAGGCCCTCGGACGAGGCGTGAATCCGCCCAGGACTACTATTCCCGCCTGAGGCTGAGGCTGGGCTCGGATGAGGTTGCTTCCCTTGGTAGACGAGGCCTTGACTTGAACCATGCTTTATCAGCTGTGTATGGTTTGTTCTGAAGATGTTTTCTAGCCGGATTAAGGAGCATTGGGGGTACCCCTAATTATGGTACCCGACACTCCTGACCAGAGGCGAACTTGGTGGCGATGTCCATCAATTCGCTCGCCTTGGTGGGAGTCTTGCGCCCCAGTTTGCTCACCAGGTCCCGGTACGTGGTGCCGGCGAGGAATGCCCCGATGACGTCCGAGTCAGTGATGTTGGGCAGCTCGGTGCGCTGCTGCCGAGCACAAGAATCCTCGGAAGCCTCCCGGAGGAGTCAACATGTTTGACAAGATGCTCAAGGAGTCGTGCCCCTATCACAGGGGTCCCGTCAAGCACACCCTTGAGGAGTGCGACATGCTCCAGCACTATTTCATCAAGGCGGGACCCTCGACAGAAGGTGGCAAGGACCAAGGCAACAACAAGAAGGGGGCGATGAGGAAGAGGAGTTCCCGGAGGTCCGCGACTGCTTCATGATCTATGACGGACAGGTGGCGAACGCCTCGGCTCGGCACCGCAAGCAGGAGCGCCGAGAGGTCTGCTCGGTGAAGGTAGCGGCGCCAGTCTACCTAGACTGGTCCGACAAGCCCATCACCTTCGACCAAGGCGACCACCTCGACTACGTGCCGAGCCTAGGAAGTTACCCGCTCGTCATCGACCCCGTCATTGGCAACGCCAGGCTCACCAAGGTCCTCATCAACGGAGGCAGCAGCCTCAACATCATCTGCGCCGAGACCCTAGGGCTCTTGGGGATAGATCTGTCCATGATCCGGGCTGGTGCAGCACCCTTTCACTGGATTGTCCTCGGTAAGCGCGTCCTGCCCCTTGGGCAACTTGATTTGCCTGTCTGCTTCAGAACTCCCTCCAACTTCCGCAGGGAAACCCTCACGTTCGAGGTGGTCGGGTTCCAAGGAACCTATCACGCGATATTGGGAAGACCGTGCTATGCCAAGTTCATGGCCATCCCCAACTACACGTACCTCAAGCTCAAGATGTCAGGCCCCAACGGAACCATCACCGTCAGATCCACGTACCGCCACGCTTACGAATGCGACGTGGAATGCGTGGAGTACGATGAGGCCATTGCCGAGTCTGAGGCCCTCATCGCCGACCTGGATTGCCTCTCCAAGGAGGCGCCTGATGCGAAGCGCCATACCGGCAACTTCGAACCAGCCGAGGCGGTTAAGACCGTCGCCCTCGACCCCAGCAACGACGCCTGCAAGCAAGTCAGGATCGGCTCGGAGCTCGACCCCAAATAGGAAGCAGTGCTCGTCGACTTTCTCCGCGCAAATGCCAAAAATTTTGCGTGGAGTCCCTCGGACATGCCAGGCATACCGAGGGATGTCGCCGAGCACTCGCTAGATATCCGAGCCGGTGCTGAGAGCACCTAGAGGGGGGTGAATAGGTGATCCTGTAGAACTTCAAAAACTTAAGCCACAAAACTTGGTTAATTGTTAGCACAGTAATTTGCCAAGTGGCTAGAGAAGGATCTCAACACAACACAATAACCAAGAGATATCAATCACAGAGATGGCACAGTGGTTATCCCATGGTTCGGCCAAGACCAACGCTTGCCTATTCCACGTTGTGGCGTCCCAACGGACGAGGGTTGCAATCAACCCCTCTCAAGCGGTCCAAAGACCAGCTTGAATACCACGGTGTTGCTTTGCTTCTCTTAATCCCGTTTGCGAGGAATCTCCACAGCTTGGAGCCTCTCGCCCTTACACAAGATGTTCACGAAGAATCACAGAGCAAGGGAGGGATTAGCAACTCACACACAACACAAAGATCACAGCGAATACGCACACGCAAAAACCCAGACTTGAGCTCAAGAGACTAGCACACTAGAACGGAGCTCAAATCACTAGAATGTTGAACAAGTGCGCAAGAATGAAGTGTGAGTGATCAATGATGCTCAAAGGATGCTTGGTGTTCTCCTCCATGCGCCTAGGGGTCCCTTTTATAGCCCCAAGGCAGCTAGGAGCCGTTGAGCACAAATCTGGAAAGCCATTCTTGCCTTCTGTCATCGGGGGCACCGGACAGTCCGGTGCACACCGGACACTGTCCGGTGCCTGATTTCCTTCCTTAAATAGCGAAGACGACCGTTGGCAGACTTGGAGCCGTTGGCGCACCGGACATGTCCGGTGCACACCGGACAGTCCGGTGCCATCTTCTAGCCGTTGGCTCAGCCACGTGTCTCGCGCAGATTGCGCGCCCGACCGTTGGCCCGGCCGACCGTTGGCTCACCGGACAGTCCGGTGCACACCGGACAGTCCGGTGAATTTTAGCCGTACGTCGCCGGTGAATTCCCGAGAGCGGCCACTTCGCCCGAGCCAGCCTGGCGCACCGGACACTGTCCGGTGCACCCAGACTCAGCAGATTCTTGGCTGCTCGAGCCAAGACATTTCCAATTGGATTTTTCCTGTTTCCAGCACTTAGACACAATACATTAGTCCATAAAACAATGTACTAAGTCTGAGAAACATACCTTAATTCTTGATTTGTACTTTGTCCATCTTTTTACACTTAGGCACTCTTGTTGAACACTAAATCACCAAAACACTTAGAAATGGCCCAAGGGCACATTTCCCTTTCAATCTCCCCCTTTTTGGTGATTTATGCCAACACAACATAAAGCAAGTAGAACAAGTACAAAATCAAATCAAATAAGAACTCAATATTGTTTTGTTTCAATTTGACATATCTGGATCACTCTATGCCACCACTTGGTTTGTTTTTGCAAATCCAACTCAAATTTCTATCTCTAAGTCAAACACACATGTTAAGACATAAAGAGAGTCATTCCAAGAGAAATTGATCCAAGATTTCGAAAACTCCCCCTTTTTCCATAATCAATACTTCTCCCCACAAGAAGCCAACTTTTGACAAGAGAGACAACAAAAGAGTTTTAACAAACCAAAAGCTCTCTTCTACTGTTTTCAAAATCTCTCAAGTGGTAGCTGATCCATTTATCGCTTTGGCCTTTATTTTCTCCCCCTTTGGCATCAAGCACCAAAACGGGATCTATCGTGGCCCTTTAACCCCATTGCCTCACCAAAATCTTCAACTAAGAGCAAATAGGCAATGAGAGTATAAAGATGAACTTGGAAGAGTTACTCTTTTCATCGGAGTGCAGTGGAAGTCTTGCATGGTCCAAGTCCACCTTTTTCCCTTTCAATTCTCCTTGGAGACTAAAACAACCAAACTCAAGTACATGGTTAGTCTCAAAGGGTCAAGTTGTAGCACAACTCCCCCTAAATATGTGCATCACTTGCAAACAGGACTTGTGAGGTCCAGGGAGTGTTTGTACAACTTGAGCACCACAATAAGCAACAAAATGCAGAATGAACATGATCAAAAGCATAAACACATGTATGCTACATTTCAATCCAAGTTCCGCGAATCTAAGATATTGAGCTCACTACGCAGCCTGCAAAAGGTCTTCTCATCTAGAGGCTTGGTAAAGATATCGGCTAGCTGGTTCTCGGTGCTAACATGAAACACTTCGATATCCCCCTTTTGCTGGTGGTCTCTCAAAAAGTGATGCCGGATGTCAATGTGCTTTGTGCGGCTGTGCTCAACAGGATTTTCCGCTATTCGGATAGCACTCTCATTATCACATAGGAGTGGGACTTTGCTCAGATTGTAGCCAAAGTCCCTGAGGGTTTGCCTCATCCAAAGTAGTTGCGCGCAACACTGTCCTGCGGCAACGTACTCGGCCTCAGCGGTGGATAGGGCAACGAAGGTTTGTTTCTTAGAGTTCCATGACACCAGGGACCTTCCTAAGAATTGGCACGTCCCCGATGTATTCTTCCTATCGACCTTACATCCAGCATAGTCGGAATCTGAGTACCCAATCAAGTCAAAGTTGGACCCCTTTGGATACCAGATCCCGAAGCAAGGCGTAGCGACTAAATATCGAAGAATTCACTTCACAGCCACTAAGTGACACTCCTTCGGATCAGATTGAAATCTAGCACACATGCATACGCTAAGCATAATATCCGGTCTACTAGCACATAAATAAAGCAAAGAACCTATCATGGACCGGTATGCTTTTTGATCAACGGACTTACCTCCTTTGTTGAGGTCGGTGTGTCCGTCGGTTCCCATCGGAGTCTTTGCGGGCTTGGCGTCCTTCATCCCAAACCTCTTTAGCAAATCTTGTGTGTACTTCGTTTGGGAGATGAATGTGCCGTCCTTGAGTTGCTTCACTTGGAACCCAAGGAAGTAAGTCAACTCGCCCATCATCGACATCTCGAATTTCTGCGTCATCACCCTGCTAAACTCTTCACAAGACTTTTGGTTAGTAGAACCAAATATTATGTCGTCGACATAAATTTGGCACATAAAAAGATCACCATCGCAAGTCTTAGTAAAAAGAGTTGGATCGGCTTTCCCAACCTTGAAAGCATTAGCAATTAAAAAGTCTCTAAGGCATTCATACCATGCTCTTGGGGCTTGCTTAAGTCCATAGAGCGCCTTAGAGAGCTTACACACATGGTCGGGGTACCGTTCATCCTCGAAGCCAGGGGGTTGCTCCACGTACACCTCCTCCTTGATCGGCCCGTTGAGGAAAGCGCTCTTCACATCCATTTGGTACAACCTGAAAGAATGGTGAGCGGCATATGCTAGCAAGATGCGAATTGACTCTAGCCTAGCCACAGGAGCAAAAGTCTCCTCAAAGTCCAAACCTGCGACTTGGGCATAACCTTTTGCCACAAGTCGAGCCTTGTTCCTCGTCACCACCCCGTGCTCGTCCTGTTTGTTGTGGAACACCCACTTGGTTCCCACAACATTTTGCTTGGGACGAGGCACCAGTGTCCAAACTTCATTGCGCTTGAAGTTGTTAAGTTCCTCCTGCATGGCCAACACCCAGTCCGGATCTAACAAGGCCTCTTCTACCCTGAAAGGCTCAATAGAAGAGACAAAAGAGTAATGCTCACAAAAATTAACTAATCTCGAGCGAGTAGTTACTCCCTTGCTAATATCACCCAATATCTGGTCGACGGGATGATCCCTTTGAATCGTCGCTCGAACTTGGGTTGGAGGTGCCTGAGGTGCTTCTTCCTCTTCAACTTGAACATCCTGTGCTCCCCCTTGATCATTCGCCTCCACTTGAGGTACCTGTTCGTCACCTTGGGTTGGGGGATGCACCATTGTTGAGGAAGAGGGTTGATCTTGCTCCAAATGTTCCTGAGGCCGTACATCTCCAATCGCCATGGTGCGTATCGTGGCCGTTGGAACGTCTTCTTCATCTACATCATCAAGATCAACAGCTTGCTCTCTTGGAGAGCCATTAGTCTCATCAAATACAACGTCGCTAGAGACTTCAACCAAACCAGATGATTTGTTGAAGACCCTATACGCCTTTGTATTTGAATCATAACCTAATAAAAACCCTTCTACGGCTTTGGGAGCAAATTTGGAATTCCTACCCTTCTTCACTAGAATGTAGCATTTACCCCCAAAAACACGAAAATACGATACATTAGGTTTGTTACCGGTTAGCAGCTCATACGACGTCTTCTTGAGGAGGCGGTGAAGGTAGACCCTGTTGATGGCGTGGCAAGCCGTGTTCACGGCTTCCGACCAAAAGCACTCGGGGGTCTTGAATTCTCCAAGCATAGTCCTCGCCATATCTATGAGCGTCCTGTTCTTCCTCTCTACCACACCATTTTGCTGAGGTGTGTAGGGAGCGGAGAACTCGTGCTTGATCCCCTCCTCCTCAAGAAACTCCTCCACTTGAAGGTTCTTGAATTCGGACCCGTTGTCGCTCCTTATCTTCTTCACCTTGAGCTCAAACTCATTTTGAGCTCTCCTGAGGAAGCGCTTGAGGGTCCCTTGGGTTTCAGACTTATCCTGCATAAAGAACACCCAAGTGAAGCAGGAAAAGTCATCAACAATAACTAGACCATACTTACTTCCTCCTATGCTCAGATAGGCGACGGGTCCGAAGAGGTCCATATGCATCAGCTCCAGAGGTCTTGAAGTGGTCATCACATTCTTGCTGTGATGAGCTCCTCCCACCTGTTTACCTGCTTGACAAGCTACACAAGGTCTATCTTTTTCGAAATGTACATTGGTTAGACCTATCACGTGTTCTCCCTTTAGAAGCTTGTGGAGGTTCTTCATCCCCACATGTGCTAAGCGGCGATGCCACAGCCAGCCCATGCTGGTCTTAGCTATTAAGCATGCATCTAGACCGGCCTCCTCTTTTGCAAAATCAACTAAGTAAAGTTTGCCGTCTAATACACCCTTAAAAGCTAGTGAACCATCACTTCTTCTAAAGACAGTCACATCTACATTTGTAAATAGACAGTTATATCCCATATTGCATAATTGACTAACAGATAGCAAATTATATCCAAGAGACTCTACTAAAAACACATTAGAGATAGAGTGCTCATTTGAGATTGCAATTTTACCTAACCCTTTTACCTTGCCTTGATTCCCATCACCGAATATTATTGAATCTTGGGAATCTTTGTTTTTGACGTAGGAGGTGAACATCTTCTTCTCCCCCGTCATATGGTTTGTGCATCCGCTGTCGATAATCCAGCTTGAACCTCCGGATGCATAAACCTGCAAGGCAAATTTAGGCTTGGGTCTTAGGTACCCAACTCATGTTGGGTCCTACAAGGTTAGTGCAAATATCCTTAGGGACCCAAATGCAAGTTTTGTCTCCCTTGCATTTTGCCCCTAACTTCCTAGCAACTACTTTCCTATCCTTTCTACAAATAGCAAAGGAAGCATTTAACGCACGATAAATTGTAGAAGGTTCATTCATTACTTTCCTAGGAGCATGAATAATATTCTTTCTAGGCACTTGATGAATAGCATTTCTCCTAGACATATTTCTACCATGCATATAGGAAGAACTAGAAGCAAACATGGCATGAGTATCAAAATCATCATAAGCATTATAACTCCTATAAGCATTTCTAGTTTGTCTCCTATCATGGTACATAAAAGCATGGTTCTTTTTAGCACTACTAGCCATAGGAGTCTTCCCTTTCTCCTTGGCGGAGATAGGAGCCTTATGGCTTGTCAAGTCCTTGGCTTCCCTCTTGTAGCCAAGTCCATCCTTAATTGAGGGGTGTCTACCAATTGTGTAGGCATCCCTTGCAAATTTTAGCTTATCAAAATTACTCTTGCTAGTCTTAAGTTGAGCATTAAGACTAGCCAATTCATCATTAAGTTTGGAAATTGAAACTAGGTGTTCACTGCAAGCATCAATGTCAAAATCTTTACACCTATTACAAGTTTCAACAATTTCTACACAAGATGTTGATTTACTAGCTATTTCTAACTTAGCATTTAAATCATCATTAAAACATTTTAACTTAGCAATAGTTTCATGACAAGAAGATAATTCACTAGAGAGCATTTCATTCCTCTTAATTTCTAGAGCAAGAGATTTCTGAGCTTCTACAAATTTATCATGCTCTTCATACAACAAATCCTCTTGCTTTTCTAGAAGTATATTCCTATCATTCAAGGCATCAATTAATTCATTAATTTTGTCTACCTTGGTTCTATCTAATCCCTTGAATAAGCATGAGTAATATATCTCATCATCATCACTAGACTCATCCTCACTTGAAGAAGCATAAGTACTAGTATTATGAGTGCTTACTTTCTTCTCCCTTGCCATGAGGCAAGTGTGACGTTCGTTGGGGAAGAGGGATGACTTGTTGAAGGCAGTGGCGGCGAGTCCTTCATTGTCGGAGTCGGACGAAGAGCAGTCTGAATCCCACTCCTTGCCAAGATGAGCCTCGCCCTTTTCCTTCTTATAGTTCTTCTTTTTCTCCCTCTTGTTCCCTTGATCCTGATCACTATCATTGTCGGGACAGTTAGCAATAAAATGACCAAGCTTACCGCATTTGAAGCATGAGCGCTTCCCCTTGGCTTTGGTCTTGCTTGGCTGTCCCTTGCGACCTTTAAGCACCGTCTTGAATCTTTTGATGATGAGAGCCATCTCTTCATCATTAAGTCCGGCCGCCTCAATCTGTGCCACCTTGCTAGGTAGCGCCTCCTTGCTTCGTGTTGCCTTGAGAGCAAGGGGTTGCGGCTCGTTGATCGGGCCATTCAAGGCGTCGTCCACGTACCTTGCCTCCTTGATCATCATTCGCCCGCTAACGAATTTCCCAAGAACTTCTTCGGGCGACATCTTGGTGTACCTGGGATTTTCACGAATATTGTTCACCAAATGAGGATCAAGAACGGTAAATGACCTTAGCATTAGGCGGACGACGTCGTGGTCCGTCCATCGCGTGCTCCCGTAGCTCCTTATTTTGTTGATAAGGGTCTTGAGCCTGTTGTATGTTTGTGTCGGCTCCTCGCCCCTTATCATCGCGAACCGTCCAAGCTCGCCCTCCACCAACTCCATTTTGGTGAGCAAGGTGACGTCGTTTCCCTCATGAGAGATCTTGAGGGTGTCCCAAATCTGCTTGGCATTGTCCAAGCCGCTCACCTTGTGATACTCGTCCCTGCACAAAGAGGCTAGCAACACAGTAGTAGCTTGTGCATTTTTATGAATCTGTTCATTAATAAACATAGGGCTATCCGAGCTATCAAATTTCATTCCACTTTCCACAATCTCCCAAATGCTTGGATGGAGAGAAAACAGGTGAGTACGCATTTTGTGGCTCCAAAATCCGTAGTCCTCTCCATCAAAGTGAGGGGGCTTGCCAAGTGGAATGGGGAGCAATTGAGCATTTGAACTATGCGGGATGCGCGAATAATCGAAAGAAAAGTTTGAGTTAACCGTCTTTCGTCTATCGTAGTCGTCGTCCTTTTGGGAGGAGGAAGATTCGTCGCTGTTGTAGTAGACAATTTCCTTGATGCGCCTTGTCTTCTTCTTCCTCCCGTCTTTTCTTTTGTGGCCCGAGCCTGAGTCGGTGGGCCTGTCATCTTTGGGCTCGTTGACGAAGGTCTCCTTCTCCTTGTCGTTGATCACAATCCCCTTGCCCTTAGGATCCATCTCTTCGGGCGGTTAGTCCCTTTTTTGAAGAGAACGGCTCTGATACCAATTGAGAGCACCTAGAGGGGGGGTGAATAGGTGATCCTGTAGAACTTCAAAAACTTAAGCCACAAAACTTGGTTAATTGTTAGCACAGTAATTTGCCAAGTGGCTAGAGAAGGATCTCAACACAACACAATAACCAAGAGATATCAATCACAGAGATGGCACAGTGGTTATCCCGTGGTTCGGCCAAGACCAACGCTTGCCTATTCCACGTTGTGGCGTCCCAACGGACGAGGGTTGCAATCAACCCCTCTCAAGCGGTCCAAAGACCAGCTTGAATACCACGGTGTTGCTTTGCTTCTCTTAATCCCGTTTGCGAGGAATCTCCACAGCTTGGAGCCTCTCGCCCTTACACAAGATGTTCACGAAGAATCACAGAGCAAGGGAGGGATTAGCAACTCACACACAACACAAAGATCACAGCGAATACGCACACGCAAAAACCCAGACTTGAGCTCAAGAGACTAGCACACTAGAACGGAGCTCAAATCACTAGAATGTTGAACAAGTGCGCAAGAATGAAGTGTGAGTGATCAATGATGCTCAAAGGATGCTTGGTGTTCTCCTCCATGCGCCTAGGGGTCCCTTTTATAGCCCCAAGGCAGCTAGGAGCCGTTGAGCACAAATCTGGAAAGCCATTCTTGCCTTCTGTCATCGGGGGCACCGGACAGTCCGGTGCACACCGGACACTGTCCGGTGCCTGATTTCCTTCCTTAAATAGCGAAGACGACCGTTGGCAGACTTGGAGCCGTTGGCGCACCGGACATGTCCGGTGCACACCGGACAGTCCAGTGCCATCTTCTAGCCGTTGGCTCAGCCACGTGTCTCGCGCAGATTGCGCGCCCGACCGTTGGCCCGGCCGACCGTTGGCTCACCGGACAGTCCGGTGCACACCGGACAGTCCGGTGAATTTTAGTCGTACGTCGCCGGTGAATTCCCGAGAGCGGCCACTTCGCCCGAGCCAGCCTGGCACACCGGACACTGTCCGGTGCACCACCGGACACTGTCCGGTGCACCACCGGACAGTCCGGTGCTCCCAGACTCAGCAGATTCTTGGCTGCTCGAGCCAAGACATTTCCAATTGGATTTTTCCTGTTTCCAGCACTTAGACACAATACATTAGTCCATAAAACAATGTACTAAGTCTGAGAAACATACCTTAATTCTTGATTTGTACTTTGTCCATCTTTTTACACTTAGGCACTCTTGTTGAACACTAAATCACCAAAACACTTAGAAATGGCCCAAGGGCACATTTCCCTTTCAGGTGCCCGACCCGTGAAGCAGCACCTGCACCGTTTTGATGAAGAGAAGCGCAGGGCCATAGGCGAGGAGGTCCACAAGCTGATGGCTGCAGGGTTCATCAAAGAGGTATTCCATCCCGAATGGTTAGCTAACCCTGTGCTTGTGAAGAAAAAAGGTGGGAAACGGAGGATGTGCGTAGACTACACTGGTTTAAACAAAGCATGTCCGAAGGTTCCCTACCCTCTACCTCGCATCGATCAAATTGTGGACTCCACTGCTCGGTGCGAAACCCTATCATTCCTCGATGCCTATTCAGGTTATCACCAAATCAAGATGAAAGAATCCGACCAGCTCGCGACTTCTTTCATCACACCCTTTGGCATGTATTGTTATATTACTATGCCATTTGGCTTGAGGAATGCAGGTGCAACCTACCAAATGTGCATGAACCATGTGTTCGGGGAGCACATCGGCAGAACGGTCGAGGATTACATCGATGACATCGTTGTCAAGACAAGAAAAGCCTCTGACCTCCTCTCCGACCTCGAAGTGACTTTCGAGTGCCTACGTGCAAAAGGAGTAAAGCTCAATCCCGAGAAGTGTGTCTTCGGAGTCCCCCGAGGCATGCTCCTGGGGTTCATCGTCTCTGAAAAGAGGCATCGAGGCCAACCCAGAGAAAATCACAGCCATCACCAACATGGGGCCCATTAAAGATTTAAAAGGAGTACAAAGGCTCATGGGATGTCTTGCGGCTCTGAGCCGCTTCATCTCGCGCCTTAGCGAGAAAGGGTTACCCTTGTACCGCCTCTTAAGGAAGACCGAACGCTTCACATGGACCCCCGAGGCCGAGGAAGCCCTCAGAAACTTAAAAGCACTCCTTACTAATGCGCCCATCTTGGTGCCCCCCGCTGCGGGAGAAGCCCTCTTGATCTACATAGCCGCAACCACTCAGGTGGTCAGCGCCGCGATTGTAGTCGAGAGACGAGAAGAGGGGCATGCACTGCTCATCCAGAGGCCGGTCTACTTCATCCGTGAGGTACTATCCGAGACCAAGATCCGCTACCCACAAATCCAGAAGCTACTGTACGCAGTAATTCTGACGCGGCGAAAGTTGCGACACTACTTCGAGTCTCATTTGGTGACTGTGGTGTCATCCTTCCCCCTGGGGGAGATCATCCAGTGCCAAGAGGCCTCGGGTAGGATAGCAAAATGGGCAGTGGAACTCATGGGCGAAACAATTTCATTTGCCCCTAGGAAGGCCATAAAATCCCAAGTCTTGGCGGACTTCCTGGCTGAATGGGTCGACACCCAATTGCCGATAGCTCCAATCCAGCCCGAACTTTGGACCATGTACTTCGATGGGTCGCTGATGAAAACAGGAGCGGGTGCTAGCTTGCTCTTCATCTCACCCCTCGGAAAACATGTGCGCTACGTGTTGCGCCTCCATTTTCCGGCGTCAAACAATGTGGCCGAGTACGAGGCTTTGGTTAATGGACTACGCATCGCCGTTGAGCTAGGGGTTCGACGCCTCGACCCTCGGGGCGACTCGCAGCTTGTCATTGACCAAGTCATGAAGAACTTCCACTGCCGCGATAAAAAATGGAGGCCTACTGCGACGAAGTTCGGCGCTTGGAAGATAAGTTCTACGGGCTAGAACTCAACCATGTCGCTCGTCGGTACAACGAGACCGCGGACGAGCTGGCTAAAATAGCCTCGGAGCGAACGACGGTTCCCCCGGACGTCTTCTCCAGGGACATATATCAACCATCCATGAAACTCGACGACACGCCCGAACCCGACGAGACCTCGGCCCAGCCCGAGGTACCCTCGGCCACCGAGGGTGAGGCCTTGCGCATCGAGGGAGAGCGGAATGGGGTTGCGCCAAACCAAAACTGGCAGACCCTGTACCTGCAACATCTCCTCCGAGGAGAGCTGCCCCTCGACAAGGCCGAAGCTCGACGACTGTCTCGGCGCGCCAAGTCGTTCGTTTTACTGGGTGATGAAAAAGAGTTGTACCACCTCAGGCCCTCAGGCATTCTCCAACGATGCATATCTGTCACCCAAGGACAAGAGCTGTTACAAGAAATACACTCAGGGGCTTGCGGTCACCATGCAGCACCTCAGACCCTCGTCGGAAACGCTTTCCGACAAGGCTTCTACTGGCCGACCGTAGTGGCCGACGCCACTAGGATTGTACACTCCTGCCGAGGGTATCAATTCTACGCGAGACAGACACACCTGCCCGCTCAGACCCTGCAGACAATACCCATCACTTGGTCGTTTGCCATATGGGGTCTGGACCTCGTTGGTCCCTTGCAGAAGGCACCCGGGGGCTTCAAGCACCTGTTGGTCGCCATCGACAAATTCTCCAAATGGATCGAGGTCCGACCCTTAACCAGCATCGGGTCCGAGCAGGCGGTGGCGTTCTTCACAAATATTATCCATCGCTTTGGGGTCCCAAACTCCATCATCACCGACGATGGCACACAGTTCACTGGGAAGAAGTTCCTGGACTTCTGCGAAGGCCACCCCATCCATGTGGACTGGGCCGCCGTCGCTCACCCGATGACAAATGGGCAGGTGGAGCGCGCCAACGGTATGATTTTGCAGGGACTAAAGCCAAGGATCTACAACGACCTCAATAAGTTCGGCAAGCGATGGATAAAAGAGCTACCCTCGGTGGTTTGGAGTCTGAGGACGACGCTGAGCCGGGCCACGGGTTTCTCGTCGTTCTTTCTAGTCTATGGGGCCGAGGCCATCCTACCCACGGACTTAGAATATGGTTCCCCAAGGACAAAGACTTACGATGACCAAAGAACCCAGACCAACCGAGAAGATTCGTTGGACCAGCTGAAAGAGGCTCAGGACGTGGCCCTACTACACTCGGCGCGATATCAGCAGTCTCTACGATGCTACCACGCCCGAAGGGTTCGGCCCCGAGGCTTCCAAGTGGGAGACTTGGTACTTCGGCCGCGACAAGACGCCCGAGGGCGCCACAAGCTTACTCCTCACTGGGAAGGGCCCTTCATCATCGCCAAGATCTTGAAGCCCAGGACATACAAGCTGGCCAACGATCAAGGCGAGGTCTACATCAACGCTTGGAACATCCAACAGCTACGTCGCTTTTACCCTTAAAATGTTTCAAGTCGTTTATGTACTTCGCTTTCTTTACATACATAAATAAAGTCTAACTGTCAAGGAAGGATCAGCCTTGCCTCGGCAAAGCCCGACCCTCCCTCGGGGGCTAGAAGGGGGGAACCCCCTCTACGTCAAAATTTTCCTCGGAAAAGTCTTTTGCCAGAACGTCTTTCGCGCTTTTCGACTGCGTCGATAACAGAATCCTAAAGACAAGCGAGAGAGACCTTGAACGGCAAGGTCGACCGAGCCGAGGGACTCCTATGCCTCCGGGATACGGATACCTCACTCATCACCTTCCGCGAAAAGTAACTCACGCTCGGATAAGAGATTCTGCTACCGAACAAGTCCTAACGCTCGAAAACTTTTCTGCCAGAACGACTTTCGTGCCGTTTCGACTGCGTCGATAACAGAATCCTAAAAACGATGAGGGATCATGTAAGCGGCAAGGCCGATCGAGCCGAGGGACTCCTACGCCACCGGGATACGGATACCTCACTCATCACCTTCCGCAAAAAGTGACTCGCGCTCGAACAAGGGATTTTGCTACCGAACAAGTCTTAACGCTCGAAACGAGAGGAAACGAAACACAGCTTTATAATCCGACATTAAAATGTTTAGGCCTCAGCGGCCGCGAAAAACATACGCATACTTCAAACAAACTGTTCTTGCAGGCTCAGACATCGGCAGGGGGAGGAGCGGCACGCTCAGCGTCATTTCCACCCTCGGCAGAATCTGGCCCGGTCCCATATGGCGACACGGGCGGAAGGATCTCCACCTCAAAGGAGGAAGCCAGTGCCGCACTTGGGCCCTCGACAGCCGCGTCAAGCCTCTGGACCTCGGCTAAGGCAGCCTCCTCATCGTCGAGTAAGCAGTACCCCTCGCTAACCCGCTCCAGATCCACATCGTAGTGGTAAGCGAGCACGGTGAAGGCCCGCCTAACGCCATGGTGCAGCGCCCCACGAAGTCTGCTGCGCACATGGCCGCCCAAGGCCCGCAGATGACTCTAGGGGGAGCTACCCGAGGGGACGCCGTCGAGGCCAAAGGCCTGGCAGAAAGCCGAGATGGCCTCGGACATGGCCACACGCTCGGCCTCCTTCTGCTCAGCCGCCTCGGCAAGCGCCTTACAGTTCTTGACGGACTCGCTAAGAGCCGTCTCGAACCCTGCAGACAGCAGGACAACATTCTTCAGACGAAAGGAGAAGAATGGAGACAAAAACAAAGTCGCAGAGCGGGCAAAACATACCCTCGGCCCGGGCACGCTGCTGTGAGGCCATGGCTCAGGCAGACCGGGAAGACCCGACGACCACGGCCAGACCCTCCGCAAGGGTCTCGGCCCGAGCGGTCGCCTCGGGTCTAGAAAGGGGGAAGCCCCCTCTGCGTCAAATCTTTCCTCGAAAAAGTTTTCCGCCAAAATGACTTTCAAGCCTTTCGACTGCGTCGATAACGGAATCCTAATGACGGGCGAGAGAGACCTTGAACGGCAAGGTCGACCGAGCCGAGGGACTCCTACGCCTCCGGGATACGGATACCTCACTCGTCACCTTCCGCGAAAGGTAGCTCACGCTCGGATAAGTGATTCTGCTACCGACGAACAAGTCCTAATGCTCGAAACAAGAGGAAAGAAACACGACTTTATAACCTAATGTTCAGGCCTCAGCAGCCACAAAGAACAAACACACGTACTTGGGGTAACAATGGTACCTAGACTTAGACGTCGGCAGCACCCTCGGCGGTTCTCCCGACCTACGGTAGATGTCTTAGTACTTAAAGCTATTACATCTTGCTCTCAAGAGGGTACCATTACAAACGGGACTCCGGGTCCAATCCCGCAGGAATGAACAACCTCCACACCGGAAGGCCTGCGGGATAACCAACTCCAGGTGGCTCACCGGTGACCACTGCACCAGTAGCGCGACAACAACCTCCGTCTCGGGCGGCAAGACAACAGCAACGATGGCCTCAGGGCAAACGCTATTGCTGAAAGGCCCTCGTTCGCGTCCCCTCACGGGGGACGAGAACCAGCCATTAAAGCCAAAGAGTCGGAGGCCCCGAGCACAGGTGGCACTAACGGTCTCGTCTGCGGAGGCAACCGCTACGGTGGGAAGCCTCACCAGCGGCGACCACCACTTCAGCACCGGCGACAGCAGCCACCTGTGCACGGCATGACCATCGCCTGGATGGAGGACGGACAACTGCACCCTGGCCAGGCAGCAGCAGTTCGCCTTCCCCCGCATGGCTGGAGGACGCCTCCTCCGCAGTGCTGGAGGATGCCCATCTCCCCCGAATGCTGGAGGAAGAAGCGGGTCGCCGGCCCACGCGGAGGCAGGCCCCAACTCGGAGCGCCCTCCTCCCCAGCCCGGATGATGAACATCCTTGAAGCTGAGGGCGGGGCAGAGGCCGCAACCCGGCTTCCTTCTCCCCACCACAAGGCTGGTGATCATCCCTACGGATGACCATTGGTGAGGGACTGCAGTCGGGCTACATGATGAAAATCCTTGAAGCCGAGCGGTGACTGAAGAGTGCCAACCCCCACGAGGTTGCGCTCCTCAAACAGCAGCAAAAGAAGGCAACGCAGGTGCACCCCATCTAGGGGCTCGGAAGGTGGAAGGGCACGATGAATGCGAGAAGTGTGAAGGCATGACTACTGCCCAGGGGATCGACCCCTTTTTAAAGGCAGATCTCCTCACTCGCACCCCCAAGCGTCACGGGCAAAGTCTCCACCGACGTGTTCCAGGGTTCTCACCCTCCGACGCGGGGGCTGGGTCCCACACGTCATGCGAGCTGACCCGACATAGAAGAAGCCAAATCGCCGCACACGAAGCATGTAACCGCCCCGCGGTTATAAGCATTCCCCCATCCTCGCCAAAACCAGCGGTCGAAAGGGCGGACCGCCACGCAGGAAGCATGCAACCGCACCACGGTTGTGCGCCCTTTCGGCTTCGCCGCATCCAGCGGTCCAGCATGGAGGCCCGGGCCCACATGTCATGTAACCGGCGCAACGGTTACTACGTGCAAGGAAACTGCACCGCCACTCGCGCCAATGTCGCGTCTTCTCGGCTGCGGAACCAGTGCCGCGACTCAAGGCAGCCCTGCATGTGACCCAACAGTGTCAATTGAGTGCAACGATCACGGGTCAGTTAGTCGTGGGGAGAGGCACGATGGTTGATATGGCCAGAAGCGGACCGGTAGTAATTGCAGCAACAGACATGTGGAAGCAGCAGTCCAATCACCCACAGGCTCGCATCCTCTCCTGAAACAGTAGGGGAGCCCTCTCCCGCGGAGTAAAGACAACGCACCCGTGTCCCGTTCCTCGAACGGCTCACGCACGCGCAACAGACGCCCCGCGAATCACCCATCTCGTCGCATTAACTCCTTGGCAGGGCAAGCGACACCTCCGGCAGGAGAAGCGGGCGCCGTTTCGCCTCCGTCATGATGACCGCGCCAAAAAAGGTGCGCCACCTTATTTAAATTCACGTCCTTTTTCTTTCCCTCTCTCTCTCTCTCTTGCCACAGGGACCGGGAAAGGGGATATTTCGAAAAAGGATCCTTCCCAGCGAAGGAAACGGGCCTCGAGCCCTCCTACTGATCAGGGGTTCGAAGGTTGCGCCCTCCGGGGTTCGGCAACCGCCCCAGAGCACTCGAGCTTTGAGCCCTTTACTGATCAGGGGTTCGAAGGCTGGCCCCTCGAAAGGGT
Source organism: Zea mays (assembly GCF_902167145.1). Taxonomy (NCBI): domain Eukaryota; kingdom Viridiplantae; phylum Streptophyta; class Magnoliopsida; order Poales; family Poaceae; genus Zea; species Zea mays. The sequence continues at coordinate 34,663,504 of NC_050099.1, read as the reverse complement.
TCGACAGCTGCCCCAGAGCATGCAGAGTCAGGGATGACCCTGGGTACGTCCGTTACATGGCCGAGGCTCGGGCTACGCTCCCGATGTACCCTAGGACATTTCCGAGACCAGCGGGAACGATTTTGTAACAGAATCCCACCGGAGGGAGGCATCGAGCCCTTGGACCCTATCGAATGGGACCGGGTCCAGCAAATCACCTGCAGGTACTTTTGGAGCGCGCCTCTGGGCCACTAGCCGACCCTTATCGAACGGGGCTCGGGCGTCCACTCGGATCACCCGTTAGCAACTCACTGGAAACACCATGTTCAGTGCCCCCCGAGTGTAACATGGCGCTTTCCCCTCCCTTCCTCCTTGCGGAAAGGCGACGAAGGGGCATACAATAAAAGTCGAGACGGGTGCGCATGAGGGAACAACAAGGCCGACCGAGGCATCGCAAAGAGAATTAAGACCTCAGAGGAGTCAAACCACTCCTCCGAGGCCTCGGGGGCTACACCCGGCGGTGCGCTCGCGCGCACCCACCGGAACAAAACATGACCGAGAAGGGCTGGTCCCCTCACAAAAATCCGGCAGAACCTCCAAGCGAGTGCCCGCACTCCCTTCGAGGCTTGGGGGCTACTGTCGGGTACCATAATTAGGGGTACCCCCAATGCTCCTTAATCCGGCTGGAAAACATCTTCAGAACAAACCATACATAGCTGATAAAGCGTGGTTCAAGTCAAGGCCTCGTCTACCAAGGGACGCAACCTCATCCGAGCCCAGCCTCGGCCTCGGGCGGGAACAGTAGTCCCGGGCGAATTCACATCTCGCCCGAGGGCCTCCTCAGGCAGTGAGAGCACCCTCGGCTCGCCTGAAGCCCAGCTTGGGCAGACTTTGTCGTGCAGCGACCTCGGCCGGATCGCCCTACCAACCGATCGTATCGCATGCGCATTTAATGCAGGGATCGCCTGACACCTTATCCTGACATGTGTGCCTTAGTCGGCAAGGTCGAAGTGACCGCAGTCACTTCACCCCTTTACTGACCGATCTGACAGGAAGACAGCGTTATTCGCCTCGCTCCGGCTACTGTGCCAACCACCAGGGTAAAATTGAGTCACGATCTCCCACGAGTTCGGTCTCGGGGGCAACAGGGAGCTCCGCCTCGCCCGACCCTAGGCCTCGGCCTCAGCCTTGGCCTCGGGAGAAGGTCTCCGCCTCGCCCGACCCCAGGCCTCGGCCTCAGCTTTGGCCTTAGGAGAAGTCTCCGCCTTGCCCGACCTCAGCCTCGGACCAACTACGCTACAAGGGATACATCATTACCCTACTCCTAGCTAGCTACCTCAGGCTATGAAGGAACAAGACCGGTGTCCCATCTAATTAAGGTTACTCCGGTAACAGGTAATGATGGTTCCCCGTGTGCGCCCATGACGTCAGATTGCTCTCAATCTCCTACAGAAGCAAGACAACGTCAGCAGGATCCATGCCGCACCGACAGCTGTGCTTCTACAGGGCTCAAGGCACTTCTCCGACGGCCACAATAGCTCGTGTACAGGGCTCAAGGCGCTTCTCCGCCAGCCACGTTAGCACATAGCTACACCCCATTGTACAACTGGGCATCTCCTTGTGTCTATAAAAGGAGATGTCCAGGGCCTTCCTAAGGTAGGTTGACGAGGGACGACGGGGGGTTGACGTTCACGTTAACACACGTCTAGGCGGGGCAGACGAGATAGGCAGAGACGGACACACGCAGGGGCTCTCTCCCTCTCTCTCTCGCTCTCGCCCTCGCTCCCTCGCGACGCTTGTAACCCCTACTACGAGCACCCCGGTGCGAGATAACATAAGCCTCATTTTGCCTCTTGTGTTCCATCTTGCATCAACCCATCTGGGCAGGGACACGCAACAACAAATTTACTGGTCGGTTGACGGTCCTCGCGGGTCCGAAACGCCGATTGATGCATAGAGATGGGTGGCATGCATCGAGATCGTCATGTATTTGCAACCTACCCTACCAGCACCACTCAACTCGTGTAGATTCGACATTGTTTGAGAGCTTCGTAGCCATCGATCGTTGCCTCGGAGTCCGCCCAACCATCAAATGTGCATCCATTCTGGCCGGCCTAAGGGTTTCTCGCGCGCGAACCTTAAACATACCCAACTACCCGCTATAGCATCTATCCTGGCTAGCACCAGGTTTCTGTAGCGAGCCTCGCGAGGGCACAGCGGTGCTACCATATCGGCACTTCCTAATGTTGGCGACCTCCAAAGCCATGGGCCTCGCACGAGCATGGACATGGCTCCTTGGCATGAATGTGCCTCATTGGTGCGAGTGCAACCCCGACGTGGATGCGGTAGAGGCTACATGATGCTATGATGCCATCTCGAGTCTCGACACCACCTCTCCGCAACAGTTGGTCGCGTTTGTCTATGGTGTAGACAACAAGAGAAAGAATGACATATGGATCACATATGTCATTCATAGATTCACTACTAAAATATGTTTGTGATGTTCTCTGTGCCTTTATACCTCCCCGCGCCATATACTCCATCTATCCCATAAAATAATATGTGCATGTTTTTAGAAAAGACAATGCTTTAGAATTTTGACCAACAATTCAGCAAACAAAACATATATTTTAGTGTATGCATGTTATATACTTGAGCTTGTATTGAAAAAAACTTTAATATGATGCTCAAATTGTATTTGTTGACGTCATATTTTAAAAGAAATGAATGTCAAAGTTTCACTCTAAAGACTTTGCCAAAAAAATATATGTCTTATGTCATAGGATGGAGTACTTCATTGCTTCTTCCAATTTGGTCCCTCTCACAACGATGGTCACTATATGGTCAAACCTAGAAGGCAAGCACCTTAGAAACCTATGTAAGAAATCCTCATCATCAGCCTTGTGCCCTGTTGGGGACTTGTTCTCAAATGCTAAGAATTAAGAACAAGGCAACACAAAAAATGTTAAGTGTTAAGGTCCTTCGTCCTCCATAACGATATATCCCTTCGGGATATAAAGCATCTTGGACGAAGGTTACGAAGGACATACCTTCGTAAGTATAACAACGAAGAATGAAGCATTCACATAAATCATAGAATATGAAATAAACATTTAAATATTGTCGTAGAATTATCTCTATTTGTACTAATGAATATAAGTGACTTTGAATTACAAATGTACCTTCGGTCCTGCGGAAGGCAAAAGTACAAGCGTGATGCGAAAGCAAATGACAAATTCCCGTGAACAGTACGAGGGTACTGTTCACATATTTATAGGCACGGGGTACAACCCATACAAAATTACATACATGCCCTTTACATTTGGTGATAATTCTATAGCATTCTATCGAGGTCTAAATGGCCTTTTCATCTTTAAGTCGGTTCCCCTTTCTGCGAACATGCCGAAGCTTTCCTGCTTCACAGCTTCGGCACTGTGTCAACCTTCGTGTCTTTTGAACTTCTCCCTTTCTGATTCAAGTCCGAAGATACCTGTTCACACATTATACTCCAGAAACATTGTTAAATCATGTTTTTGAGGACCTTCGGAAGCCGAAGGCCCCCAACAGTAGCCCCTCGCAATATTAATTTGTTTGAAATAATAAATTCAGATTGCGATATGAACGAAGGCTTTATGCCGAAGGTCCGAAAAAACACCTTCCCTTTGCTAGAATAGCAACATTCAATGACAAGTGGGGACTTTCAACTTTCAACGCATCAAGCGTATAAATACGGCCATGCCGCAAACTTATTTCGCACGCTTTCTGGCCAACCACTCCTGCTCATTCATTTTTTAGCTCTTGTGCACTGTGATCTGCTAAGTTTTTAGCTTTGAAGCTTCGGCTTTTAAAAACAGTTTTTAGCGCTTCCGAAGATGTCTGAAGCTGCTAAGAAGGCTGCTGCTGAGATGAAGCTGAGTCTTGATGAAGAGAAGAACCTAGGGTTTCTTATAGCGATGTCGGAGTCCAACACAGAAAAGATTACCAAGGAAATTCTGGAGGGGCTGTCTGAAGATACTGGTGACAGTGAAAGTTATGATATGGACAGCGGTGGCGAAGACTCCGAAGATCGCCCCTGGCGACCAAGCCATTCAGTTTATGGTAAATCAACTATCAAAGAGAATCATCTTGTTAATATGAGAGGAAGGTATTTCCGGGATCTGTCTATTGTGAGGGTGGACGAAGGGGAAAAAACTTGTCCACACCCTGAAGAAAATGAAGTTGTGGTGTACCGAAGCTTTTTGAAAGCTGGACTGCGATTCCCCTTGAGCAGCTTCGTCGTGGAGGTGTTGAAAATCTTCGAAGTCTATCTTCATCAACTTACTCCCGAGGCAATTATAAGGCTAAATATCTTCGTGTGGGCCGCGAGGAGTCAAGGTCTGAAGCCTGACGCAAGAAGCTTTTGTAATGTTCATGAATTATTATATGAAACAAAGCCTTGGGGCAAAGAACAGTACCATAACAACTTTGGCTGCTACAGCTTCGTTTCTCGGTCCGGGGCAAGCTGTCCCGTACCAACCTTTCGGAAGAGATGGCCCGGGGATTGGATGACAGAATGGTTTTATGTGAAGAATGACTTATCAGCACGAGAAGACATCAAAGGTATAATTATGCGTCCTATTTGGCAAAGCTTCGGCCTTCGGAGGCCGAAGGTTGAAATGAACGAAGCCGCCGAAGAGTGCCAAAGAGCCTTCGGCGTTGTCTGCTCTTTTATAGGAACGAGGGACTTAGTGCAAGAACATATCGCCTTCAGGGTGTGGCCGCTTGCTGAGAAATGGGAAATGCCACAAGAAACCATAAAAGAGGCCGACGAAGGTGAGCTTGTGAGACTGAAGTACACGTTCAAATTTGGAGATAAATTTATTGAGCCAGATGATGAGTGGTTGAAAAGTATTGACAATTTAAGTGATGAGCTACTCGGGACCTACTCGAAGGCTGAAGATAATGCAATGTCAGCAGCCTTCGGAGGCCGAAAAAAGAAGAGACTGAATCGGGTATTTGATGCCATTGGGTTTGTCTACCCTGATTACTGCTATCCCATTCGAAGGCAGAAGAGAAAAAACACAATCTCTGCAAAAGAAGAAGCTGCAGCTGCTCCTAGCGAGCCAGAGCCGAAAAGGAAAAAGATAAAGGTTCTTACGCATCGGCCGCGTTATATTGAACCAGCTTCGGTGCCGGAGTTTACCGGGAAAACTTCTTCAGCCACCGAAGCTGAAAATCTAATCGAGCCAGCCTTGTTGCCAGAGATCGCAGAAACGGCCGAAGTGCCACCAAAGATAGAATCAGAACAATCAAACATTTTGTTGTTAGAAACAAAAGAGAAAACCGAAGCGCCGCTCACAGAAAAATTTGAGGATGTGAGAGAAGCAACTGAGGGCTCCAAAACATCAGAAGTTTTGAGTCCTACAGCAATCATTGGGACAGCAAAAAACCAAAAGGGGCCATCAGTGACCCCAAAAAGGAAAAGAATGGTAAATGTACTAGACGTCTTGGAGACAATTAAGTCTTCAAGCACAATTCCAAAAAAGAGTGTTGAAGTTGCTGAAGCTTCTACTGAAGCTTCGGCTCAACAAGCTGAAGCTGAAGCTGGGCCTTCAGAGCCCTTCAAAGAACATCCTTTTGAAGCCGAAGCAGTAAAAATTCCGGAACCAATATTAGTTGAAGAAACTGACACCGCCATCCCCGAAGCACCTGCCAGCATGCGTGATTACATGATACGACATGCTTCGGGGAAGAAGCTATCTGAAGAAGAAACTCATGAAGCCATCCATTATGCAAAGGAACTAAAATATCCGAAGGGGGCAGTAATATTCAATGGAACAAATGAAGATGACTTCTTATACTGCCTGCCTGATAACAAAGAGCTATCCGTCTGCCGAGAGATGGCGAGAAGCATAGGCTTTCCGAAGCTTGAAGCTGGGTTAAGTGCCATGACGAAAGAGGATCTCGCAGACAGCCTTGCGTACAACAGCCTGAAGGTACGGGAATTAAACACTTGAGAAAAAAAACCCCCTATCTTTTTTTTTTTTACGCAACTCATTCCTTTTTTCTTATATGAATTCTTTTTTCATATAGGGCCTGATCCTAAGCAACGCGTTAAGAGCGCAAAAGAGCGCCGAAGATGAAAGTTATGAAATTGCGTTTAATAATTTACGCTCCGAAGTTATCAAACTGAGAAACGAAGCTTTGGAAAAAGATAAAATTCTACTTACACTGGTAGATAAAGTGAAAAAAGACGAAGCTGCTTCAAAGGCCCAGGCCGAAGCTCAAAAACGCGAGATTAAAGATCTTCAGAAACAGCTGGCTAGAGCTAAAGAGGAGCGCGCGCTTGAGGAAACGAAACGAGAACTTAGTGATTTTATGGTCAACAAATTGGAATCAAAAGTTAAGGAGCTTCGCACATCTCAGGGGAAATGCTATGTCAAATCTGTAGAATGTGTGAATAAAATTAAATCCAGCTTCGCCAGCGTAGGCGCCTTTTCCAGCGAAGAGAATTTCTCTCGAGGCAATCCCGAAGGTCCGCTGGAATGGATTAGCCACGAAGCAGAGGCCTTCGAAGAGATTCTGAACAGTCGCGGCGACATATGTGCTTTTTCGGGCGCCAGAGGAATTGCTTCCGTCTTAGAGAAGAAAGGTTGCGAACATGTAAAATTTTTAGCTCAAATCGAAGCTACCTTATCTACCGAAGACATCAAGAACCCCTCGGCCGAAGCGAGCGTGGTTGGTGGCAAATTTTTTACTGATATCTGGAACGACGGTGGCCGAGGAATGGCGCGAGAGATCATTGAAAGGAGCGAAAAGGGCATTCACGATGCTAGAGGAGTGGCAGACGCTGCCGAAAGGAGTAGGGAGCCCGAAGGACAGTTAGGTACCAACTAGTCGTTCTTGTTGCGTTGTAATTTTCATTTTAAACTTTGCTCACGATTTGTAAAAGTACTGAAGAAGTGTTCTCCTCGCTCAGAAACTGTTGGACGATCCGCCGACCCCCACACAAAAGGGGATGAAGAAATTAATCAAATGGCCGAAACTATCATGGACAAGGTTGTTGACCAACTTCTGAATGAAGCCGCCGAAACAGTATTGAGGGAAGATTAGGTGCTATTTGGAAAAAACATTTAAAGTGTAATCTATGCAACACTTTGTACATTTGAATGTAATATACAAGTCTCTTTTCATTATTGAATTCTTTACGATGCATGAAACTTTGAATACATACCACTTTTGAGCCTTCGGCGAAAAAACACCTTCCCTTCTTTTCATGCGTCGTGAAGAAGATAGCCTTCGCCAAAATTATTCTGATGAATGACATCGATGTCTTCGTGAAAACATTTTCCGAAGCTATGCAACTTTGATATTGATCTGATAAAGTTCGCCCATGTTTCGTGAAAATATTCCCCGAAACTGTATTCCGAAGCTATACAATTTCAATGTCACTTTTTCAAAGCATCCCTTCGAAGGTTAAGAGTGTCCCCTTCTCTTGCCAAATGCGATATGATGTATGATGCTTATGCTATGCAAAATGATGTGATGATGTTATGTTATGCATGTGACATTTGTTCCGAAGATACACATAAATATATTCGTAAGCTCTGCATTCCCTTAGGAACGTCTTTGGAGCTTCTTCGTCTTTTACTTAGACGGCATCAGCGTTGACTTTTCGCTGTAAGCCTCCCTTAGGAGCTTCTTCGTCTTTTACTTAGACGGTATCAGCGTTGACTTTTCGCTGTAAGCCTCCCTTAGGAGCTTCTTCGTCTTTTACTTAGACGGTATCAGCGTTGACTTTTCGCTGTAGGCTCTGCATTCCTTTAGGAACGACTTCTGAGCAGAAAACTTACGCTGCGCTCCCTTTGGAACGACTTTTTGTGACTTTATAAACTTACTCTGCGTTCCTTAGAACGACTTTTTGTTACTCCGAAGAATTTTTAGTCCGAAGGTCTTTCTTGGTAACGGAAGAAATTTTAGGCTTCGGCAACTTAGGCCTGTGAATAAATTTTTCTCGTGGAAACAACGAAATTATTACATGGAAACTATCAATGTTTTTTGCTTCACAGAAAACAAAACTGAATAGAAAAGACTGCTATCAAAGGTAGGATATGTCAATAAATGTGCTTCGACTCTGGCACAGTGCTGTTGACTGTGCGAGCTTCGGACTGTTCTCTGAAGTCCCTCTGCTGTGGAGCGTATTGACTCCCTTCTGGCTGTTGACCTTGCTGCAATGGAGGTGGAGGCGGAAGCTGCTGCCAGGAAGCTTGAGGTTGACTTGCCGAAGCTACAGAAGCCGCAGGGTGGTTGTCTATGTATTGTGGGACATAAGGCGGATGAAACGAAGCAGTATGCATAACCTGCTTCGACTGGGCTTGTTGAGATGCAGCTTCGGCTAGTTCCTTTTGCTTCTGGATTGTAACATGGCACGTCCTAGTGGTGTGGCCCTTGCCCTCTCCACAGAATAGGCAAAACAGTCTCCTTGGCTGATCTCCGAATCTTCCGCCGAAGCCCCTGGCGCCTCTGCCTCTTGGAGCTGGTGGCCGAAAGAAAGTTTGTTGTTGCCCCGAAGCCTGTGAGGAGCACTGCGGCCTGTTTTGCTGACTCCCCTTATCATCATTCTGAGTGTTGTGGATGGAACGGACATGCCTCGGGTAGTATCTTCCTCCGAAGCCCCTGGTCATCTCAGAAAACCTGAAGGCCTCCTCCCTTCTTTGGCGAAAGTCATTGTCAGCACGAACGTACTCATCCATCTTTTGGAGCAATTTCTCCAAGGTCTGAGGAGGCTTCCGAGCAAAGTATTGAGCTGCAGGTCCAGGACGGAGCCCCTTGATCATGGCTTCGATAACGATTTCATTGGGCACCGTTGGTGCCTGCGCCCTCAATCGTAAGAACCTTCGGACATACGCCTGAAGGTATTCTTCGTGATCCTGAATACACTGGAAGAGGGCTTGAGCTGTAACTGGCTTCGTTTGAAATCCTTGAAAGTTGGTCAGTAACATATCCTTCAGCTTCTGCCATGAAGTGATTGTTCCTGGCCGAAGGGAGGAATACCAGGTCTGAGCAACATTCCTGACGGCCATGACGAAAGACTTCGCCATGGTTGCAGTGTTGCCCCCGTACGAAGACACTGTTGCTTCGTAGCTCATCAAGAATTGCTTCGGGTCGGAGTGGCCGTCAAACATGGGGAGCTGGGTGGCTTATAGGATGGAGGCCAAGGAGTAGCCTGCAGCTCAGCAGACAGAGGAGAAGCATCATCAAAAACAAAATTTCCCTGATGGAAATTATCATACCAGTCGTCTTCGTTGACGAAGCCCTCCTGATGAAGGTCTTTCTGATGAGGCCTTCTGTTCTGCTCATCGTGAGTGAGATGGCGAACTTCCTCAGAAGCTTCGTCAATTTGCCTTTGCAACTCAGCTAGGCGGGCCATCTTCTCCTTCTTCCTCTGCACTTGTTGATGTAGCATCTCCATCTCTCTGATTTCTTGGTCTAGCTCTTCTTCCTCAAGCGTCGGGCTAACAGCTTTTCTCTTCTGGCTTCTGGCCTCCCGAAGAGAGACGGTCTCCTGGTTGTGGTCCAGCGGTTGTAGTGCTGCAGCCCCAGCCGCTGAAGCTTTCTTCGGCGCCATAGCGAAGGTCTATAGCTTCCGAAGGTGTTCACGAAGACTCGAAGTGGAAGTGAGTTCACCGGAGGTGGGCGCCAATGTTGGGGACTTGTTCTCAAATGCTAAGAATTAAGAACAAGGCAACACAAAAAATGTTAAGTGTTAAGGTCCTTCGTCCTCCATAACGATATATCCCTTCGGGATATAAAGCATCTTGGACGAAGGTTACGAAGGACATACCTTCGTAAGTATAACAACGAAGAATGAAGCATTCACATAAATCATAGAATATGAAATAAACATTTAAATATTGTCGTAGAATTATCTCTATTTGTACTAATGAATATAAGTGACTTTGAATTACAAATGTACCTTCGGTCCTGCGGAAGGCAAAAGTACAAGCGTGATGCGAAAGCAAATGACAAATTCCCGTGAACAGTACGAGGGTACTGTTCACATATTTATAGGCACGGGGTACAACCCATACAAAATTACATACATGCCCTTTACATTTGGTGATAATTCTATAGCATTCTATCGAGGTCTAAATGGCCTTTTCATCTTTAAGTCGGTTCCCCTTTCTGCGAACATGCCGAAGCTTTCCTGCTTCACAGCTTCGGCACTGTGTCAACCTTCGTGTCTTTTGAACTTCTCCCTTTCTGATTCAAGTCCGAAGATACCTGTTCACACATTATACTCCAGAAACATTGTTAAATCATGTTTTTGAGGACCTTCGGAAGCCGAAGGCCCCCAACATGCCCAAAGCCATTAACTCGCTGGAATCTGTATTGAGCCTACTGGCACACTCCCACCATCCTTCATTATGAACTTGACATACTTGCCTTCGTAGATGAACAACTTGGCACTATTTACCGTTGAAGTGCCCACATAAGATTCTTCTAGCGTTGATCAAACCTGGTAAGCATAGTAAAGTCGTTGGTGCTCTCAAATACCTTGACGTATGCACCTCATATAGCATGTCAATTGCTTGGTCATTGAATTGCAATGGCTCTTATCTTTGCGTAGGATTCCTAGGATCAAGCACATTAGACTCATTATCCACAACACCCAAATCTTTCTACCTTTCACATAGAAGCTCTTTACCGAGTGTCTCGGACACACTCGACAAAAGCCATATTACACTCGGTAAGCCTTTGTTGAGTGTTACACTCGCAAAAAATACTCGACAAACATTTTATTGGCAAAAAGTTCTTTGACGATTACTTTTTTTGGACAAGTATCGATCAACTCACCAACCACTGTCATTGCCCTACTCATCAGTCATCACCTTATTATTTTTCACAATTTTTTGAATCAAATTTACATGTTTTATGAATGGTGAGATTTGAACTTGTAGCCTCTCTCTCGTGCATAACCTCCTCTACCACCACACTACTACACCAATTGTGTCTATATTACATTTTCATTCCTCATGTATTATAACAAACCGAGAGTAATTTGATTATTTTAGTCACTAAATGAATTCAGTTGAAAATGCTGCCAACTATAAAGTTGCATAACTTTTCGAAATCTACAAGTTCTATTTTGATGGTTTCTACATCCGAAGCCATTTACAAAATTTGAATTTCAAATTTGAAAACTTAACACAAATATTTCTATGATAAGATAATTTCAAATTAACAAATTATCAGTTACAAAGTTTCATTACATTTCAAGACCTATAACTTTTATTTTGGTGGTTTTTGAACCGAGGTAGTTTGAAAAAAAATCAAATTTTAAAATTCAAACATAGTTTTGCATAACAAGATGATTTCAAACCAAAACCTTGTCAACTAAAAAGTTTCATAACTTTTCAAGACCTACAACTTTCATGTTGGTGGGTTTTTCCATTCAAGGTCGTTTTTAAAATTCAAATTTTTAATTTTTAAATTCAAACGTAGTTTTCGTTCGCAAGATAACTTCAAATAAAAAAGTTGCTAACAACAAAATTCTATAATTTCTCAAGGTCTACAAAGTTTATTTTGTTTGTTTGGTCATTTTTTCATCCCACATGATGGTTCTAACATTGTTCAAAAATCTTGTACATCTCTCTTGTAGTTTAATAAACTACGAGAGAGATATGTTTTATGAACAAATTTACTTTTTTGTCGTATGAAGAAATGATCAAAATATAAATTGTATATCTTGATGAGTTATACAAATTTGTAGTTGAAAACTTTTTTTCATTTGAATTAATTTACTGCTTCAAAATGTAATTTTTAAATTGTCTTTGCCTAAAGTTGAAAAAAAACACTCGCCAAAGAAGCTATTTGCCTAGTGTCCAAAAAACACTCGGTAAATAAGCTCTTTGCCGAGTGTTAAAAAAACACTCAGCAAAGTGCCAAAAATAAATGTATTTTTACCGAGAGTTTTTTGCTTGGCACTCGGCAAAAACTTATTTGCCGAGTGCCTGAAAGAAAAAACTCGGCAAATCATTCGGCACTCGACAAAGAGCCGAATTCTAGTAGTGTTTTGTTTTGATAAGTTGAGAGATATCTTTCTTTTTCTAAATTTTATAGTTGGTGCCATCAAAGTGTGCAACACATCTATTGGTGGCGTGGTTGAGTAGTCATATTTTACACTGTGGATGGTGAAACCTTTGCAAATACTGTGATTTGGCTTTTAATACCACTTGAAAACTACATATGGATGGATAATGGGGTGAATAACGTATTAAAATTTTGACAAAATCACAACACTGGCCAATATTGGTTAATAAAAGAGACAATCAAAATAGACACTAATTATATAGCCTAATCAATACAATGCGAGACCCCTACACACGCTCTAGTTGCAATAAAAAGTAACTTATCACACAACCACACAAGCAACTAGTGAGCTAACCGACAATGCAATGCAACTATACTAGAATTAAGCTACCAACTAAATAATCTAGAAGCTAGCTAACAAAGCTACTATCAAGAAGGCTAAGGTCTGTTTGGTTCAACGGTATATTCTTGAAAATTTGATTCTAGAGCTGTGAGAAAGATGTTGTGAGCTGACGATTTTAGAAAAATTGAAATTTGTTTGGTTGAAACAACAGTCAACTACAGGTTTATATGAGAATGACAATTTGTAACATGGATGATAATAATATAGAAAAAATATAGTAGGAGATAATTTTGTTTTTGGAAAAAGTTTTCATAACCTCTGGCATTTAGAGGACAGTCTACTTCACCCACTCACCTTTAAAAAACAGTCAAATAACTCTCTAGACAGTCTTGGCCGATAGTTTTAATAACATGACACTAATTCAAGTGGCGTCAGTTTTATCGTGCAATATATCTTAACAAATTGCATTTTGCAAGACATTTTTGGCATAATATATTAGCTCCAATTAGTCTCTCTATTGCGGTTCATAAAAGAATATATTCTTGTTTTGCTGAATGGTGGAGGAAGGCTACAAGTAAGATTCCTAAAAGCAAAAGAAAGGGCTTTAATTGTGTGGTCATTCTAGGGCTTGGAGCCTTTGGAAATATAGAAATAAGTGTATGTTTGATGAAGCTGGGCCCTACCTTACTATCTTAGAGGATGGATTCAAAGATGGGCTGCACCTTTGATTTTTGGCAAGTGCTAAGAACATGCGTACTCTATTTGACCCTAGTTAGAGGAAGGTGCCAAGAGCATGGATTCAAAGATGGAGTATGGTTGTTTGTTGTGGTGGTAAAGTGGTGTGCGTATGATGTTTTCGTCCCTGTGTGTTTATCTTTTTTGTTCTAGGCCTGGGTCTTTTCCCCTCATTTTTAATATAGTGATACATAGCTATCATGCATATCTAGGGAAAAATATTTTCATAATTTTCCAAAAAATAGAAGTAGTACCTTAATTACTAAAAATAAAAAATATATAAAAAGAGTTTAATATTTATGTCTCTAATTCATCTCTTATCTTTTGAGAATAAAATGTTTACTAAAAATAAACAATATTATTGCTAAACTAATATTTTTTCTACTAATTTTATTAATCAAACTAAGTGGTCTTTCTTCTAATTACTGATTAAATCATTTTTATATTTATTTTTTAGAAACACTTACCAAATTTTTTATTACCAAACAGTAATAAAAATATCTCTATTTTTTGCACAACCTTTTTCTTAGTTACACTAGCATACACAAATATTACTAGATTGTTTCGAGAAGTTCGAATCTAGACACACAATTTACATAAATATTCCTGAGAACTTTATATGGGTTTAGATTTTAATTCCTCGGGTAATTTTAAAAATATTTGTATATGTTAGTTTAACCAAGTGAAGATATGTGTAAAAATTGTAGATCATTTTGTTATTGTTTGCTAAGCGTTTCTAAAAAACAAATGTAAAATTAATTTAATTAGTAATTAGAAGAAAGATGAGTTAACTTGCTTAATAAAATCAAAAATAGTAGTTTAAAAATAATATTGTTTAGCTCTAGTAAAAAATCTAGTATCAGAAGATAAGAAATGTATCAAGGATAAAAAATGTTAAGCACTTTTATATAGTTTTTTTTTGTTTTTAGTTATTAAGTTGTTACTCCGAAAATTATAGAAAAATTAAGAGAAATATAATATATACTTATCGTTTTTGCGTACAATAATATAGGTTTTGGATACTATACTAGAAGGCATAATTGAAAAGGACAAAACTTGTATCACTTAGATTAGTGTCACATCATCATAAACGCCAACTAATATTGTCAAGAAGGTTATTTGTCTTTTTTTGTAAAGTTGAGGGGCTAAACAATCGGTTTTGAAGGTAAGTGACCAAGTGGGTGAAATAGATCATCTTCTAAAGGTTATTGGTTATATAGACTTTATAAGAGAATGACAATTTATGACATTGATAACAAAAATTTAGAAAATCTGGGGTACGAGGAGGTGATTCTGAATTGAACTAGAAAAAACTGTAGATTTTCAATTTTTTATTCTCCTGTGTTTCATTGGGATTCCATTTTTTTGGCTACGGGTATGATCCAGAAAGCTAAACCAAACACACTCTAAGCCACATTGTAGGCTATATTTACTAACAAAGATGTAAATAAAAAATAACAATCATTATGAAAATTTCCTCCTTTTCCGGAGAAAGACCTGGTCTGATTGCTTTCTTGCGGATCTGATTCCTTCCTTGCGGAGCGGAGACTCGATCATTCGCCCCGTCTCACAGACTCGCTCGGTTGCTCGACAGTGAGTTGGTCGTCAGAGAGTTGGTCGGTCGGTCCGCTTCACAGAATTAGTCGACGGAGTTGGGCAACTTCCAGAGCATCGCTCGAGATGCACTCGGATGGGTCACCGCTCGTCTGAGGTTCGCCTCGGGCGAGCCATAACTGAGTCTCACGTCTAAGGTTAGCTTCGTGACCATGTCTGAAGTTGGCCTCAAGTGAGTCGTGATTACGTGTCCTATCAGAGATTCCCTTCGGGTGAGTCGTTACTTGACAATCCCCATATTCAAAATTTCACTATGTAACAGTAGGTAAACTATTGGACATGTTATAATAAAAACTATAAAGGCCCCGGCCCCCGGACCCCGGTATCCCTGTGGCTGCTTGGTTTGAATTCGCAGCAAAGCTTCAGTGACCGGTCGATGCCTGCAGCAGTGCAGCGCGTCCAGTTCTGATGGTACGAGGGAATTGAATCGCTGCCGCAAAAGAGAGGGCCAAAAGTCTAGATGGGCCTGTCACCCTGCTTAGTATTCCGCTTGCAGGCAGGCCAGGCCAGTGGCCAGCCCGAGAACACGCGCTGCATTTGCTACCAAAAGGGAGGACGAACGACACTGGAGTCAGACCGATCCCCGCTTTATCATCAGCATGAATTCAGAACCCACTTTATCACCGCCGGATTTGAATCCAGCAATTTCAGTCCAGCGAAATTTCACCGGTCGAACAAGGCTCGGCAGTCACAAGTTCGAATTCCAAAACAAAACGCCTTTCATGTGCCGGTCGCTGCGTTGGCTTCCACCAGAGGTTTGTTTCACAACCACGACGAGCAAAAGCAAGCAGAGCAGCAGTAACCACACAATGACACAAGCAAAAGCAAAGGAACGCCCTGGTCCTGCCTCCTGGTGAGTGGTGAAAAAAGGTCGATCTCCCCTTTTTAAAATGAAAAAAGGCTTGATCTTTTTACATTTCACGGTTTCTAGTTTTTTCTTACAAAATCCACGGCGGTTGGCCACAAATTCGTAAATGAACCACTGGAAATTTGCCACTCTTGCTGTCTTGCGAGCTGGACGCGTCGTAAAGTTCGACACGCAAAAGATCGTACGTGTGCCAGGTCCACGTGAAATATCGCGACCCCTGCGTGCCTGTGCGGTGCTGTTCGATCACGGACTAATAAATGACACGGTGCTGTGCAAACGGAATCGTCGGTAGAGCAACAATATAGATTTGGTCTATACTTTATTTGATTAAATTAAATATAAAATATAATTTAGGTTTATATTTAATACTATAGTGTAGTATAGTTTCAGTATCGTACGGAAATTTTATTATTATTAAGTTAATTTGAATAATCGAACGAACTACGTGCAATATCTATCGAGAGCAATATCTATCGAGAAGTTAAGGGAGTCTAAAGATGTACCGCACACGCGTAAAACGAAACTCCCCCAATAGCCTATGTCGTGTGTCAACCAACCACAATATGAAATCACTTGTCCGATGCCGAGTTCGTGTCTATATACAAGTGACGCACTTTGAATGATCTGAGCTACGAGAAGGATGGATTTCATCCTCTCGTTTGGCAAGTCTGAAGATGCTATCGAGACCGTGATTCATACGAAATGAAAATACAAAATAGTAACTAAAAAGGGAAGGCAAGTCTGAAGTTGCGATCGACCGCGATTAGCACGCAAAATGAAAATATTAACTAAAAGGAAAGAACAATGATTATTGAACTTTATATTTAAAGCTGCAAGTGATAACTAGGAAAATTAAGTTAGCTAGCAACTTGCTAAACCTGATTTTAGGGAGTTGTTTTTTTATAGGACTAGTGGAGATCGATGCTCCTACAAAATTATCACGAAGTAGTACTATGGTAACATCATGCCTACGTACTACGTATCCCCAGGGGTCTAGCTAGTGGCGTGGCGTGACTATCTGGGCACTTGCACGTTGCGTTAAGCAAGGCTCACATCATGATTGCCCCCCTCCTACACAGTGACACCGTGATTGAGAGACCTGAGAGGCCCCCTAATCACCAAACACGGGAGGGGCATATCCACTGGGGAACCCCAATCAGAGATACACCGTACCCCCCATGCACACATCATACCACAGACACATCCAGCCAAATTGCATTATGCTAATGACATCACACATCAGGGGAGCTAGCTAGCTAGCTAGCTAGCGTGTGTGTAGTGTTAGTGTAGCTAGTAGCACAGCTCAAGCACATGTGCACACACAGAGATCACTTTTGTTGACGACGACTGAATCATCATGCATGTGAGAGACAAGGGATTTGTTCCGTTGCAATAATATTATTGTCAAGTGGAGGCAGCTATGTACAACGCACATCTCTCCTGGTTCCCCTCGCAGATCAAGTTAATAATATATAGGAGGGACCACAGAAAAAAGAAAGAAAGATAGAGAGAGAAAGAAAAAAAAAGAAAAGGAAACTAATAATTATTAATTAATAAACAAAAGAGAGAGAAAGAGAGAGGGGGGGTGTGAATTGGAGCTGCACTGCAGGAGAAAAGGGTGGAGCAGTGCGGAGTGGATGGATCTACGCATCCACCAGATCCAATGCAGGTAGCCATCCCTGTCCTCCTCATAATTTGTGCCTCACCTACCAATAATACTGCACCACCTCACGCTCACTGACACCTCCTCTTCTCTCTCCTCTGTTTCCTTGCTCGTCTCATCGGGATCCATGGATGGTCACAGGACCGGGGCCGGCCGTACGACGGGGCTCGTGTCTCATCAGCTAGCAGGAGTAGTGTAGTAAGTAGGTAGGTGGCTTTGCTACTGACCTTGCTCTGCCTCCCAATCGGCCGCCGGGCTGCAGGGACGTACGTACACGTACTACGCACGCCGCCGGCCGTGCGCCTTCACTTTTGCTTGTCGGCTGGAGCACGCGCGCGTACGTACGTACGTACTACGCGTGGGTTCAGAAGGAGAAAGGGAAGGAGGAGGAGGCGAGCTCGCCGTCGCCGTCGCCGTCGCCGTCTCCGGCGCTGAGGCCGGGGAGGAGGAAGGCGCGGCAGAGCGGGCAGGTGGCCTGGCCCTTGTCGACCCACTTGTCGATGCAGGCCTTGTGGAAGGCGTGCGCGCAGTTGCCGAGCTCGCGGACGCGGTGCCGCGCCTGGAGCGCGCCGAGGCACACGGCGCAGACGGCCGGGCCCGGCGGGGCGCGGCGGGCCCCGAGCAGGTCGGCGTACCGGACGGCGGGCAGGCGGGCCTTGATGGCTGCCGGCGTGGGCGGCGGCGCCAGGGCCGCCGCCGCCGCCTGCTGCTGCTGCTGCTGCAGGGACGACGGCTGCAGTGCCCAGAGGTCCGACGGCGGCGGCGGCGGCGCCGCGTAGGCGTAGGCCGGATGGTCGTCGGCGGCCGGCGGCGCCGCGAGGCCCAGCGAGGAGAGGCAGAGCAGCACGGCGTGCCGCAGGAAGTCCAGCAGCTGCAGCACCAGGATGAGCGGCTGCGGCAGGATCACGCAGTAGCACACCGACGGGAACCCCATGGCCGGCCAGGCGACGGCGTGCGTGCAGCTGCTTCCTTGCTTTTTTGTTTCTTTGTTTTCCCCGCTCGACTAGAAGAGAAACGGTAGAAAGAGCTTGGGAGAGAGAGATAATGAGGGAGGAGGGAGAAGAGGGGAGGTGGTGTGGGGTCTATATATAAAGAGAGAGAAAGGACCGGAACAAGGGTTTGTTTTGGGGGGGCGCCTATGTTTGGAGGAGCCGGCCCTACCTAATAAGAGCAATAATGCTAGGCGCACAATGTAAATGGCCCTGCCAGTGCCACCGGCCGGCGACTTGCACGCACGGCTGAGAAAAAAGCTCATAGGTTTTTAACGCGTGTGCGTGTCATGCTTCGTTAACTCTTAGTTGTAAGTTTCACTCACACACGCCGCACCGTAACTGTACCTACGCCTTGTATATATATTTCTTCGCGTGGGAACGCAGTTTTCTGGTACCAGGACGTGTGTCCTACAGTACGTCTTCGTTTCCGGACGCATCTTTTTTTTTGGGTGCGCCTAGCATTTGCGAGCGGTTTATATGGGCTGCACGTACACGCACACATGCGTTGTCGCGGACTCTTCTTGACTGCTGCCAACACCCACTGCCACTAGGAGGTGCGGGAGGGAGGGACGGACGGGCCTTTTAATTAGCTGTTGGTGACCGCCGGTCCGGTTGGCAGTTTGGCGCTGCCCGTCCGTGTCTAATATCTATTATCTATACGTACATGCACACACCCACCGTCGTCGTCCGTGTGCTCGCTTGGTTTGGCACAGCGGCTAGCTGCTCTGCTCGCGTCCCACTCCCACCGACGGGGGCAGCAGAGCAGCAGCTCGCCGGCGGCGGCGCCCATGTCCTGGAGGAGCAAGTTACGGACTGCTGCTGATGAGACGAGGTGCGTGCGTGCGTGCATGGCAGACGATGGGCATCGCATGGGTGATGGGCGCATGCATATGCATGGTTATTGGAGCGATGAGATGGGTGGGCAGGGCAGGGCGGCAGGCCATGTGTGCGGCAGGGAAAGAAATTACCAAGGCATGTGCACGCACGTACGATCTAGGCGCGGGGGGGGGGGGCACAGATGGGTGGTGGTGGCACTGGCACCGGCACGGGTGGTAGTAATGGAAGCATTTGTTGGGCAATGTCCGTACGTAAACTGCTACACAATAAGGGCATGTACAGTGGAGAGACACCAAAACGGTTCTCCAAGCACAGGAGACAACTAAGAGACTCTATTGTACAATGGAGTGTCTATAAACGTAGTCTATTAATAAATAGAGAATTAAATGTATTTGTATAACATCAGATCGATAGAACAGACGATAAATTCGTACAGTGGGAAGTGAGGCGTCTGTTGTTACTTGGTTTACGAGCCAGAGGCGTCTCTTCACGGAGAGACGGCTCTAAGATTTTTTTGCAAATAACCCCCTAAAACACCTTAAGAGCCTCCACATTAAACACCACTATACATGCCCTAAGCAGGAAAAACCGAAAGAAGAAGACAGTAGCAGACACGAGTACAGAGGTGTCCGTGGCTAGCACTCTCTCTGCCACTCGTCTTCCTTTGCCTTTCACTTTCTTTTTTTTTTTTGCTTTTTACACAAAGCAAATAGTATTCGCTTTAGGGCCAGAGCCGGGCCTGGTGTGGTGCACGCGGCCCACGCGGAGCACGAAACAAAAGCACGCACGCACGTCGGTCGCCTCCCCCCACCCCACCCGTCACCGTCTGTAGTAGTAGCAGCTAAACGCCCACCACCGGCCATTCGCATTAGCACATGATAGGCATCCCTATATCAGAGCAGTAATCATTAGGGGAGAGGTGAGATAAATAATCGCCCATGCCCGCCGGTGCCCACCACCTCCCCCCCGGCAAGCCGTCATGGGCCGGGCCCGCCGCCAAAGGCACGCACGTCTACAGCCGTCGCTCTCGTCAGGCAGGCCCGCGCCATCGAACCATGCGTGTGCGTGTGGATGTTCGCTCGCTCCACCCGGTCGGTCCCAGCCGCCGCACTGAAATTATCAAATGACGAGCTGAGATCTTATAAACGTAATTAAAGACGGTGGAGAAATTACTACAATACTACTCCAGTACTGTAGTTGCAGGCAACCGATGGTGGATGGAGTCGCTGTGTATCCCCCAAAAAGCGGGACAGCAGGATTACAGAGTGGGATAACGCAAACGTACGTGCAGTCTTGCTTGCCTACCGGCCGGACTGCAGCCTTGCATTGCAGAGAGTCTAGCTGCCAGAGACGTAAAAAAAAAAGCGTGAAACAACAAAGCATTGCCTAGCTGGTCCCCGGGAAAGAGAGAGGGGCGGGCGAATATTTAGGTGGCCTAGCACATTCATCTCCTAGCTATGCTATGCCGTGGCCATGCAGCAACGAGCCGGTTGCTTTAACTAGAGATGGCCAAACAGACCACCCGGTCCGGCCCGGATCCAATGGAGACCGTCCCGCTAGACACGGTTAGAAAACCGGGCTAGACCATCTAAGCCCGAGGGCTCGTTTCTCTATCCGAGTTTGGCCCACAGTGGACCTAAACAGGTCAGGCCGGCTCTATAAGCACAAAAAAACGGACTGGAAAATGAGTTAAGCGGGCCGATAAGCATGGTTTAGTGTAAAAAAACGGGTTTGACGAGATTAGAGGTAAACGGGCCGTGCTATCCCACCGTGCTTAGTTTTAAGTTCGAGCTCGACCCGTTTATTCGTGCTAGGCCGATCCGGACCGGTATAGAACTGTACCGTGCCGGACTCGGATCAAGCCTAAATAACGGGTTTCGTGCTGGACTCACGGGACTCGTGCTTATTAGCCATTTGTAATAATAACCTCTATATATATATACGTCACCCGGGCGAGACGCGGACGGACGGACCGATGCTGGCGCCGGGCGTACGTGCGCCGAAAACGCCCCGCCCGGGGGTTAATTATGGTATAATCCACCGGCAGTGAGTGGCGCCTTATCTGCTGCGGCTGTCGGGCGTACATTTTTTTTTCTAGTTAAGTGCTAGTAGTAGTAAGCAAAAACAAATCGCGGTGATCAGGGGATGGATCTGCAACTGTAATTGATGCTTGGTGGTGGCCCCGGCCCAAGCTGCCTGACAAGCGGAGAGGGAATCGCCCCGGCCCGGTCCGCCAGTCGGGCGTGCACGTGGATCTGTATGCACATGCACGCACAGCTCAAGTTGGTAATGGATCATGATTCAGATATTTTCTTCACAAAAATATTGTGGCTTTTAATTATTTTTTATTTTAAAATTGAACAGAAATAGAGTTAGATCTTTACATTAAAAATTTATAGTCCTTTACCACCCCTACTACACGCAGCAAAGTAAGCTATCCGCGCTCATACCACTTTAAATATGTACTTAAAAGCAATAATCTGCCATCGTCAGCAATATTATCTACTCCATCTATACTGTAATATACTACCGGAATCCAAGGCTTTGCCGAGTGTTGCAATCTTTGCCGAGTGCCGCACTCGGTAAAGCTAGGCTCTCGGCAACGAGGCTCTTTACCGAGTGCCGGACACTCGGCATAGGTAGACACTCGGCACAGACTGGTTTGCCGAGTGTTAAACACTCGGCAAAAGGGGCTCTCGGCAAAGGGCCGTCAACGGCCGTCCCAAAGCTGACGGCCGTCAGTCTTTGCCGAGAGCCAGCGGCTGGCACTCGGCAAAGATGATTCTTTGCCGAGTGCCACACAGTAGGCACTCGGCAAAGACTTCTTTGCCGAGTGTCATCCCTAGACACTCGGCAAAGTATATTTGCCGAGTGTCACATAGTTGTGAGACACTATGTGTAGAAACATAAGAGGACTACACATGAAATCATAGAGTTTCAATGTGGATCTCTTAGGTTTCTACACATAGTGTCTCACAACTTTCTCCAAATACTCTAAAATTTTTATCACAGCCTATACATATGATATCATGACACGGGGACAAGTTTCATGATTTTCTGACTTTGTTTGTGTTTTATACAATTTTTAAACACGTGGATGCCAAGTTCACGGCCATGTTTAGTGAGCATGTTGCTCGAAGTTTCCGGTACGCTTCTGAAATCGGTCGTAACTTATGCTAAGTACCATGAATATCATTTTTTCATGCACGGTTTTCCAAGTTTCGAGTGACCTGCAGTTCAAATTTGAATTTTCCGAAGAAATTCAAATAAACGAACTAAATCTACTAACGATTTAATCTCTGTTATAATTGTCCACAAATGATACATGTAGGTCTACATAGTGTAGGAACATACCACAAAAAGTTTGGGAGACAAAACAAAAAAAAATAAAAATATACTTTGCCGAGTGTCTAGGGATGACACTCGGCAAAGGAGGCTTTGCCGAGTGCCCACTTGGTGACACTCGACAAAGAAGTGTACGTTAGACTTTGCCGAGTGTCAGCTCGTCGGCACTCGGCAAAGCTTATTTTAAAATAAAAAAAAATCTTTGCCGAGTGCCAGATCACGGGCACTCGGCAAAGCGCGTTTACATAGCGCTGGTTTCTCTTCTTTCTCTCTCACTCTCTCACTCACTCATCCGCCGCGACCCCGCCGCCGCGTGACCCCGCCGCCGCCGCCGCGCCCTCGCCGCCGCGACCCCGCCGCCGCGCCCTCGCCCGCCGCGACCCCGCCGCCGCGCCCTCGCCCGCCGCGCCGCGACCCCGCCGCCGCGCCGCGACCCCGCCGCGCCGCCGCCGCGCCGCCGCGCCCTCGCCCGCCCACGGCGCGCCCGCCCACGCCGCGCGCGCCCACACCGCGCCGCGCCGCCGCCGCTACGCGCCGCCGCCGCGCGCTCACACTCGCCCGCGTCCACGCCGCCGCGCCCACGCCCTCGCCGCGAGGCCCTTGCCGCCGCTGCCGCGACCGCGCCGTGCCCTCGTCGTGCCCCGCCGTGTCCCCGCCGTGCTTTCCCTCGTCGTGCCCTCACCGTGCCCCCGTCGCGTCCCCGCCGTGCGTGCCCTCGTCGTGCCCTCGCCGTGCCCTTGCCGTGCCCTCGCCGCCTCGCCCCGCGACCCGCCGACTCGTCCGCGACCCGTCGATTCGTCTGCGACCCGTCGTCCCGCCCGTTGGGTATGATTAAGTTTAATATTGTGTTGATTAGATTAATATTTAGTTTTCTTGTGTTAAATTTATTTACGTGTATGATTAGGTTAATATTGAGTATTGATGATTGCCGGCCATCGTGCCGTTGAATTATGTGTGGATGTCAGCCATCGTGCTGAAAATTTAATTTGCAGGATTTCGAAACCTCCCCGTGCAGGGGAGGTGCTGCCGAAATTTCCTGTTATAGGATGGAGGACCGTGAGTGGATGTACACGGGCCGTAGAGGAAGAAACGATGTCACCACTGAATGGATTAGAAAGACCGATGATTTCGTGGAACGGGCATACGGCGAAGCTGCTAAAGGAGTGAAAGTCGCCTAGAGGGGGGGGGGTGGATAGGCGAAACCTGAAAATTAAAACTTTATCCCCCAACTAGATCCTTTGATTAGTGGTTAGAACAAGATGAACAATTATCGGAGTGTAAAAACTAAGTTCTTGCTAGTAAAGAGTATAGCTTTCAAATAATGCGGAAGTGATAAATCAATACAACTAATAATTCTATGATAACAAAGCAAGAAAGCTTAGATGAAAAAGAGCACTAACTCAAGTTCTTTTCTTGCGGAGTGTTGCTTCACTTAAATGAGATTTTAACTTGAAGCAAACACCAAATGATATGAGCAAAGAATAGTGCAAGAGAACTTAAGGGAAAACAAACAAATCACAAGCAAAAGCACAATGAACACGGGTGATTTGTTTTACCGAGGTTCGGCCCTCGAAGGCCTAGTCCCCGTTGAGGAGTCCACTTGAGGACGGGTCTTTTTCAACCCTTTCCCTCTCTCCCGATCACACAAGGATCGGCGAGCTCTTCTTCTTCTCAAGGATCACTCTCGATCCCACAAGGACCACCACAATCTTTGGTGTCTCTTGCTAGCTTTTACAAGCCTCCAACACTTTGGAGGAAGTTCGAATGGGAGTCAAAAACTCCACGCGCAAATGAACACAAAGATTGTAGCACACACTATCTCTCAATGAATCTCACAAGGCGCTAGGGCTAAACTCAATTGAGTAGCTCTCAATTGCTTGCTCTCTCTTTTGTGGCACTTGTGTTGGTTGTAGTGGACTAAATCTTGTGTATAGGATGGATCAATGAATATATGTGGTTGGGAGGGCTTGAGTATGTCAACTAGATGACTTGGAATGTTGCTTGGACTCCCACACTTTGAAGTGGCCGGTTGGGGTGGTATTTATAGCCCTCAACTATCCATATAGCCGTTGGGGCGCATCTGCCAGGAATTGCACTGGCGGACGGTCCGCGGCTAGGGCCCGGACGGTCCGCGACCCTCCAACGGTCGATTCTGACATCTTCAACGGATACTTCTGACAGATCAACGGCTAGATCAACGGCTATCTGCCTTGGTGACACCACGCGGACGGTCCGCCCTTGGTCCCGGACGGTCCGCGCCAGCTCTATAATTCCTTTTGCTCAACTTGTCACCTTCGGGCTGAACCAGGTCTTCACATGCGGACTGTCCGCGAATTATAGCCGGACGGTCCGCACGTTGTAGCTGGACGGTCCGCGGTTTAGTCGGACTGTCCCTGATTTGTAGTTCCTGGTCGAAGTCAACTCGGTGTCGCGGACGGTCCGCCGCAAGGGCCCGGACGGTCCGCGTGTGGTCTCAGACGGTGCTTGCTCTTCCATCGGACGGTCCGCAGCACAGACTTGGATTTTTGCATTGGTTCTGGCCGAGTGACATCCTCGTGTCGCGGACGGTCCGCCGCAAGGGCCCGGACGGTCCGCGCTTGGCCTGTTTTTCCAAAAAGCTTCTCCTGTCCGGAATAATCTACGGTATTCCGGACAGTCGAATTAGAATAGTTGTAGATGAACCTTTGGCACCTGTAGAGCATATAATCTAGAGCAAACTAGTTAGTCCAATTATTTGTGTTAGGCAATTCAACCACCAAAATCATTTAGGAAAAGGTTTGAGCCTATTTCCCTTTCAATCTCCCCCTTTTTGGTGATTGATGCCAACACAAACCAAAGCAAATAAATAAGTGCAGAATTGAACTAGTTTGCATAAGGTAAGTGCAAAGGTTACTTTGAAATTAGACCAATTTACATTTAATGTTTTAGACCATGCTTGCACCAATTGTTTTGTTTTTGCAAACTCTTTTGGAAATTCTTTTCAAAATGTTTTGCAAAATAGTCAAAGGATAAATAAATAAGATTTTGAGAAGCATTTTCAAGATTTTGAAATTTTCTCCCCCTGTTTCAAATGCTTTTCCTTTGACTAAACAAAACTCCCCCTCAATGAAATCCTCCTCTTAGTGTTCAAGAGGGTTTTAAGATATCAATTTTGAAAATACTACTTTCTCCCCCTTTTGAACATAATAAGATACCAATTTGAAATTTACCAATTGAAAATCACCAATTGAAAATCATTAGTTTTACCAATTTGAAATTAGGAGGTGGTGGTGCGGTCATTTTGCTTTGGGCCTAATACTTTCTCCCCCTTTGGCATGAATCGCCAAAAACGGATACTCAGAGTGAAATGTAGGCCCTCAAATAACTACTTTCTCCCCTTTGGCAAATAAAACATGAGTGAAGATTATACCAAATACGGAGAGACGGCGGGATACCGGCAAAGAGTGGATAATACCAATGGAGTTGAGTGGAAGCGATGTCTTTGCCGAATACTCCATTTCCCTTTCAATCTAAGACTTAATACATGAGATGCTCATGAAAACATATTAGTCTTAGCCTTGGCACACAATGAAGATAAGAAATATGCAAATGTACCAAAGGAAAGAGTCATGATTAAAAAGGATATATCAATTAAGCTTAAACAATTATATACAATATAGATTGCTCCCCCTAAATATGTGCATAGAGAGGAAAACAAATTTTTGGTTTAAAATGCCAAGTGCACATAATTAGGTTAATGAGACCATGTCTATATCGTAAAGAGTGTAAAGTGCATTGTGTCATAGTATAAGTGTGATGCTAATGACATTTTATGCACTTATGAAAGCATGTTATAAATATCTCAAGCATTTACCCTTAAGGATTTCAAAGAGACCTAAGGACCATCCACCTTTTGGAACAAAAGGCAGCTTATCCTCGTTACAAGGTTAAGCTTTAAGCTCCTTGACAATAAAATTACTTCATCCAGTTTAAACAAAGATGTAAAAATGAATGTTTGAGAAGTTAAACTAGGTATGAAGCAGGGTTAATGCATGAACATGCTTTTTCTTCCTTTTATACAATGATATGCAAGTAATGTAGGAAGATTTTAGGTACATGTATGAATGAGATAGAGTAGTTTTACCTTTTTGTACCTTTACATAGAGATGCTCTCTTCATTGTGCTTTGTCCTTAGTCTTAGTCGCTTAAGACCTATACTGAAGACAATGTATGAAAATATTTTGCACACGAGAGAGTTCTACAACTAGTGATCCTTTTCTAAGTCATGTTATTATATACCAAGTAGATCACAAATTGCATAAATACATCATGAATTCTCCTTTTAACTTAGTGCATATCAAGATGATGTTGATTGAAATTACCAATTGAAATCAAATTGTAATTGCATGAAGCACTAAGAAGCATGAGTGATAATTGAAGTTATTCAATGATCATACACTAGATGCGATCAAAAGAACAACATAGGCATTAGATTTTCAAACAAGCTCATAAATAGGAGAATCCGATAAATATGCTATTTTAACATTGAAAGCTACAATCCTTGATAAAGGTGACATTATTTTACCAAGATGGATTGAAATGCAGTAGCATGCTATATGAGAAACATTATTCTCATGCAAGAGACTATATGAAATTACTAAGACAAGGCAATAGTCTCAACATAATCAAAATATAATAATGGACTCCCCCTACAGATATGCATCAAGTAATTTAAAGAATTGATTTCGATGCATTCACTTTTAAGAACATAAAGGGAGAAGCATTATACATTTTGATCAAGGCTCATAAATTTAGCAATAAACAACTTGAGCCTGGTAATCTCATAATGAAAAAGGATTTAGAATGCTTACAACCACATCATTGATTGTTGTGAAGACCTTATTGTCCAGGTAGATGTTGTTGTCCTTGATGTTCTTTCTTTTTCATTTGAGTGTCCTCCCTTTATATTTGTCTCTTTTACCTTCCAAACTTATTGAAAATACTCAAGAGACATGTTAATAGCGCAAGGGAGTCTATGGTGAAGGATGATTACTTTAGATAATTAGCATACAAGATTCATCATCCACAAGTCACACAGACATGAAGTAAAATCCTTAACATTAGTGCATTTCATTTGAGAAAAATGAGTGAGCACCTTTTAAGCATTTTAATAATCATTGGAGATTTTACTTTATCATATTGAAGTTAGTTAATCATCACTTGGAAGCAAATCAATATGATAACATGTATATAAATATCGCAAAGGCATTAAATAGATTCTAATGGACATAAGCATTAAGAAAATGATATTTGAATGCATACTCAGTTAATTTCGGTCCAATAAAGAATCTATTCCTCTCAAGAGTAGAGTATGATAATTTAGATTAAATACTCATTGAGATGGGAACTAAACTTAACTTAAGAAGATGAGTTCCCATACCTTTGCTTTTACCTTTCTTCTTTTGGGTGAAGATCAACCCATGAGGCTTGTGTACTTTCCCTTCTATGCATATTTATAAGTAAGCTCAAGAGATACGTTAGCAACACAAGCACTAGTTTCCATTTAGTAATCATTTTGATAAAGAATGAGAAGTTAGATTAACAAAACATGGAAACTCCATAGCATGAACTAGATTATTCATAGATGATGTTATGCTCAATTTTAACTCATAAAACAAGCATAAATAATCCTTTGAGATTATAGGAATAAATCTAAATCATGATTTGGAAAGCGATAAATGTGAAAGAATCATATCCACTTAAGCAATAAGAGATACAACATGAATTATTGGATAGAATTTCCTAGACATGACGAGATACGCATTTCCATAGAGAAACTTATTCTCTACAAGTGAGACTACTTAAATTACTTAGATAAAAATATTGGTCTCACTTTTCTAGCTATAGAGAGAATTTTTCCTTTTATAAGTGTCCTAAGTATTTGAATTTCTTACATGACACCTTATTCTTTTAAGAACATGAAATATCTCTCTATATCTAGAACATGGCAATAATAGAATAGTTAATGTAAAGACATGCCATGTGAACTTGCAACAATTTAAAGACATGTAGATTGTCATAATATAGAATTTGATAAATACACAATCTACCATATGAGAGGAATTTCTTCAAAGAATGATGACATAATTTTAAAACATCCTTAAATGCTTTCTATTTTTATGTGACTACACAAGACACATGACAAATTAAGATAATTGCACTTAAGAATATAAATGTTACCACCCCTTGACTTTCCTCCATGTTGTAGGCCTTGATATTCCGCACATGATGATTCTTTATTTCCTACAACATTAATATCTTCCCGAGATGATATGAGTTTTGAATGCAATAAACTGAAGTAACCTTGGGTCAATCTTGAATATGTAGATCATTTGAAGATTGATAGCTTGAGTTGATAAGACTTGAATTAACTCCCTCAAGCACCCCAAAGGTTCATACCATCTCCTTCTCCTACAAATCTTGTCAAGCACATTTTGGTACCCATCGCTTGATGGGTCCGTTAAGGTTAGTAAACAAAGATCTAGGAACCCAAGTGTCCTTTGTGCTAGCGCTTGGTAAACTTGTTACCTTTCTAGCACAAGTTGCAATCTTGGGTTGCCTAGTTATATATGAATCAAATGACAAGTTAGGAGTGAGATTTTTACCAATGGGACAATCTTTGCATTGATGTCCCTTTCTTCGGCATGTGTAGCATAGGCGTTTTTCAAGTTTTGAAGTTTTCTTCTTTCCTTGCTTGTTCCCTGCTACATAGTTAGTAAAAACTTTCTTTTCTAACCCTATGCCTTTTTGTTTTAAATGGGGACAAGATCTAAGCAAGTGTCCCTTCTTAGAGCATTTAAAACAAAGTCTATCATCCTTGTTAATAATCAAGCCATTTTTGATGTAGGGACATGACCTAATCAAGTGCCCCTCTTTAAAGCATTCACTACACCTTTTAATGTGACGTGTGGCTTGATCATTACCTTGGATGTTACCTTTTGTGGAGGCGTGGTTGAGGCTTTTGGAGGAGGTGTTAAATTCCATCTTTTGTTTCCTCCTCATGGCAATCCTCAAATCCTTGACATTTTCTTCAAGGGATGTAGTGCATGCCACGGTTGTTCCTGTCTCAAGCTTCTTCACCATGTGATCACGGTTATCTTGAGAAGGTTGGGCAATGCATTTCCCTTTAAGTTGTGTCAAGCTCTTCTTTAGCCTCTCATTTTCTTCTTTGAGCTTTTGATATGAATCATCATTTGTTCCTGTAGATTCTAGCTCAAAAGAAGATTTGCTTGTCGACGAACAACAAGCATTAGCACATGGTAATATAGTATCAATTTGAATACATGTGCATGAGTGAGGTTGTTGGGATTTTAAATTTTCTATCACAACCTCATGAGCAATGTTTAATATGATATGATCATCTATAAGATTTTCATGAGAACATAGAAGCATATCATATTTATCTTGAAAAACTAGATTTTCAACTTTTAGCTTTTCTATTTGGTCCTTAAGCAAGGTATTCCTATTTACTAATTGAGCGATACAATGTAAAGCGTTATCTTGCTCAATTGAAATAGTTTCATACCTTTGGACCAAATCAACATGAGAGCACTTTAGCTCCTCATGCTCTTTAGTCAACTCGTCAAAGTGTTGCATCTTTATGGAGAGAATATCTTCTAGCCTTTGACGAGCTTCGCTTTGTTCTCTCGCTCTTTCTAGAAGTTTGAGCACGACCGCCTTATCTTCTTGGCTTAGGCGAGCGTAGAGATGCACAAAGCTTCTTTCTTCCTCCTCATCCTCGTTTGTGCTTCCGCTATCATTTTCATTAGCTACACAACACATGTGGGAATCGAAATGGGAAGACAAACCTTTTGGAGAGGTGGATTCATCGTTTGGTCTCCATCGTTCATTTTCTTCTTCTCCCTTGCAAGGGTTAGTATCACAAATACCAAAGGAAGTAGAAGCACAAAATGAACTATCATTTTTGGACTTATTAGACTTGCTTTTAATTCTAGTCCAAATATCATGCGCATCGGGAATATGTTCATAATGATTCATTATGAGGGCATGATAATCTTCCTTGCTAAGAGAATTAACC
Source organism: Zea mays (assembly GCF_902167145.1). NCBI lineage: Eukaryota > Viridiplantae > Streptophyta > Magnoliopsida > Poales > Poaceae > Zea > Zea mays. The sequence continues at coordinate 34,632,979 of NC_050099.1, read as the reverse complement.
AAGATGTCAAAAGCTAGATAGTTTAAGCGAATACATCTTTGGTCTTCATCGGAAACATTTTCCCTATCATAGTTGGGAGGGATAATACTCTTGTCTAAAATTTGTTCTAATTGTGGATCTACGGTTCTAAAGGCATTTATAACTCTAGTAGACCATGAATCATAATTAGAACAATCGGAAAGTAATATTTCAAGAGTTACCTCCGTGTTTTCCTTGGAAGATGTCTTCTTGTTCTTTTGGGATCTTTTACGAGCCATCACTTCGAGTTGTTAGACTCAAGATGAAGTGCCTAGCTCTGATACCAATTGAAAGTCGCCTAGAGGGGGGGGGGTGGATAGGCGAAACCTGAAAATTAAAACTTTATCCCCCAACTAGATCCTTTGATTAGTGGTTAGAACAAGATGAACAATTATCGGAGTGTAAAAACTAAGTTCTTGCTAGTAAAGAGTATAGCTTTCAAATAATGCGGAAGTGATAAATCAATACAACTAATAATTCTATGATAACAAAGCAAGAAAGCTTAGATGAAAAAGAGCACTAACTCAAGTTCTTTTCTTGCGGAGTGTTGCTTCACTTAAATGAGATTTTAACTTGAAGCAAACACCAAATGATATGAGCAAAGAATAGTGCAAGAGAACTTAAGGGAAAACAAACAAATCACAAGCAAAAGCACAATGAACACGGGTGATTTGTTTTACCGAGGTTCGGCCCTCGAAGGCCTAGTCCCCGTTGAGGAGTCCACTTGAGGACGGGTCTTTTTCAACCCTTTCCCTCTCTCCCGATCACACAAGGATCGGCGAGCTCTTCTTCTTCTCAAGGATCACTCTCGATCCCACAAGGACCACCACAATCTTTGGTGTCTCTTGCTAGCTTTTACAAGCCTCCAACACTTTGGAGGAAGTTCGAATGGGAGTCAAAAACTCCACGCGCAAATGAACACAAAGATTGTAGCACACACTATCTCTCAATGAATCTCACAAGGCGCTAGGGCTAAACTCAATTGAGTAGCTCTCAATTGCTTGCTCTCTCTTTTGTGGCACTTGTGTTGGTTGTAGTGGACTAAATCTTGTGTATAGGATGGATCAATGAATATATGTGGTTGGGAGGGCTTGAGTATGTCAACTAGATGACTTGGAATGTTGCTTGGACTCCCACACTTTGAAGTGGCCGGTTGGGGTGGTATTTATAGCCCTCAACTATCCATATAGCCGTTGGGGCGCATCTGCCAGGAATTGCACTGGCGGACGGTCCGCGGCTAGGGCCCGGACGGTCCGCGACCCTCCAACGGTCGATTCTGACATCTTCAACGGATACTTCTGACAGATCAACGGCTAGATCAACGGCTATCTGCCTTGGTGACACCACGCGGACGGTCCGCCCTTGGTCCCGGACGGTCCGCGCCAGCTCTATAATTCCTTTTGCTCAACTTGTCACCTTCGGGCTGAACCAGGTCTTCACATGCGGACTGTCCGCGAATTATAGCCGGACGGTCCGCACGTTGTAGCTGGACGGTCCGCGGTTTAGTCGGACTGTCCCTGATTTGTAGTTCCTGGTCGAAGTCAACTCGGTGTCGCGGACGGTCCGCCGCAAGGGCCCGGACGGTCCGCGTGTGGTCTCAGACGGTGCTTGCTCTTCCATCGGACGGTCCGCAGCACAGACTTGGATTTTTGCATTGGTTCTGGCCGAGTGACATCCTCGTGTCGCGGACGGTCCGCCGCAAGGGCCCGGACGGTCCGCGCTTGGCCTGTTTTTCCAAAAAGCTTCTCCTGTCCGGAATAATCTACGGTATTCCGGACAGTCGAATTAGAATAGTTGTAGATGAACCTTTGGCACCTGTAGAGCATATAATCTAGAGCAAACTAGTTAGTCCAATTATTTGTGTTAGGCAATTCAACCACCAAAATCATTTAGGAAAAGGTTTGAGCCTATTTCCCTTTCAAGGAGCGAGTCTAGTCCCATGCCCGTGCAGCAATTGTGACAACCGGAAAAGAAAACCAAAGAAGACCATGGTAGAACATATTTGGAAGAATGGATTTACGCCGGGCTATACTCGGTGGATATTTCATGGTGAAGCGCATCGTACGAGAGAGGAGGTGCTGAGACAACGTGTCGAGGATTATGACGCGGATGCGGGGGTAGCGGATATGTTGAACGACTATCAGGAGGCACAGTACACGGGAGGATGTATGGATGACGAGCCAGAGCCGACTGCAAAGGCGTTCTACGACATGTTCGACGCGGCACAGAAGCCCCTTCACGGCCAGACAAAGGTTTCTCAACTGGATGCCATTGGGCGTGTAATGGCGTTCAAGTCGCAGTACAGCATGAGTAGAGACGCATTCGATGGCTTGTTGACGGTTATTGGGAGTCTGCTTCCGGATGATCACGTTCTGCCAAAGAGCATGTACGAGGCACAGAAACTACTTCGTGCACTCAAGATGACGTATGAGCAGATTCATGCTTGTCCGAAGGGCTGCGTGCTATTTAGGAAAGAATACGCGGAGGCAAAGTACTGTCCCAAGTGTAATTCGTCTAGGTTTATGGAGGTAAACTCTGGTGATGGACAGAAGAGGCAGCTCGACATCCCCTTGACAATCCTACGACACCTTCCGTTCGTACCGAGGATCCAGCGTCTGTACATGACAGAGGAATCCGCGAAACAGATGACTTGGCACAAAAATGGAAAACGATACAATCCTGACAAGATGGTGCACGCATCAGATGGTGAAGCATGGAAACACTTTGATGACATTCACCGTGACAAAGCCGAAGAGGCTCGTAATGTACGTGTTGCGTTGGCCACAGATGGGTTCAATCCCTATGGAATGAGCGCTGCCCCGTACACATGTTGGCCCGTGTTTGTTATCCCAATCAATCTCCCCCCTGGTGTGTGCTTTCAAAGGCAGAATATATTTGTGTCGTTGATAATTCCCGGACACCCGGGGAACAAAATGGGTGTTTACATGGAGCCTTTGATCGATGAATTGGTACGTGCCTGGGAGGAAGGGGTATGGACGTTTGACCGAGCTACGAAGACAAACTTCAGAATGCATGTTTGGTACCAGTACTCCATGCATGACTTACCGGCCTATGGGCTATTCTGTGCCTGGTGTGTTCACGGTAAGTTCCCATGCCCAGTTTGCAAGGAAGCTCTCAGGTTCATTTGGTTGAAAAAGGGTGGCAAATATTCGTCCTTCGATAAACATCGACAATTTCTTCCTGCTGACCATCCATTCCGCCTAGACATCAAGAACTTTACGAAAGGTGTCGTAGTGACAGACCGCCCACCTGCAGCGATGACTGGTGCCGAAATTCGTCAACAGATAGATGGGCTCGTGGCCAATACAGAAGGTGGTTTTGTGGGATATGGTGAGCAGCATATGTGGACACATAAGTCTGGCTTGACTCGGCTCCCCTATTATGACGACCTGCTCCTTCCACACAACATTGACGTGATGCACACTGAAAAAATGTTGCCGAGGCACTGTGGGCAACAATTATGGACATTCCTGATAAGTCAAAGGATAATGTGAAGGCAAGAGTGGATCTGGCAGCGTTATGTGATAGACCAAAACTAGAGATGAAGCCGCCAAGTGGCGGAAAGACATGGAGAAGGCCTAAGGCCGATTTCGTCCTAAGCAGGGCCCAGAGGAAGGAAGTACTTCAGTGGATCAAGATGTTGATGTTCCCTGATGGGTATGCAGCTAACCTGAGTAGGGGGGTGAACTTATCTACTATGCGAGTCTTAGGGATGAAGAGTCATGACTTCCACATATGGATTGAACGGATTCTTCCTGCGATGGTTCGAGGCTATGTCCCTGAGCATGTCTGGCTAACGCTTTCAGAGTTGAGCTATTTCTTCCGTCAGCTTTGTGCAAAAGAGTTATCTCGGACCGTGGTTGCAGACTTGGAAAGATTGGCCCCCGTGTTACTGTGTAAGCTTGAGAAGATATTTCCACCCGGCTTCTTCAATCCAATGCAGCATTTGATTCTTCATCTCCCCTATGAGGCACGAATGGGGGGCCCCGTGCAGGGACGTTGGTGCTATCCAATCGAGAGATGTCTAAAGACTATTCGAAAGAAATGTAGAAATAAATGCAAAATCGAGGCTTCCATTGCAGAGGCATACATTCTAGAGAAGGTCTCAAACTTCACAACAACTTATTATGGTGACAAACTGCCGAGCGTGCATAATCCACCCCCTCGTTACAATGATGGCGACAATGAATCGAACCTTAGCATATTTCGAGGCCAACTCGGAAGCGCAAGTGGCTCGACCACCAAGACCCTGAATCATGACGAGTGGCGACATATCATGCTATACGTATTGACCAACCTTGAAGAGGTGACGCCATACATGGAACAATTTCTTCATGAATTCTGGCGTCGATCAAGGGACCCCACTCCACAGGAATATGACGCTCTTCTTAGAAAGGGTGCGCGAAATGGGTTGCCCGATTTCATTTCCTGGTTCAAACGTAAGGTACGTGCTTAGTTTGTAAAAGAGATACGTCTTTGAACTCAATTTAGCATCTTTTAACTTGCGAATACTTGCAGGGCCAAAGAGATCCGTCTATGAGTGCCGAGTTGAGACAAGTAGCCAACGGCTTTGCTTATAGGGTCAAGAAATATTCTGGGTATGACGTCAATGGATACCGTTTTCGCACAACACACTACGACCAAAGTCGGCCCAATCGGAAAACAACGTGTTCTGGAGTCTTTACGCCGGGGCTTGACAATGTCGATTATTTTGGACGAATTGAAGAAATATATGAGCTCAATTTTTATGGTTCCAAACCTCTTACTCCAGTGATATTCAAATGTCATTGGTTTGACCCTCAAGTGACGAGACGGACACATTCTAATCTTGGGATAGTCGAAATTCGACAAGATTCCACCTTAGCAGGAGACGATGTCTATATCGTGGCCCAATAGGCCACACAAGTGTATTATCTCCCATATGCGTGTCAAACGAAAGAACATCTTAAGGGTTGGGATGTTGTGTATAAGGTATCGCCGCATGGGAGGTTACCTGTTCCTAACGATGAAGATTACAACTTAGACCCGGACACATATGATGGAGAGTTCTTCCAAGAAGATGGGCTAGAAGGGCGATTTGAGATAGACTTAACAGAAGCTATCGGAATGGACGTAGATATTGAAATGGTTGTTGATGAGGAGGATGATGAGGTGCAAAATGATAATGACTTAGTAATCCTTGAAGGCAATGATGAGGTTGCGTCTTTCGATGGTGTTGAGATTGAAATGCTTGATAGTGATGATGAGAGTTTTGATCCGGCTAACCCCGACACATATGAAGATTATTTTTAATCGATGTAATGCTATATGACTTTTTATTTCGCACCTGTTTTTAAATACATCTTTTTATATGTGCTTATTTGTTTACTCTTAATTGCAGGTTGTTGGACAAATATGGTGGGCGGTTTCCTGAGGAGGAGGAGGGGGAGGAGGAGTAGGACGGCGGACGATGCAGAGCAGGCAGCGCAGCAGCAGGAGGCAGAGCAGGCAGCGCAGCAGCAGCCGGCGCCTCAGGACGACGACGACCAGCAGGACGACGACGACCAGCAGCAGGACGCCTCAGGTTCAGGCGGCTCTAGTTCGAGGAGCATCTACCTGCGAGGCCCCGCGAGTCTCCCGCCGCGTCCCATACTTCGGGACAGACGACCGTTGATTCGGCCGGAAGGGGAGAGGTATGTAACTTTATGTTCTTCATTCTTGTTCATATTATGTGTTCAAAATCATAATATAAACTAATACTTTTTATTTATCACTTGGACAGGTCTTGGACGGTTTTGGATTATGCTGGGGGTCATCGTCGCCCCCCCCCAACAACATCCTCGGCCTGCTGTGCAGGGAACACTTCCCTGGACTTGTGGAGTACGCCGGAGTGACGGGCCCAGCCTTCACCTTCGACCACTACGCCGTCGCCCCCGATGCAGTAGACCGGGACGGCAGGGAATTCAATAACAAGGCGGAGCGGGTGAAGCAAGAACTGTGGGTAAGTCTTAGTATAATATAAAATATGTCGCATTCGTTGCAAATTCTTGAAATAATGTATGGATACATCGTTTTTGTATGCAGGATTTCTTCAGATGCGATGCTGGATACGAGGCTAGGGCGGATGTGGTGGCCACCACGTGCTGTAAGAAGCTCGTCGTGGACATGCACTATGAGGCACGCATCCAGGCCATCATCACCTACCACGGCTCCGTCCTTGGGGAGAAGGTGACCAAACCTCAAGCCCGAACCATGTCGTTGACCAGGGAGCAGTACATGCAGGTAAAGTCATGCATGTTTGGTACCAGTACTCCATGCATGAATTTTATTTTATCTTCTGATATGCACTTTATGTGTTTACTTTGCAGGTGATTCCACATTGGTGCGCCGCACATCCTCTCTGCTGGGAGCAGATGGTGGATAGGTGGTGTTCGGCTGAGTGGGACGAGGTGCACACAGCTAGCCGGGAACGGCGTTTGCAGATGCAAGGGCCCTCGCACCACCAAGGCAGCCGGAGCCTGGGCCAATATGCCGAAGCATGGGTACGCCACCTTTTTATTTCGATATATAGCACTAAGTTAGATATTATTTCTAACTATCTCGTTGGTTTTCGTTGCAGTCGGCGTCACATGGTGGCAGGCCTTGTTCCACCTTCTCGGCCTATGCTATGGCCCATAAGGGTAAGGCGACGTCCGACGTCACCTACAACCCGGATGACGGGCCCGAGGCCTACACCAACCCCGCCGTCTACAGCCGCCTCCATGACTACACCGCCATGGCGCAGGAGGTCCATGGCCCAGACTATGATCCGAGCACCGAGCCTATCGACCCCGATGTGCTCATGAGGGTCGGAGGAGGCAAGAGACATGGGCGGTACTGGATTGCCGACGGGGCAATCGACTCGTCCTCCACTCCCACTCTGTCTCAGGTGAGAGCAAGGAGCACTGGCTCGAGCCCAGCCATTCGACCTCGGCACGACAGCTCACAGCATCGCATTTCACAACTCGAGGTTAGTGCTTCTGTAACTCGTCCTTCCTTTAGTTATATACCTAGTCTTTGAGTTACTATAACGTTGGCTTGTAATATTACAGACCCAACTAGAAGAGATGGAGGCGAGGATAATGGCGGAGCGGGCGGCGGCTGATCAGAGGATGGCGGAGATGTTCCAGTACATGCAGAGCCTTGGCGCCGCACAGGGCATCGCTCCGCCACCTCCATTGTTCCCCCCAGTTGACCCTACTCTCTTCCACACTCCTGTGAGTACCAAAATTGTAGTTAGATGTTTGTAATGCATCTGGTATAACACATGCTATCTCTTCTTTGTGCAGGGCCAATCTGGGGCGGCATCCAACAACCCTCCGGAAGGGTTCAGCCCAACGCAACCCCGGCCAAACCGCCCACCTCCATGAGTCGTTGTTTTAGACTTCACAACTTATGTATAATACTTATGTTTCTGTTTGATACTTATGTGAGAGCTTGCGACGTTTGCGACTTATGTTTGTGTTGAACACTTATGTTTGTGATGGATATTTATGTTTGTGGTCACGGTTTTATGTTTGTGTTGGCTATTTATGTCTGTGATGATATCTGTGATGTATATATGTGATATATATGTGATATTTTCTGTTTGTGTGGATGGAAAACAAAAAACAAATAAAAAAGGTACATACTGGTCACTTTGCCGAGTGTAACACTCGGCAAAGAGGCTCTTTGCCGAGTGTCTGGGTCAAAACACTCGGCAAAGAGCACAGACCTGGGCACCGGCTTAGGTTCTTTGCCGAGTGTTGTGTCGCTGGCACTCGGCAAAGAGGTCGGCTTTGCCGAGTGCCAGTTGAGACACTCGGCAAAGAGCCTGACATGGGGACCCTCCCTGGCGGGCTCTTTGCCGAGTGTCCCAAGTGGCACTCGGCAAAGAAGGCGGCTTTGCCGAGTGCTGCCAGGAGGACACTCGGCAAAGATATCTTCGTTGCCGAGTGTCACCGTTGACACTCGGCAAAGCCGCCGTCTCCGTCAACCGGCGCCGTAACGGTCGCTTTTCTTTGCCGAGTGCACCCTGACACTCGGCAAAGATCTTTGCCGAGTGCCCGAAAAAAAGTACTCGGCAAAGAAGCCTTTGCCGATGTACTGTTTGCCGAGCCTTCTTTGCCGAGTGTTACACTCGGCAAAGCCTTTGCCGAGTGTTTTTAAGGCTTCGCCGAGTGCTTCCGGCACTCGGCGAAGAGGTTGATTCCGGTAGTGATACTCGTGTTTACTCAAAATCTCAACTCTATATCTGCTCCGCCCTCTCTATGTTTGTGGTCGTCGGTGAGCTAGGTGTCCCGCTACGGCGTTCTCCTTACTGCATATCTAACTGTATACGTTGGTAGGGTCCGGTTTACATCTCCTCACTGCTGGTAGCCTAACCAGTTAGTCATCCTGTGGTGGATGGGCATGGGCGTTATATAGTAATTAATGTCTGCCAATGCAAGTTTTCTCTAATCGCGAAGAGAGCAAATAAAGCCATGCATACATGTATCCCGAGCGAGCTTCATAATTCAAGTGGCAACCGTGTACCCCCGAAAAGAAAACATGAGTGGTGGAAGCTGATCGAATGTAGTAGTGTCGTGTACACGTTGGTGGGTCGCATTGGATCGGAGTAACTTTTTTAAAGGATAAAAAAATAATTAAACATGTAAGCGCGCACTGAGTAGGACGTGTAGGAGTACGCACGCACTTTTTTTTTTTTTGAAATGGAAACGCATTCCATAGCTATTAAGCAGCTCCAGGCACATCGCCGGAGACAAGATTACAAATGAAGTCCGGTGCATGATCTAGCCATAAACTAGAGTCAACGTCACCTGAATTTGCTCCATGAGCAGCTAAACAGTCAGCAACTAAATTACAGGTTCTTTGACATTTAGATACAATACAGCAAGCAAACTCAGAAATCATTCTACTCCTTATTTCCTTGAATACTACGCCCAAAGCAGAGAGGTCATATTCTTGTGAGGTCAACGCCGTCTTCAGGATCGCAGCATCGGTTTCAATCATCACATTTTGCATTCCAAGGAAAGCAGCCAGCTCCAAACCTTTCATACAGGCGACGCTCTCAGCATGAAGGGCAGAGGATATGCCAGTCAAAGCGCCCGCCCCCGCAGCCAAGAAACCACCATCGTGGCCCCTGATAATACATCCCCATCCACCCAAACCTGATTTCGCCAGATATGAGCCATCACAATTTATTTTGTAAAAGCCTGCTGGGGGAGGCTGCCATTTTAGGTTCATAGGTGGGGCTCTAGCAGATTTTCCTATCTGAAGTTTCTCCATATTCATCAAATGGTAGGCAACAGTATTGCACACCTCTTCACTAGATCCACACCTTTCCCCTTGGATTGCCTTATTGCGAGCTGACCACCAGCACCATAACAACAGCACGACCTTAATCTTGGTTTCTTCTCGGAGAGTTAGGATGGATTCAATGACCTCCAAAGCCGACGCTTTGCTTGCCAGGAGTATTCTTGTGTCCTCCAGACATAAACACCTCCAGACCTGCTTCACCTTTTTGCATTTAAAAAAGAGATGGCCACCATCTTCATCAAGCCGGAGACACATGGGGCACAGAGTTTCAATTTTTATACCTCTTCTTGCTATGTTTACTCTGACAGGGTGGCTATTGTGGGCTAACCTCCATAAGAACATTTTTATTTTGTTAGTCACATTTACATTCCATATTGACTTCCAAACGTTCTCCCCTCGCCCGCTAATTGAGGAGGATGCATCTGCATTATTGTGATGGTCACGTCTCCTACTTGCCAAGGCATATGCTGATTTAACAGAGAAATTTCCTTTAGGATCTCCATGCCACGCAAGTGTATCCTCCATTCCTTCTTGGATTGGGATAGCTAGAATACAATCTGCATCTTCTTGTAGGAAAATATCACGGACAAGACGGCAATCCCAGCTACCTGTGATGGGGTCAATTAGCTCAGCCACCTTATGTAAGAGTGAGCCATTTCTTGGAGTAATGACCCTTCTAGTTTCCCCTCTAGGAATCCATGGGTCAACCCATATATTCACCTGGTTCCCATCTCCAATCCTCCAAATTAATCCTTCTTTTAATAATTGTAGTCCTTTCAGGACACTGCGCCAAGTGTAAGATATACCTTTTTTTGCTCTTGCTTCAAGAACATTTGACGAGGGGAAGTATTTAGCTCTTAGGACCCGTGCACAAAGAGAGTTATTTTGAGTTATGAGCCGCCACCCTTGCCTAGCCAGCATAGCCATGTTAAAAGCGTACAGATCTCTAAACCCCAGACCCCCTAAAGACTTTGATCTTGTAAGTTTCTGCCAACCAATCCAATGAATCTTATTTACTTTGTCTTGATTGCTCCACCAGTATTTCCCTATCATAGAACTCAGCTCATCACAAAGGCCCTTCGTAAGATCAAAACAAGACATTGCATAAGTTGGGATCGCTTGTGCAACAGCCTTAATAAGGATTTCTTTTCCAGCCTTGGATAGAAGTTTCTGTTGCCATCCTTGAATTTTTGCCCACACTCTTTGCTTTATATATTCAAAGGCCGATTTCCTAGACTTCCCAATATGGACCGGGAGTCCAAGGTACTTGTCATTACTAGCAATCTGGGTGATGCCTAGTTCAGCCATCATTTGAGCCCTTATTGGTGGAGGTGTATTCTTGCTGAAAAAAACCGCAGTTTTATCCTTGTTTATCACCTGGCCTGAGGCATTTTCATACAAAGATAGGATCTGTTGCAGATGTGCAGCCCCTGAAACTGATGCTTTGATGAAAATCAGAGAGTCATCAGCAAAAAAAAAGATGGCTGACACGAGGAGCACCTGGACAGATCCTTACTCCTTCTAACTGCCCTCTTCTTCCCGCATTCTCCATTAATGCTGAGAAGGCTTCAGCACAAATAATAAATAAATATGGCGATAACGGATCACCCTGCCGAAGCCCCCTTTGTGGCCATATTGTTCTTGTAAACTCCCCATTCACTCTGATTTTATATGATACAGTAGTAACACAGAGCATAATTAAGCTGATCCACTTCTCCGAGAAACCCATCCTTCTCATGATTCTTTCCAAAAAGGACCATTCCACCCTATCATATGCTTTACTCATGTCTAATTTAAAGGCAGCTAGACCATAATTCCCTTCTCTTTTATTTCGTAGATGGTGAGTCAGTTCATATGCAAGGAGAACATTGTCCGTTATGAGGCGACCAGGCACAAAGGCGCTCTGTGATGGAGCAATAATCTCTGGTAGAATGGACTTGAGTCGGTTGGCAAGAACTTTGGCAATCAGCTTGTACAGCACATTGCAGAGGCTTATTGGACGAAGGTCTTTGACTTTTTCTGGGCTCTTGACCTTTGGGATTAGGACTATGATTGTGTCGTTCCACCCCCTGGGCATTTGGCCACCATTGAGGACTGCTAGCACCTCTTTTTTGACTTGCTCACCCACAATAGACCAGAATCTTTTATAAAATATTGAAGGAATTCCGTCCGGTCCGGGCGCCTTGAGATCTCCTATAGATTGGAGAGCTTCCCAAATCTCCTCCTGAGAGAAAGGCTTAATAAGTGCTTCGTTCATCTCATCCGTAATGCGTGGTGAGATAGAACGCAACACTTCAGCCGTAGTATGACCTGCAGAAGAAAGAAAGAGATTTTGATAATGGTTAGCAATGAACTCCTTCAGCCTACTCCCTTCTACTTCTGCTCCATCATCCTTTCTCAACTTCTTAATTGCATTTCTTCTCCTTCTTTCTGAGGCTGCAGCATGAAAATATTGTGTATTCCGGTCCCCCTTTGTGAGCCACGCGGTATGAGATCGCTGCTTCCAATAAATATTTAGTTGATCCTGTAAACGCTCCATCTTATACCTCAAGAGATGTTCCCGGGATACACTCTCTTGACAGATTTGCTGCCTCCTACACCTCTCTAGCTCCTTTTTCACCTTACAAATCCTCTTCTCCAGCATCCCCAAAACATTCCTATCCCAGTCATGGAGCTCCCTCAGCAGAATTTTTTGGGCCTCCACAACTCTATCAGCTCCTGAATCCATTGCACCCGCCCATGCTTTCTTTACCCTTTCCAAACAGTCTTCCTCCTCCAGCCACTTCGCCTCAAACTTAAGGTATGATTCATATGATCTTCCATTCAGACTCTTCCCCCTTCCTCCCGTGTCAATGATCAAAGGCCTGTGGTCAGAATGGCGTGGATCTCCATTTACTACCCGAGATAGAGGATGGACTCTCTTCCAATCTCCGCAAGCCACAGCACGATCCAGCCTCTCTTTTATATAGCCAGCAGCTATGTGGTGGTTATTTCGCCATGTAAACGCATCTCCAATAAACCCCAGGTCTTGAAAGTTGCACTCCTCTAAAACCTCCCTAAATTTTTCCATAGCACCCTGCGTTCTTGGCTGCCCGCCTTCCTTCTCATACCCAAACATAATTTCGTTAAAGTCACCGGCGCACAGCCAAGGCTTCTTATATTTATTCTTCAGGATGCGAAGAAGCTTCCAAGTTTTATCTCTCTCTTCCACTTTTGGCTCACCATATATTCCTGTAAATCGCCATTCTCCTCCATCCTCCTTTATCACAGCATCAATATGGTATTTAGAAAGACTTTTAACTGAGAGATCAACTTCGCTCCTCCAGAAAAGAGCCAATCCTCCGCTCAAACCTTTACAATCTTTCACAACCAGGTTTGGCATATTCAAAATCCACTTAAATTTCTCAATTCTTCTCAAGTCCATTTTTGTCTCAGACAAGAAAAGAACATCGGGGGATTCCAGCTTCTGGACATCCAGAAGCCCTCGAACTGCCGAGGCATTCCCCAACCCTCGGCAGTTCCAAGCTATAATCCTCATTTTGCCAGGCGGAACTGCTCATGCAGTCCCGCCCTTTCAATTAGCATCTCCATTTCCTCCTTGCTCCCCCTCGACTTGTCCTCCGTCGCGGATAGATCCCCTGCCCACTTCAACTTTTTTGGCCCCAGAAAATCAACGTCTATCTCCTCTGGGGCTTGGCGCTTCCTCTCCATGCTCCCCCCTTGTACTGCAGCCTCTCCACCATTACCCTTCCTCTCATTTCTCCTTCTTTTGAAAGTTCCCTTCTTCTGGAAGCTCGACTCCGGGGCCATTAAAAGTGCACTGCTCTTTTTCATTTCTTCCCCCACCTCAGCTTCCTGGCCATCAACATCCATCTCCCCCTCTACACCGTCCTGTTGAGATGTATCTTGTGATAATATGCTTGACTTGGGAAAACCTGGTTGGCTCACTAAGTCTGATTCCTTTCGCATCTCTGTATTTTCCGTTTGTCTTTCTTGGGCCTCTTGGTTTCCCATAATTTTTGCAGCAGCCTTTTCACTGGACTTGCCTTGATAACCCTCTTTATTTATATGGTCCTTCTCCGCCATATTCTCTGCTGGACCAAAATCGAGCTTTTGTGGAACTCCTCCTTTCCTGCTCGTATTAGCAATCTTTAGAGGGCTAGTCGACTCCTCCCCCTTCTCACAATCAGAGAAAGCCTTTGCACTTCCAGATTCAGATCTGATTGCGATCTTCCAGCTTTGTTTACTCCCACTACCTTGGCTCTTCTCCCATTTGCCTCCACCAGAACCACTCCCATCACTCCCTCTCCCCCTGTTTTCTTCCAGGAACCGGCGCCGAGACGGCACTATTCTGAGATCACCACTATACGGTCTTCTCTTTTCTCTTGAGCTCTTAATGTCACAAGATTTATCTGTATGCCCAAGGAGACCACAGGTGTAGCAGAAATTTGGTAAAAATTCATACACCACCGGACACCAAATTTTATCCCCCTTCTCATTCAACTCCATTATCACTCCTCTCTGAAGTGGCTTATGGATATCTAGGAGAACTTTCACTCTCAGAAAAAGGCCGATGGCTACCTCATCCTCCTCAGTTTCCACCTCCAGAAAGGTTCCTAAACTCTCCCCAATGGCAAGTCCAGTAGCTTTGTTCATCAATCCTAAAGGGAGTTTCATCACTCTCACCCAGCAAGGAGTTGTATGGAACTCTAAATCTTCCAAGCTGCTGCTACTGGCACTGCACGGGGGGCTACTAGTAGATTCGTAGTCCAAGAGACTTGCCAACGATCCGCGCACGTGCGGGGCGATCTTTGAATATCGTAATTACTATTTTCTCTACCGATCCACGTGAGATCACGTGGCGAATTTTTAACTTTTCTTTCACTTCACCGCCTTCGAGCACTGCGCGGCGTGAGTGAATCTTGTTACAAAATATATTGTTCATGTGATCAAATCCCTGACAGTCTTTTCCCAAGGGACACACCCCTTGGGAAACACTGTATTCACTTGTATATAAACAAGTATCACTGCAATAAAGAATAACTGTCTCTGGCATTTGCACAATCTCTGAGTCTCGTTACCACTGACTTCTAACACGTTATCAGCACTGTTCGCTCGTGAGATCAGAGAAGCAAAGAAAGAAAAAGAAGTTGCCGCTCGCACAATCGAAAGGAGGACAATACGTGAGAGGTATTCCGTTCCTTTTGATTTTTACAGAAGTTTGTCGCTGCTGCCTACTTTTGTTGCTGCTGCCGGAGGCCTCCACCCCCGCGCGTGCTGGGCTTGCGTACCGGGGCTAGGGCTGCCTAGCCGCGCCGCCGGTGGGCCACGCGACGAGCATGCCCGTACGCACCGACGTGCTGGATGACGGGCGTCACGCTCCAGCAGCATGCTCTCTTTTTCCTCCTCGACAGAAAACAGGAAGTCGCCACCGCCGGGGATGTCTTCCCCACGCCGGGGCTGGCATTGCCTCGCCGCGCCAGAAACCCCGCGCTGTGGACGTGCCTGGCCGGATCCGTGGATGCGCTCGCCGGATCTGCGCGCGCCGTTGGAGCCACGCTCGATGCAGCCGATCAGAGCCAGCGACGGTCCTAACATTTTAAGGGCCCGGAACAAAATTTCAAATAGAGGCCCTTCAAATTATTTTTAATATATAAATGTTACTAATTAAATACTCAAAATACATTAAAAATATTTATATCAAATAATAAGGAAATAAAAGAATATATATTATAGTATTATTTTGAAATTTTCTTCTAACATGTTTAGATATTCATTATTTTGTTGATGAGCTATTAGATCATATAATTAGAATTAGGACCCTATGAATTCGGGGGCCCAGGGCGACCGCCCCTCTGCCCCACCCTCAGGGCCATCACTGATCAGAGCTATGCGCTGTCGGGATGCACGCTCCCGGGCCTGCACATCCGCGCCATGCGCCCGCACCGGTGCCTGCCCACCCGAGCCGCCGGGGCCGAGGCGTGGCCGCTGCACCACGGGGAGCCGCCGGGACCGCGCCAGCCGAGCGCCCACGCGCCGCCCTCGGGGCCGCGCCAGCCATCGGGCCAAGGCCGCGCCCAAGTGCCGACGGGCTACGCACCCTCGCGTCAGGTGTGCGATCCCGCGCAGCCGGTGCCTGGCAAGGAGATCTGCGCCGGGGGCTGTTGCGCCCGAGCCCGTGCAGGGGCCGACGCGCGCCCGCGCTGGCCGAGGTCCGCCTGCGCCGGACCGCGCCAGATGTGCCGCACGCCCGATTCGCTGGGGAGGCAGCGCCTCGCCACCAGATCCCGTGTCGCCGTTGACACATGCGTCGGGGAGGTCCGGTGCGGGGACCGCGCCCGAGCCGTCGGGGCCGGAGGCCACCGCGCCGCTGGGGGATCCTCGCTCGCGCGCGCCTCGGAACGCACGCTCGCGCCAGCGAAGGCCGCCCGCACGCGCTGTTGGGCCATCGCGCCCTAGTTGTCGGGTCGTGCCTGGACGGCCGCTCGCCCGCAGGGGAGGCCGCGCGCGCTGGGGGCCGCTCCCGCGCGCCGCTGCTCGAAGGCCGCGCCCGCGCCCCGCCGTTGGCCGTCGGGGCCACGCCAGTGCCTGGCCGGGGCCGCGCTGCCGGAGGACAGCGCCATGGCGGCGGTCGCCTGTGTCCGTAAAAAAAATGGTTAGGTATCCCTAACCGTCTCCATATGGTGGAGTCAACCAGACCGCGGATGGGCCGGTATTCGGCTATAATGGGCCACGATCAGTTTTTTTTATTTGTATATTTATTTATTTTCCTGCAGTTTTACGTTTTAAACACTGCGTTTATTCGTAATTCTGTTTCATGAGTGTTAGGTGTCTATATTTAAATAATTAGACCCCCTGATGTTATATATAATTATACATACTTGTTTGTTTTTATTATGAAAAATACAGACTTATTTGTGAATTATTTGTTTTTACATTTATAATTCACATATCTCGACTTAATTTTTGTTTTCGCATTCTTTTATGTTTGCTAGCAAAACAAAGCATACAATTAAGTCGACACCTAATGGTCTTTATGCAAAACAAGGTTGCATTTTTTGGGAAAAGCATAGGGTGATGGAGTCCTAAGCACTGGCTGCGCTAAATTCTTTATCGAGTTTAGTAGCCCAGAGACCGTGCTTTAGGCCGCATTTGAAATGCCTATCACTATGAGGTCTACATCTTTCGAGATGATTACCTATACGTGCTATCCAAAAAGATCACGGACCACGCAGGCGTCGCGGGCTATGGAGCCAGGCTGGACGCTGCAGTCATGGTGACTGCTAAAAGAATTCTTTTAATTAAGTTCTACTTAATTAAACGATGAATTCTTGCAAAATATGACACATATCTCGAACTTGGGATTATTCAACACATGATGGAGATCTAGGCTTTGGCTGCAATAAGTTCTTGGAATTTATTTGCCCTGAGACCAAGCTTTTAGACAGCAAAAGGTTATTTGCCCATCAGTAAGAGGTCTATATCATATGGTCATGATGATTACCTATGTGTTCTCCCAAGTAGATATGTTGGAGATGTGATGTTGGTTATTCACCTTTATGGTGATTTCCATTTTATTTTTGAAATTTTGGTCAAGCACAGGGTAGTGGAGTCCTAAGCATTGGCTGCGGTATGTTCCTTGAATATATCAGCCCAGAGACCATGCTTTCAGGCAGCAAAAGTTTTGCCCACTACTGGGAGATCTACTCTATTGTTTCATTACATGGAGATTATCTACGTTGTGTACACCAATTTTCAAAAATCTTTGGTACACTTTATGTGATACCTGGAATTCTCCAACATATAAAGATATGTTATATTTTGCAGCAAAGTTGCAACAACAAATGAAAATGGTTAAACCATTTGGAGGATAATTATTTAATAGAGTTTGATGAACTCGCCTAATGGGCTTAATTATCCTTAATGTTCATTGGATATGTTCATTTCATCTTTGCATAATATGGGGATTCACTTCTTTATTTTGGAGGAAGTGAGATGCTCCCTTTCTCTTGTGGTTCTTATGAAAAGAACTAATGTGCTTTTGTGGCATGATGTGTAAGCCCAAAATGAATACCAAAGAAAATCATAAGACTTGTGGACTTATGAGTATGTGTCTACATTATGTTGTAGACTACCACTTTGTATTCAAATATTTTTGCTTGAAAGCAAATATATAAGCACATTAAAAAGGGAAGGGCAATGAGTATGACAAACTCTTTTGTCATTACACTATACATGGTATAGTGTTGTATGCCTAAGCATCTAATCATGTAAATCCCAATAGATGCATACTACTCATGAAAGCTAAGATATGAAGTGTACTTCAATCTTCCATCTGACATGATAACAGTGGTTAGTTGTGTAAATCGTGATTTGGAATAATCATGTAACAACACTTCTTTTTCTAAGAGAAGACCACTTTATTAGATGATTCGCTTTTGAGTACTATATAAATGATGCATGAGATTTGGTATAATCTCATAATTGATGTTGTGATAGGTTCAACTCATGCGCTGTGAGTTGAACACACTCATGTGATTTGAGTGTAAAAACTCATATGAATTTGAGTTAAACAAACTCGTCGATTGGAGTTGATCACTCATGTGATTTGAGTTGAACAAACTCATCGATTAGAATTGAACCAACTCATCAAGGGAGTTGAAGACTCATTGATTTGAGTTGTGCAAACTTGTATAGGGATTCTTCCAATTGAGGAAGAAACATGCAATGTGGAGAATTGAGCCACAAACTCTATAAGTGGGGAACAAAATATTCTCATATTCCTTTGGAAAGAGGAAAGAATATTTTGACAATCGCTTCGTGCGATATCATGATATGTTATTATCATATCCCTTTTGGTATTGGAAGTATCAAGGATGTGTTGATATATCCTAATTGATATCTTACCATATTATAGAGATATCCATATAATTTCTATCATGTGGAAACACAAGGTGATAGTGATGGATATTGTATATGTTTCTCAGAAACATTTCTTATGGACTGTATTCTACATACATCCTCCCATACAAAGTGTTGCATTTGTTATAACTTTTCATGTGATGATTCTTACCATGCTGGGTAAGACTGAATTGGTAATTCCATTATT